>NC_046158.1:50095853-50395853 GCF_011064425.1 Rattus rattus | reverse complement strand
GCCAGGCCATTAGCACAGGCTAGGAAGCAGCCTTTTCTGCCATCTCTCCAAACCCACTCTCTCGCGCATGTCTGTGGACTCTCGCTTACACCCATCCACTGGGTCCTTGAAAGGTCAAGGCCAATTGCAAAAGCGCCCATTCCACAAGATTCCTAATTTATGTTGGGCACTAACTATAAAGCTCCTGTGGCCCCCATCTTTCTTTGCAGTGGTAAAGAGTAGGTCGCATGACTGTCAGATGTGACACTTGATCAAAACCCATCTTCTTTCACAAACCCGTAACTCCCAGCACTGAGTCACCAAGGCCGAGGGATGAACCAGGGAGCCAGCTGGGGGGACATGTACTTTGATTAGGATGATATGACTTCCTTTTATTTCACTTTCATTTGTTATAGAATTCAGACTCCATCCCCTTTTTGATTTGACAACAGCACGTTTCAAAAGGAGTTGACACCAAGTTGGGGAAAATGGGACTCGTTCTCTCTCTAACTGGGAGTAGACCGCAAAACCTCGGAATCTGCTCAGTAATGATCACCAGGCCTTCCGACCTTCCTGTCAGCAAGTTCACAGGAGCACTGTCAGACTAAAGCACGATCCAGACATCACCAGGTCTTTTCCTAAGTGGGGTCTAAATACTCCTAATCTCTGGGCCCCAGAAAAGACCTCCTCCTCCTCTCTGCCTCCTTCCTTGGGTCTTTTCTCTGAGTCTTCAATCCTCAAATGAGTTCTTTTGCTAGATTTCTGGGGCAGATCATTTACTTCCCTTCCACACAGTCTTTTCAGCCTCCTGGGGACCCAACAGTTGCACATTTCTGCTCTATGGGCCATAGTGATTCTCATGACCTAATCAGGATGTTGTTTTCAAATTGCCTAATTATTAGTCAAATTAGATCATTTACTTGAGGTATGTATCCTAAGAGAAGAAATATATTTCTGCTTTAAAAAAAAAAAAATCTGGGGGCTGGAGAGATGGCTCAGTGGTTAAGAGCACTGATTGCTCTTCCAGAGGCCATGAGTTCAATTCCCAGCAACCACATGGTGGCTCACAACCATCTGTAATAGGATCCAATGCCCTCTTCTGGTGTGTCTGATGACAGCAACAATATACTCACATATGTGAAATAAATAAATCTTAAAAATAATCTGGTCTTCAAATAAAACACAACAATAGCAGCACAGGACAGAATGGGACATTCTAAGGCTCACCAGAACGTTCATCTAGTAAACATGAGCAGATGTCACATCCTTAGGTCAGACACTGAGCTCTAACAATGTACAAAATGTACCTTTCCCTGCAAGGGACTTGCAGTCTAGTCAGGGCTGGCCAACAGTTTCAACATTTATAAATTTGGCTTAAAAAAAAAAAAAAAAGTAGAAACGAAACCTGTGGTGTGAGCCGTCCTACCCCAGCCCTCTCCGTGTTGCTGTTACAAGTTCACTATCGCACCAAGCTGCTGAATTTGGCTTCCAAACGTCTCGCACCTCTGAACTTCATTCATCCCCCCTTTTCAGTCTCCTGAGTATTGTATCTGGACCCTCAAGTGCTCCATGACAAGGGTCCAAGAGGATATAAATGTATAGTCTTTGTCCTTTGATAACTAGTTCATATTCCCAAAACATTAAGCAAAGCTCTGAACAGAAGGAAGTCTTCAGACAAAAGCCTGAAGATACCAGAGAGGCTGATCCTTCCGTCTGGGCCACAGACCAAACTAGGTTGGAAATGGGAGAGGGTGCTGAGACCAGGGAGGGAAGATGTGTTAGGCCAGGCGTGGCTTTAATGTTTCTAGCAAGAAGCTTTCTCTGTGGCCCTGCGGGGACAGTCTCCAGCCGCCATCTGCGCTGGCAGGAAGGCAAGCATCCGCCTGTCCCTGAAGGAGTGTCCGTTGAGTAAGGCAGTGGAGATGCTGTCAGCACATGGTGGGACAGAGCAGAGGTCTCAGGGTGTTGCAGTAATAGGAGTAATGTCACTCAGTTGTCACTCGGGGCATAAACCCAAGTGCAGAATTCAGTTACCACAGAAGCTTAGAGACAGGCGTTTGGTTCTCTATGAGATGATAGTTGTGGAGACTCCATGATGAAAAGCATCCTCATGGTAAGCACGGAGAGACTACTGCAAAAGAGCAGACCCATGCATTCTCTCATCAGATAATCCAGCCGCCATCGTGGACTTCCCCCTTTATCTCTCGGTGTTGTTTCCTGTAGCATTTAAAAACTGACCTCAGATGTTGTAGGTCATCGTTAAATATTTTCACACACACTCTTCTAAAAATATTTTATTTTAAAATTATACATGTGTCTGTGTATCTCTGTGTGTGTGTGCACGTGAGCACATATAGGCACCCGTGAAGCTAGAAGGTGTCAGGTCTCCTGGAGCGGGAGTTACAAGTGGTTATGAGACACTTAACGTATATTTTGGAAACCAAAATCTGGTCCTCTAGAAGAGCAGCAAGTGCTTAGCCACTGAGTCATCTCCAGCCCTACACATGTGCCTTTTCAAAAGCCTTTTTCTTGTACGATCTTAACAGTGTCATCACACACACCAACTTAATGATCTCGAAATATTTTTAATATACTGTCCTAATTTTAAATTTCCTGATCATCTCAAAATATCTTCTCACAGTTGGTTTAAATTAGGATCCAAAAAAGGTTTCCATATTGCACGTGTCTGCTTTGTCTCCAGCCCCTTGATCAGTCGGATGGCAGCATTAACCAAGTGGCTGCTCTCACCCGCCCATCACCCTCTGTCCTGAGTTTCAGCGCCAGGCCCCTCCCAGTAACCCACAAAGCCAGATCCAGAACAGCCAGGACCCGAGGGAGTGAGCTTTGGCATGGAACTCAAAACTCCTGGATTTTCAAGGTCCAGGCAAGAAACCATAAAATCTGGGAAATAAAACAAACAAAACAAAATAACTTGGGAAGTAGGTTCTGTTCCTGGACTTCCACCAGGCCAGAGGAGAGAGAGGGGGAGGGGCCACCCAATAGACAGGCTGAGCTCTGTGTAGGTGTGGACTCCTTGGTTTCTCCGGAGGAAGGACGTTCGTGGTTTGTGAGGCGGAACTGGGAAGTCGTGTTCCTTGGGATTTCCTTCTGAGCTTGGTCCCTGGACAACGGGAAGGATCACCCATCTGTCCTAGTTTCGTTTCTCTTGCTGACAAATTTCCTGACAAAATCAACTTAGGGGAGAAAGGGTTTGTTTTTAGATCACAAGTCCAGGTTATAGTCCATCGTAGCCGGAAGTCAAGGTGAAAACACAGAGTCACAATAGTGACAGAGAGGAACAGATGTAAGCATGTTTCTTGTTCGCTTAGCTTAGCTATTAGCTTCTAGTCATTTATTTTTCTTAAGGTTGTGTGTGTGTGTGTGTGTGTGTGTGTGTGTGTGTGTGAGAGAGAGAGAGAGAGAGAGAGAGAGAGAGAGATATTAAGGTCTTGCTATGCAGTCCTGGTTGGCTGGAAACTAGCCTCACCAACAAGGCTAGCCTCGAATTCACAGAGATCTGCATGCATCTGCTTGCCACGAGCTGAGATTAAAGACCTATGGCATAATGCCTGGATGAAAACTCATAATTTTTTTTTTTGGTTCTTTTTTTCGGAGCTGGGGACCGAACCCAGGGCCTTGCGCTTCCTAGGCAAGCGCTCTACCACTGAGCTAAATCCCCAACCCCGAAAATTCATAATATTTTTAATTTTGTATATATGTTTGGGTATGTGCACATAGGTGCCCTCAGAAGACAGAAGAAGGAAGTGGATCCCTTGGAGCTGGAATTTCAGCTAGTTGTGAATCTGCTGCTGGGTGCTGGGAACGGAACCCTGGTCCTCAGCTAGAGCAGCATATAGTTGTAACCTCTGAGCATCTCCCCAGCTCTTGACACTGTCACACAGTTCAAGACCCAGACCGTGAAATACTGCTGCCCTCATTCAGAGTGGACCTTCCTACTTCACTGAACTAATTGAGACATCCCACTCCTAACTGGTGGATATGCCCACAGGTCAACCCGAGGGAGGGGGCACTCCCTCATTGAGACTCTCTTCCCAGGTAACTAGTCAAAGTTACCCATCACACACCTCTATCTAGAGAACTCTGAAGTCAGACCCCATGAGGCTAGCGAATCCCCTTTGTATGTGTGTGTTTCGGGGGAGGGGTGAATGGAGCTCTGGCTACCTAAAAGGTGACTGGTTCTAGGAGGAACCGTCTTGTACCAGCTCAGAAGGGGACCAGCCCTGTGTGTGACCCTCTCTGCAGCTGGATAGGTATTCACAGGCATACTTTTCCAAGCTCGCTCTGAAAGTGGACCATGTGCTCAGCTTGTCATCGTCCCCACCCCAACCTCCTCCCATGCTGGAAATTTCCATCAAAAGAATTGCACTTCTTCTGTAGAAGATACAGAGCCTAAGCTTTGTCCCCTATTCTGTATTCAGGCTGACACAAGCCCCTGGACTCCCTGTACCAGAACTAGCTATGCTCGGGTGAGCCCCTGTTCCCTGGGGGTAGAGTGGAGAGAGAGAGAGAGAGAGAGAGAGAGAGAGAGAGAGAGAGAGAGAGAGAGAGAGAGAGAGAGAGCCAACCCAGGAGGATGGACAGCTGAGTTCTCGGGCTCCTCTCCATAACCCGGTAGGTCTCCGTCTTGTGTCTGCATGGAAAATTGTTCCCGAGGATCAATCACATTTAGTCTTTGGCTCTGGTCTTCACTTGATGGGCGTTGGTGGCAGCGGTACCGGAAAACTGTGCTCTTGGGAAGATATCCCAGGGGACTCTAAGACGCTGGCCGCAGGGAGGTGTGGGGATGCTGGGAATGTTCTGCTGGGCTGGCCTCCACATGGAGCCTGCAGATCTTGGCAGCTGGCGATCTGGCCTGCATCTGATCAATTTTATCAGCAAGGCATTCAGAAAATTTCTCCACCAGAGAACATGTTGACCCTCTGAAGAAGGGAATGCGGTGCGGGTTGCCTGTTTGAAGACACTCTGGGTTTTGATGAGGCTTGTGAGGAGACCCCAGATAAGCCTCAGAACGCGAGCCAAGCAGGCGGAGAAGCAGCTCCTCTGCCGAGTCTCCGAATCCTCCACAGCCTTCCATTTTACGTGTTTACCAATTCCGAAAGCAGATCCAGCTGTTGGGAGGAATTGCTTCCAGATGACATTATGGGAAAGGAAAACACGTATTATAAAAGAGCTGCAGAATAAAAACCAGAACATGTACGCTCTGCGGGCCAAGGTTTCATATGGACCATTTCCTGGTGTTGCGCAATAGGCCAGCTCCAGGGAGATGTTGTAAGAACAGTGCGAAGAGGCAGGCTCCTGTAGTCAGTCAGGCCAGAGTGCCTCTGGACTTGACCCAATTTGGTGATGGGTTGGGATGGGGTTCGTTTGACTTTGTGGGGCTGTCATCCTGTTCTCAAAACTTGCTTCCCACCTTCTCTGAGGTCCCTAAGAGGTAGGAAAAAAAGTCAGTGTGCAGAATTACCATTGAAAAGCAAGGACATTTTGCTTCTGAAAGTGAGAGGCGTGTCTTCGTCTACCCCTCCCCCCAGCACAGAATCTGCTGTGGTGGCTTTCTTAAAGATTTTAGAAGCTCTCTAACGAGCTGGAATTAAAGTGTCCCTTTTACTAATTCCGTTTTACAGGTCACTGGATAAACCTTCTTAGAGTGGTTTGGAAGAGGATTAGGACGTTTGTGTCTCTTCCAAGTTGACTTTCCAGGCAGGGTCAGTCAGCAGCTGGAGGCTCCACTGGCCCCAGGCCAGAGCTCTGAGAAGCTGCAAGTTTTTAAGGCCTAGTGAGCACACTGGAACTGGTCGATCATTTTAAAATGGAAATGCTTAAATGTAGGACATAGCCTCTCTCAAAGCTGCAGTTCCAGAGAGACCTCAGAAAGCCCAGCACCCCAGTTCCCAACGAGAATAGAAACCACCATAACCAGATAGTTACTTTTGCTACCTCAGCCTTGAGCAGTGGTCTTAACCCTTAGTAGGGGACAATGGGCTTTAGAAGTCATCCAGTTGCCTTAAAAATGGAGACAGGGACTCAGACAGCCACCATAACCATTAGCTTAGGTGCTCTGTATGTAGAAATTGAAGCATGAGATTGCAGGTTCGATTCCCAGCACCCACATGGTGACTCGCCACAGTCTGTAACTCACGTTCCACATGGCGACCTCACAACTATTCATAGCTCCGGTTCCAGGGGGTCTGGTTCCCTCTTCTGACCTCCCCAGGCACCAAGCAGGCTTGTGCATGGTGCTCAGACATGCGTGCAAGCAAAACACACAAAATAAATAAGTTTAAAAATAAAATTTAAAAAAAAAAGTTAAAATGAAAGAAACAAGAAAAAGTCGGAAGGAAAGAAATTGAAGCCAGGCATGGTGGTGCATTGTTTGTAATCCCGGCACCAGAGAGTGAGGCAGGAGAATCATTCATGTGAGTCCATCTGTGGCTACATAGCATGACTCCATCCAAAAAAAATTTTTTTTCATTCTCACTAGTCACATTTCATGTGCTACATGCAGCTAGTGACAACCGTATGAGACAGCACAAATACAAGGCGCTCTCTCTCTCTCTCTCTCTCTCTCTCTCTCTCTCTCTCTCTCTCTGTTTCACAGCTATTTATGGCATGCCACGACAGTGAACAAAGTATTCGATATCTCTGCCCTCCTGAGGTTTATGTTCTCTGGAGGAAGAAAAGAATTAAAGGAGAGTAGACAGTCATAATAGCGAGGTCTTCCGCTAACAGTTGCGGTCCAGGCTAGGGACTAATGGCAAACTCCAAGTAATTGAGACGTTCATAATGGGGGAATCGCCAAGAGCAGCGCTCAAGGAAAACATGAAGAAACCAAGAAATAGTGGTGTGCTCAGTTGTTCTCCAACCCTGATGGGACAAAAGCAGGGATGATTAGAGCTGGGGGACAAAGCTGACCCCCAGGACTATGGTTTCCATTAGAGGCATGGTGACCTAGGGGCATGCCACTGGATAAGAAGCCTATGGACTCCACAAACACTCTCATCCCTTCCCACTGCTCCTCTTCCTGCCTTCCACTTGCCAAGCCCCAGGGGAGCCAGAGGCCGGGTGAAGAGTAGCGAACCCAGAGGGACAGAGGATCTGACACAGACCTCCAGCCTAGGAGAAGGGAAGGGGTGTCAGTAGCAAACAGCAAACTAAGAGAGACAGCGTCGGCTGAGGGGGCAAGGCAGGGGACAAACAAGAATGTGTTTGGTGTCTTTCCTCTCTCCTCCTGTTCCTTCCTTGTCCTGTTCTTTCCTTGTCCTGCTTGTCAATGAATGGTCGCGTGCCCTCCACCCCGTCTTGTGTTTCTCTGTGCTTCCTCTGTATTCTCCCTGGGTACCCTCCAAGTCCCTGGGAGCCAAAGCAAACCAGGGCAGCCCTGTGTGACCATCAGGGGTTCTCTGTGCTGTTTACCTCAGAGGGTTGCCGCAACCTCACAGGGATGGGGCAATTTCTTTTATGAATAGACTATGTCGGAATAGAAAATAGTTTAGAGACAGTAACACAGGAAGTCCCTGCATACCGCACAGCTAATTTTTTATATTATTAGAATCTGACACAATCTTGGGACATGCGTTATAACTAGTGTACTAACAATGATAATGTGATTAACCGAGGTCCGAATTTCATTCCGATTATCTCGGTTTTTACCTGGAGCTGGATTTGTCTGCGTGTCTCCCTTCCTTATCCGTATCCAGCTGTCTGTCTACTCTAACTTCCTTCCAGGCTTTCAAAGACGATCAGAAGAAAATCTCAGATCTGGAGAATGAAGGCAGGGTCTAAAGAAAGAGCAAACATAGCAAAGCAGCAGACATCTAGAAAACACTTCACAAATGTCAGACATGTCAGTGGCTTCCTCCTGGCTGCTATGCCTGGGATGTAAGGGACTCCCCTGATTTGGCTCAGTGGTAGAGCGCTTGCCTAGGAAGCGCAAGGCCCTGGGTTCGGTCCCCAGCTCCGAAAAAAAGAACCAAAAAAAAAGTTATTATTTGGGCTGGAGAGATGGCTCAGTGGTTAAGAGCACCGACTGCTCTTCCAGAGGTCCTGAGTTCAAATCCCAGCAACCACATGGTGGCTCACAACCATCTGTAATGATTCCGATGCCCTCGATGCCCTCCTCTGGTGTGTCTGAAGACAGAGACAGTATACTCATATACATTAAATAAATAAATTTAAAAAAAAAAAGGGACTCCCCCCAACCCCAAAGGTCTAAGTGCTCAGCACCTGGATGGCAGTGAGACATTATTGTGGGAAATTCTGTAAACCTGAGGAGGTAGAAGCCAGGTCGTAGGAGTAGGTCACTGGCACGAGCTCTTGGGGTATATTGTCCCTGGCTCCTCCTTGTCCTTTTCCTCTACTTCTTGTCTGTGACAAAATGAAAAACACTCCTTGTTACACTCTCCTGATGCTGCCCTGCCCAAACAACTGGGGCCAAGGGCCCCTGGACACAGCCCTCTGAAAAGGTGAGCCAAAGCCAATCTCTCCTTTCTTTGATTGTTTCAGAATAAAATTGACTGATGTGCCAGCTCTCAACTTCCGGCCCGCTCACCTCCCGGAACCATCACTAAGCATGCCCCTAGACTTTCTTTCATTCAGTTTCTCTTGATGTTAGGACCCTCCATAGCCAGGGCTCCATTGTAAACTCTGAGAGATTGCACTGATGTGAAATTTCATTGGTTGTTGTTGCTTGATGCGGGGAACGGGGTCAAACCCAGGGCTTTATACAAGCTCTCTCTTTAGTCCTGTAGCTCTGTAGCTCAAGCTGGCCTTGAACTTGTGATTTTCTAATCTGGGCCTTATAAGTGCTGCAGTTATGGATGTGTGCGACCTGCCTGGATGCTGTGAAGTGATTAACTTAGTAGTTCAACCTGAAACTAGTTAGAGATCTCTTTCCATTCCTTCAGTCTCAGACTCCAATTCGGGACAACACGGGGTTTAGTTGTGTTCTTACTCTTTAAAAAAAAAAAAAACAAAACAGATTTATTTATTTATTCTATATGAGTACACTGTAGCTGTCTTCAGACACCAGAAGAGGGCGTAGGATCCCATTACAGATGGTTGTGAGCCACCATGTGGTTGCTGGGAATTGAACTCAGGACCTCTGGAAGAGCAGTCCGTGCTCTTAACCCCTGAGCCATCTCTCCAGTCGTGTTCTTACTCTTTCTTCTCGGATCTGATAGTTTCTCAGGCTTAGTCCAGAGGGGAAGCGCCCTTCTCTTGGCAACACATTGGGGGTTCAGGATAACTGTAGAATGGATGCATATATGCATGTGTGCACATGCACACACTAAATAAAATTAAAAAAACAAACAGACAGTTCTGGGACACACATTGAAGCCACAGGAAAGATCAATATTTGGGGTAGACATTTGAGGCTGCACAGTATTTCTGCACTGCTGGTTTTCAAATGCATCCCTTAATTTTGCCCCCAGCAGTTACTATTGTGGTAGTCTTCGGGTCCCGTCTATATTTATAAAATGGAGGGCTCATTTATTTGTTTACCCAATCATTTATTTATATCAATGTGTACTGGGGATATTTATTTTATTCTTTAGGCTATGATCTATTACTATCCTTATTTTATTGCTCTCATCACTCTAACTGTGGGTATTTGGAAGCTTTTCCAGGTTTGCTACTGTGGCCTTTTGTTTTGGTTTGTTGAGAGTGGGCATCACTCTGTAGCCCAGGCTAGACTGATCTTGCTATATTTCCCATTGGGCCCTTGAACCTACAGCAATCCTCCTTCCCTGCCTCCAAGTGTTAGGATTACAGGTGTAAACCACCTTTTCTGTGACCTTTAATATGACTTCACCCATTAAAAAAAATCTTGTTTTGTGCATCTGGGTACATGTGGATGTGAGCATGCATACATGTGTGAATATGTGTGTGAATGTGTTTGTGTGTGGGTGTGTATAGGCATGTGCACGTGAGTGTGCTGAGCACTGCTTTACTTTCTGCCAGAATAGGATTTAACAGGTCTATCGTGTATTTTCATACCCTGCTGTTTGGAATCCTAGAAGCTCTTATTTCTCAGAGGACCTCCCAGGGCATTTAAATTTCCCCTGTGGCTGTGCTAGAAAGTTTGTTTAAACCCTGGATCGACCCTTTCCTTAGGAGCAGCAGTCTCAGTGGCAGAAAGTCCAACTGTCCCTGCTCCTAGCACATAAAAATTATATAGCATTGAGCAGCTGACCTATGTAAGCCCAAGTCTTCTGTGTAAAATGTGGAATTGTACTTGTAGTTCTTTATCGGTGGCTTCGAGGGTTAAATGTGAACAGAGTGAAGCCAGCCTCGTGATTGTCACATCAAGGTAGGAAAAAGAGACGGGGACACTGTGGGATCACAAGAAGTTAGAGGAACCTTGACCCCAGAGTCTGTCTGAAGCCTCTCACTAGCTGTCATGGCTTCTGATACAGTTAATATTCCTTTCATTCACAGGCATTTATGAGAAAGTAGTTATTATTCAAGCTGTTTGGGCCAGCTTTACTGGAGCCCATTGAGGTGGATGCTTACTTTATTAATTTAATCCTATCAGATGCCCCCAGAAACCACCCATTGATAAGATTTCTACTTCAAATCCCTTATGAGACAATTGTCAGAGCAGTGGCCCTGCCTCTTCCTGTGAGGAGTCCTGCGCACTCTTGGATGTACCTTACTCTCCCACTCCCACACAGCCTGCCTTCTCCCAAGCCTCACGCTTACGCCTATGCTAAAATACCCTTAATAAAAGTCACAACTTGGCTTCATAAAACGGCTAGTCCTGAAATTCTTTTCAATGTCCAAGCCACAAACCCTGGATTGGCTTGAGGCAAGGTTCCTCAAACTTTAAGGGTAACAGTGGGGAGTTGTCCCTCCTTTACCCAGAACGTCACTGACGGTAACAAAGGTGCCTTGTTTCTGGTGTCCCATGGACTCTGGATGTTGTGTCTCTTCAGGGGAAATCTGTATCACTGTTTTCATCAAAAAGGTGAGATTACCCAGGGTTACCTGGCTGTGGTGGCCCACGCCTTTAATCCCAGCACTCAGGAGGCAGAGGCAGGCAGAGCTCTGTGAGTTCAAGGCCAGCCTGGTCTATAGAGTGAGTTCCAGAACAGCCAAGGCTATGCAGAGAAACCCCGTCTCAAAAAGGAAAAAGAAATTATCCACAAATCACTTAGCATAATTTGGCACACAGGAAGCACTTATTGTTATCAATTACCGTTTCGATAATTATTATCACTATTGCGGACAAAAATCTCTGACTCTTTCGATGTCGCTATCCAGTTTCTTCCCACAAGAAGCTATGAAGTTTAAGAGGCCCAGCAATGACAGCTCTCATTCCTGCTGTCCCAGGGACCCAGGGCTGAGTTCCCACCACCCGTCTGGCAGCTCATAGTCCTGGAGTATCTGATATTCTCTTCTGACCTCTGCAGGAACCGCATGAGGTAGTACGTTTACATACATGTAGGTAAAATAGTCATGTGCTCGAGATTAAAAACAAATAAATGTTTTAAGAAATTTTATGAAGTTCAAACCTTCCTAACACTGTGACCCTTTTAAATACTTCCCCATGGTGTGATGACCCCCCCAGCCATTTTCACTGCTACTTCTTAACTGTAAACTTTTTGTTACTTTAAAAAAAAAATATTTGCCTAGGAAGCGCAAGGCCCTGGTTCGTCCCCAGCTCCGAAAAAAAAAAAGAACCAAAAAAAAAAAAAAAAATATATGGGGCTGGGGATTTTTCAGTGGTAGAGCTTACCTAGGAAGCGCAAGGCCCAGGTTGATCCCCAGCTCGAAAAAAAAAGAACCAAAAAAAAAAAAAAAAATATGTATTTATTTATTTGTTTGTTTTACATACATTAGTGTCTTGCCTGCCTGTATGTTTGTGTGAGGGAGTTGGATCCCACCCAAGAACAGAAGTTCCAGGAAGTTGTAAGCTGCCGTGTGGTTGCTAGGAATTGAACATAGGTCTTCTGGAAGAGCAGCCAGTGCTATTAACCAGTGAGCCATCTCTCCAGCCCTTAACCATGCTACTTTTATAATTTTTTTTTCTTTTCTTTTTTTCAGAGCTGGGGACCGAACTCAGGGCCTTGCCCTTGCTAGGCAAGCGCTCTACCACTGAGCTAAATCCCTAACCCTACTTTTATAAATTTTAATGTAAATGTCTGATGTGAAGGATATCTGATACACGTTCCCTGTGAAAGAGTTGGTCAACCACAAAGCTGGTTAAGATCATGTGATTTCAGTCTTTAGAAGAGGGGAAAGATTTCAAATTCATAAGTACATTTTTTTATTAATTTTTTTTTTCAAACAGGGTTTTTCTTTGTAATCCTGGCTGTCCTAAAACTTGCTTTGCAGGACTAAAGAGGTGGCTCAGTGACTGCTCTTCCAGAGGTCCTGAGTTTGATTCCCAACAACCACATGGCGGCTCACAACCATCTGTAATGAGATCTGATGCCCTCTTCTGGTGGTCATCCCACCAAGGACTCGAGACCCATAGGTTGAGAACCACTGGCATAGCTGGTTAAGATCATGTGATTTCAGTCTTTAGAAGAGGGGAAAGATTTCAAATTCATAAGTACATTTTTTAGTAATTTGTTTTTTCAAGACAGGGTTTCTCTATGTAATCCTGACTGTCCTAGAACTCACTTTGTAGAATAGGCTGGCCTCAAACACAGAGATCCATTTGCCTCTGCTTTCTGAGTGCTGGGATTAAAGGCCTGCACCACCATGACAGGCTTATAAGTACTTTGATGACAGTCCTGGGTTGCAAACATCTTTTTCCTCCAGGATATAGAAAGATGACCGAGACAGATTTTCTCAATTCAAATTTGCCTGTTATTGATACATAAAGTCCAAATGGCCGGTGACCTTGGAGAGACTCTTTGAAATTCTGTCAAATTTACAAAATGATGACTATGATTGGTCAATGAGGGATCTGCTTTGTGGGACCAACAGAGTGAATGACAGAATCATTAGGATGCAGGGAACACTGCTGACCCTGACAGTGGGCCCATCTAGCATTAAGGGGCGTTCACATGCTTACTATTGGTATCTATTAGGGTTCCTGAGGGTCCCGAGGATGAAAAGCAAGCTGGCTGAGAAAAGCCTTTTTAATGAAAGCGGTCTGGAGGGGGAGGACAAGCAACAACGGTCCAGATAAGTGATTTGGCCGTCTGCACAGTCAGACTTGGGGCAAGCTTGGGGCTCCTCAAGGGGATGGTGTTTGCTTGTTTTTTGTTTTTGTTTTTGTTTTTGAGTACACTGTAGCTGTCCTTAGACACACCAGAAGAGGGCATCAGATCTCATTACAGATGGTTGTGAGCCACCAGGTGGTTGCTGGGAATTGAACTCAGGACCTCTGGAAGTACAATCAGTGCTCTTAACCACTGAGCCATCTCTCCAGCCAAGTTGAGGGTTTGTTGTTGTTGTTGTTGCTGTTTGTTGGTTTGTTGGTTTTTGTTTTGTTTTTTTTTTTTTTTTGTTATTTTTACAATAAAAAAGCCAGAGCCCTTTTTTTGTCAAGGTTTTAAAAATAACATCTCTATTGGGCCACTCGTTTACTCTGGCCCTCTGCACTAGGCCCAGTCGACCAAAGAATGTGCCGCAGTTTCTCACTGCGGAATTATCTGACCTTCAGAGAAATCAGGAGAAACAAGAAGTAATAGTCAAATTCCCAAACAAGCCTGTGTTAGCTGGCTTGACAAGTTATTCTATTTTAAGCTTTACGAGGAAAACAACTTCTGCTCCCCCTCTGTCTTTAAAACCAGCTTCCTCTATTCAGTTCTTCCGGATACGCGGTCTACTGTTATTATCATTCTCATTTATGGAAGTAGTGCCCAATGGTAGAAGAACAAAAGAAAGCCACGTCACAATCCTCTGACTGTGAGTCCATCAACCAATCAGAATTCTCCACAACCAATCAGAATTCTCCACATCCTTTCAAATTAACCAACCCTATTAGTCCTAGCTCTGTGCCTAATTTACATGTGGGTGGAACCAAATTGGCTCACAGCCTAGGATTTAAAAACTCCATCCCAACGTGCTGCTTGGCCACAGTTTTTCAAGTGCCCTCCCAGGTGCCGGGAGCTGTTTCTGTACTTGTGTCTTACTCGTGTCTGAGATCATGCTTGCCCTCTGCATTCACTAGTCGTTCCTCAACGAGGCTTTGCCTCAGGAAACTTGTATGTTTGAACACACTGGCCCAGAGTTCAGGACAGACCACCATGTCTGGTAGTCCAGCTAGTGCTAGAAACTACAGGCCTGGATGACTTCATCTAGGAAGAAAAGAACGAAACAAAGGTTTTCTTTTTTCTTTCAACCAAAGAAGTTTCGCTTTTTTAACTGTGGTAAATTCACATAATATAAAAATCATGAACTGGGCCTGACAGTGCTTGTAATTCTAGCACCTAGAAGGCTAAGGTAGGAGGATATTTGAGGCCCGCCTGGACTATACAGTGAGATCTTGTCTCAAAAGGAGGAGGAGGGAGGGGGGAAGTGAAGGGGAGGGGGAGGAGAGGAGGGGGAGAAGGGGAGGGGAAAGAAGAAGAAGAGAAGAAAGGAAAGGAGGAGGGAAGGAAGGGGAGGAAAAGAAAGGAGAGAAAAGTAAGTGCTCTTGCTAATCATTTTAAAGGGCGAAATTTGGTGGTGTTTACTTTAATCCCAGACCTGCACAAATATCACCATTGTTTAATTCCTGGGTATTTTTATTATCCCAACAGGTAATATATACCAATTAAACCCTTCAGAGCCACTACCAGCTCTAGTTAACATTAAGGTTTGACTCTTCTAGACCTTCATGATATAATTTATGACCTTCTGTTGTTACCTTTGCGTAGTATTTTTAAGGTTCTCCATGTTTTACTCGACATGTTTGCACCTTATTCCTTGAAGAAAAAAAAGAAAAGAAAAGAAAACCCGGAATCATTTGTCTATTAATTAACAGGCAAATTGGTGGCAACTTTATTGTGTTTACTTAAGACAAGATGTCTCTTAGTAGCCTAGGCTGGTCTCAAACTTACACCCAATAGATCAGTTGCTTTTGTTTGCGGTCTCTTTGAAGAACCCTCAGCTCCGCAATAGCATGGCTGGCTGGACAGGAGTGGGTTCCTCATCAGCCTTCAACATCTTTGCTTTCAGTCCCTTAGAAACCCAAGCCAAGATGTACCTGGGTGATAAATATGCTAAATGAGCACAACTGCTTAGCCCAAGGAGTGGCACTATAAAAATGTGTGGCCCTGTTGGAGTAGGTGTGTCACTGCAGGTGTGGGCTTTAAGACCCTCATCCTAGCTGCCTGGAAGCCAGTATTCTGCTAGCAGCCTTCGGATGAAGATGTAGAACTCTCAGATCCTCCTGCCCGGATGCTGCCATGCTCCTGCCTTGGTGATAATGGACTAAACCTCTAAACCTGTGAGCTAGCTCCAATTCAGTGTTGTCCTTTATAAGACTTGCCTTGTGGGGTGGGGGAAAAAAAAAAAAAGACTTGACTTGGTCATGGTGTCTGTTCACAGCAGTCAAACCCTAAGGCACTCAGTATATGTGTACGATGAGATTCCTTTTCCCAACTTGAGAGATGCAGCCAGTATTTATTCATTTACTTGGGGTGTGTGTGTGTGTGTGTGTGTGTGTGTGTGTGTGTGTGTGTGTGTACCATTACCACAAGCCCCACTGGAGGTCAGAGGTAAGTTACAGGAGTTGGTTCTTACCCTCTACCGTGTGGATCCCAGGGATTGAGCTGAATTCTTCAATCTTATTAGCAAGAGCCTTTACCCAGTGCACCATCCTGCCAGTCCATGAAACAGCATTTATTTACTTCTTTTATTTAGCAAACCTTTACATTCATTTTCTCTTGAAGAACTTCAAGCTTTTCTGCTTGAAGTTTTTTGTTTTTTAATAAATAAACTGCAAAACAGTAGTCTGGCGAATATAGTAGTAGTAGTCACAGAAGTTATGATTGAAACAGGGAGATCCTTTCCTAGAGATGTCAGCATACACTATTATCATAGTGTGTGGGGGGGGATGTGGGGGGTGTGTGTGAGAGAGAGAGAGAGAGAGAGAGAGAGAGAGAGAGAGAGAGAGAGAAAGAGAGAATGTTGTGTGTATGAGAAAGAAAGATAGAATGTGTGTGGTATGTGTGTGTGAGAGAGAGAGAGCGGTGTGCATGTGAGAGAGAGAGCTGTGTGTGTGTGAAAGAATGTGTATATGGTATGTGTGTGCGAGAGAGTGGTGTGCGAGAGAGTGTGTGGTGTATGTGTGTGAGAGAGAGGTATGTGTGTGCGTGAGAGAATGTAGTGTGTGTGTCTGTGTGTGTGTGTTTAGTGGTGGCAGTTGTGTATAGGGGGTATATGAGTGTGGTGTGTGTGTTTGTGTGTGTGTTTGGTGGCGGTGGTAGTGTGTGTGTCTCTGTGTGTGTGTTCGGTGGTGGCAGTTGTATGTGTGTGTGTGTGAGTGTGTGTGGTATAGTGCAGAATATGTGTATGGTGTGTGTGTGTGTTTGTGTGTGAGTGTAGTGTGTGTGGTGTGGTATAGTGCAGGATATGTGTATAATATATATGTATGTGCTCATAGAGGCCAGAAGACACATCCCTACCCCTGACCCTAACCCTGAGAAGTTGACATTAAAGTGCTGTGCAGCAGGCCTGAAACTTTAGGCTCCCTAATAGATTACTCCAAGCTGCTGGTGAGGACGGTGAACAAGGACAGGCATGGTCTTCGGAGTAAATGCGCATACCCAAGGCTCTGGAGGCTCTGTAGTAAACCAAACCCTGTTACATTGTTTTACCCCGTTTACCCGAGTGTTTCCTAATCATTTCCTTTTTCATTATTTTGACACCCAGTGTTTGATGTTTGATTTTGTAATATTCCTCTTCCCAGATATATTTTAGTAAGATGCAGCAAGCTGGGGGGTTTTTTTGTTTTGTTTTTTTTTTTATGACAGTGAACTAACAGTATTATTCTGGTTTAAGACGATTTTGCAAGAAAGCACAGTTCCTTGAACTCCTAGACTCTCCTAGCACCAAAACCAGGTTGGGAAAACCACGATCACTGAGATGCTTTTCTCGTTTCCTTTTTTTACAGATCTCTGTTGGTGACAGCTTCTATTTGTAATCTGTATGCTATTAATGGTTTGTTACAGAATGCATTATCTCAGTTTCCCTCACAGCAACTCTAAGTACAGAAATGACTCTGTCTTATAGATGAGGAAAACTACTGGCTACTTGCTTTCATTTCAGTCAAAGCTAGCCGGGCTTAAACTACTTTGTATTTTCCTGGGGACTTCCATCGTGTGTGTGTGTGTGTGTGTGTGTGTGTGTGTGTGAGAGAGAGAGAGAGAGAGAGAGAGAGAGAGAGAGAGAGAGAGAGAGAGAGAGAATGTGATGTGTTTCTTGATCACATGTAGGTTTTCCATTGTTGTTAAGTCAGAATGTTGCCTGTAAATTCCTAGATTCAAACTAGCGATCATACCCTGTCTGTCACTATCCGCTGAAGCCTTGAGGACCCCCAGGGAACAATGCTAGCCAGGGTTCTCTGTTCTCTGTCATCAACAGCCCCCAGCACACGCAGGGGCATGGGGGGCGGGGCACAAAGAAGCGCCAAGAAATCCTTGACACTGTGCAGTGGAGTCTGACTCCTTCTCCCCCTGTCCAGGTCTTTCAGCTCTTTCCAAATCTGCCCAGGGGCGTCGCGTTTTTCGGTGGCGGGGGTGGCACACTATCACAGATATTCCCGTTGGCTGGGAGGAGCCCCTCTTGTGCTTGGCTCATCTCTGCAACGGGGCCTCCTCCAGAGCGTGGGGTTGGACCTGAGCTCGACAAGTCAGTCCCAGGAAGGAGCAGCCCTGATCCCATGGCCCTCCCTGCTGGGCGCCCCCGGGTGGGGCGAGACCCAGGGAGGACTATGCCTGGGACAGGGCAGCTCACACCAGCCTTGTCCAGTGCACACAGCTGTGGGCGGCAGGACCCTGCTGGGCTGCTGTCTGAGGTCAGGCCCCGCCTTAGGAAGCAAAGATCAAGAGTTCATCTTGTTTCTGAGGCTTTGTTATGAAAGGTCGGGGGCGGAGAGGGCAGATCCTTTCACCAACCCTTCCAAGAAGTCCCTTCTGAAATAGCCCTTGCTTCATAATTTCATATAGGTCCATAGTGGTGTGGAGCTGGAGTGAACACCCATGAAGGATGAGAGGATCCTTGGCTTGGCACCTCTCTTTCCAAAGTTCCATGTTGGGGATGTAAAGTTTGGGCTACCTGCAGAGGGACTGACTGTTCTGCTGAGGTCCACAAGGCCTATGATTCACAGCGAAGTTCGAGACTGAAGTGCTAGACCTCTCCAGAGAGAGAGCCTTCTGTTTCTGACTTGCCAGTGGAGATACTGAGACTTGTTGTTAGAGAAACACACTCTCCTCTTACCTCTCGTTCACTGCCTCTGAGCCCAGATTGCAGACTTGGAAGCTCGTTTCTGGTGACCTGGGGACATCACGTAGAAGTCGGGGTTAACAGCCCACCTCTGGAGAAAGACTTTAGGAGTCAAATCTGAGCTCTGGTTCAAACTAGTTCTCAGACCTTCCTGGAAGTTACTCATCCCCAGCCCCTACAATAGTTTCCCCGCTATCAAGTGGGGAGAATAAAAATAGAGTCTACCTCATAAGCTTTACCGTAAGGCTAACCGAAATGATTCAAGCAGAGTTTATTTAGAGTTTTAGACTGTTTTGCAATGCGATAAGAGCATTACTGAGTAATTTATAAGAGAAGTCGGGCTGGTTTTGCCCCAAGTTCTGTAAGATGTGAAGCCTACAGGCATGAAACCGGCATGTTGCAAGAGACTGAGAGCTGTGTCACCCCATAGCAGAAGGCACAAGGACATAACAGGAGGGGCACCAGGGTCAGGCTCAGTTTTACATCACAGGATTCTTATGATAACTCTTTTCTGAGGTGAGGACATTCATCCATTCGTAAAGGCACAACCTCCAGACCTAATCCCTTACCTGGTCCTGCCTCCTAAGACAAAATGGTTACGAAAAGCTCACAGATACCCAGAGAAAGGTGTTTATAGGCTTTTCAGAGTTATGGAAAATGCTTTACCAGGTGAGATGAGTTGAAGAAGACAATGAGTGAAGTGCCTTGCTAATTTAGAGGCATACAAATACATTTATTCTCAAGTATAGAAATCTCAGGTATGTAAAGTCAAGAAATAATATTGGAAGAGAGCAGGCCAACTATTATAGTCACTGTCGCATATGTGACATAGTGTACTAGAATTGTGACTAATTTTTCCCTCTTTCTGTTTTAAATGTTGCTTTGGAAAACTACTTCAAATTATTTATTTGCATATATGTATCCATGCACAGGGGAGTGTGTGTGTGTGTGTGTGTGTGTGTGTGTGTGTGTTTGAGAGGATAACTTATTTTCAATAGTGAGGGATGTGAAGGCCTTAGAGGGGAAAAAAAACTCCTATCCTTAGAAGATTTCTAAAATTTCACTGTTTTTGAGATCAGCTAATCCTTACTGATTTGTACTAGAAAATCAATCTGTTTCTGTTTGAAGGATAAAGACAGCTTGTTTATACTAGGTATGGTATCTGTCTTTCCCATTTAAGAAGACTTTTAAAGTGTCAAAATATCGAGTGAGAGTGGGGAGTGAGAACAAGGTGTATATGATCAATATACATTGTATACATGTATGGAATTGTCAAAGACTAAAGATGAAACAGTCTTTCAAAGGTATCTAAGACAAAGAATCAAAATCCTAGAAGGTCCCTGTTAATCCAGAAAAGACAAAATGGGCTGAGTGGTTCTAGGGTAGCAATCATTTCTATTTCCATGTTACTTTTCCTTTCTTTCTTTCCTTCTTTCTTTCTTTCTTCTTTTTTTTTTTTTTTAAGATTTATTATGTATACAGCGTTGCACCTGCATGTACACGTGCAGGCCAGAAGAGGGTACCAGATCTCATTATAGATGGTTGTGAGCCACCATGTGGTTGCTGGGAATTGAACTCATGACCTCTGGATGAGCAGACAGTGCTCTTAACCTCTGAGCCATCTCTCCAGCCCCCATGTTACTTTTTCAAAGTTTCAGCTGACTCAGGCCCTGTGCTAGTGCCAGGGGTACCACGGGATGCCTGGAGCTCAGGGATGATGGATACTCTTGTACACGGAGACATAGGAGGAATTTACTGAAGACAGGCACAGAGAATCTAGTGGGTGAGAGGAACCGGCTGCTGTACCGAGGCAGAGAGACAGGACCCGTCAAAGAGACAGGAGAAGCTTCACTGATAACTAGTTCTGGGTTCATGATGAATCCTCAGTGTTTAAGTGTGTAGTTCTTCCTAACATGAGATACATTTTCTACTTTGCCCTAATCCAGTTAGAGCGCTAGCCATCTGGTTGTACCTTTTTAACACATTAAGGACATGCTTTGTGATACTTTTCTTCAGTGAGCTTATAACATTCAAATCATTTAATTAATCAGTTAATTTAGACTGGATTTCTCTATGTAGCCTTGGCTCTCCTGGAACTCATTCTATAGGCCAGGCTGGTTTCGAATTCACAGAAATCCCCAGTGCTGGGATTAAAGGCTTGCACCACCACCACCACCCACCTCAAATTATTGAATTAGAATCCATCTTATCCCATTGCATTTTAAAAACTGGACACATTAAAAAGTTGAGCTTTTATCAGATTTGGACGTGTTAAACATTCCTTGTTCAGCAAGGTGGATCACTACACTTACTCCCAGGAGTAAGTAGGACTAAGAGCCACCCAGAAGGAGCCAGGGCAACAAAGATAAAATACAGAATTAGAGGGCATTAAGGCAGGATTATAGGAGGGAAATGTGTGCTAGCCCCGGGGAGGATTAGAACTGCCAAGCCTTTGAGCAAGCCAAGGCATTTTAAAATTAACTCGTGTGTGTGTGTGTGTGTGTGTGTGTGTGTGTGTAGTGTGTGTGTGTGTGTCTTCCATTTGTGAATCCAGATAGCACCTGGGAGGGCGTGTGAGTGAGACCTTCAGGGAGCCAGAGTGGTGTAGCTAAATTTAGCACTACACCCAGGCAGTAGCTACCTGGGTGAGCATCTCTGTGCCCTGAGACGTAATCTTGTTTTCCCTGGTTTAGCCCCATTCTTCATACACTGGTTCATGATTTCTATCGTTTTCTTTCTTTTCTTTAAAATTTATTTATTTGGTGTCTGTGCCCATGGAGACCAGAAGATAGCATAGTGCCCTGGGACTAGAGTTACAGAGGATGGGAAACTTCTAGTGGGTGCTGGGAATCAAACCCAGGCGCTCTGGAAGAACAGCTAGTGCTCTTAACCACTGCGCCATCTTGCTTTGCTCTCTTATAGAAAGTGGAAAACTAGAATACCACTACTGAGTTATTTTAGGCTTTGAAATTTGTTTTCCTAATCTTCTCTAGCCTGTGAATGATTTCACAAGGGCTTGTATTCTTTAGTTTTTAGGAACCTGCTTTCATAGAGCCCTCTCAAAGCACTTAACTTCATTTTCATAATTTGAAGTTGTTTTGTTGTTCGAGGGTCTTTTGTATTCATATTTCACCGCATAAAGTAATAACGTAAACACGTCTTAGGGAAAACAAGTGGCAGTGCGCGCACAGCTCAGGTGGTCTGCATTCATTTTTCAGCACCAGTCGTGACCCGGTAAGTGTATTCCAACTCCAGTAAACGGTACAAAGGCTTGGAATTTGGAAACAGCTGTATTAAAAGCAGCCTCCTAGCTCTGGGGTGCACACTGACATCAGTGATCATGAAGAAAAGGCAAAGAGGTCAGTCCACTCCGAGAGCTGCTCAGCAGGACTCTGAGAAGGGAGCTTCTACCGTAGGGAAATGTTGTTGGATTGCATTTTGGGCCCACCAGTAGGGTTTGGAAATCTCAAGGCGTTTAAGCTTTGGTTTTTATGCTTTGGGTGTTAAAAGATACCTGGCCTGTATCGAAAGGTCTCAGGCTCACACTTGGTGCTAATGGCCCCCGCAGTTCATGTTACGTATTTAATCAGCCATCGCTGAGCCAATATAAAGCCACTTGGGCATATCCTTTCCCGTAGATAAAGCAAGGAGACAGATTGAAAGAGTGTCGGAGCTAATCTAAAAAAACGTTTTTCCTAGCACAGGACAATGTTAGAAGGCTCTAAGAACCTCCCTTTAAGTTGTAGCAAGTATTTTCTCCACCACACAGAACTCCAAAGATACTTGGTGGAGCTGGAAAAGGATATGGCAAGAAAGAGCACTGAGGTTGAAACTAAGACCTTCTTTTTCTTCACTGGGGATGCCAGACGTGAAAAGTGTGTGTGTGTGTGTGTGTGTGTGTGTGTGTGTGTGTGTGTGTGGTGTGTGTGTTATGGGAGGGTGGGAGGGTGGCTTAGTGCAGAGTGTGCTATCTGCTCAGCCAAAGGACTGGCTCTCAGCACTCGTGCCAGTCAGCTCCCAACTGTAACTCCAGCACCAAGGGATCCTGCCGTGTGTGGACTCCATGGGCACCTACACATGCATCAGTACACACGCGCGCGCGCACACACACACACACACTCAGATACACACACACATATACACACTCACATATATATATATATATATATATATATATATATATATAAACTAAGAATAAATCATTTAAACCTTGAGGACCTCTGTCTGTCAGTGGTTGAGCATTCCTTTAAATCCCAGCACTTGGGAGGCAGAGGCAGGCAGGGATCTCTGAGTTTAAGGCTAGCCTGGTCTACAGACTGAGTTCCAGGATAGCCAGCTAAGGCTACATTGAGAAATCCTGTCTTCCCCCCCCAACACACACACACCCTTCCTAAAAAAGTTAAGGATTCTACCTCTATCCTCTTTTTTTTTTTTCTTTTCTTTTTCTTTTTTTTGGAGCTGGGGACCGAACCCAGGGCCTTACGCTTGCTAGGCAAGTGCTCTACCACTGAGCTAAATCCCCAACCTACCTCTATCCTCTTAATTGGAGGTACCTACTGTGGTAGCTCTCATTTCTCAGGGTGTTGGGTGGTAAAGCCTTAGAGGCAGATCTTGAGGTAGAGATTCCTGGGTTAGTGGGAGATGTGCACTGCGGTATATCTCCTGAGTTCTCTATTTTTCTGAATTTTCTAAGATGGAGTTTCCCTTTGCGATTATAGATAGGGACCAATAATGCCATAGAGCGGAGCCAATCTATTCTACAAACAAGGCCTGCCTTCCTCTGTTTTCTTTTTGGCGCTGGTAAATCTCAGTAGTGAACTTAAGAGATCTAGGGTCGGGCTGGGGATTTAGCTCAGTGGTAGGCGCTTGCCTAGCATGCGCAAGGCCCTGGGTTGGTCCCCAGCTCCAAAAAAAAAAAAAAAAAAAAAAAAAAAGAGATCTAGGGTCACCTGGGAGATGGGCCCCTGGGTGTGCCTCTGTGGTATTAATCTTGATTGGGTTAATTGAAGTGGGAAGATCTGCCTGATGAGATTAATTCCCCGGGACATGGCTCCTGAACTGTATAAAAAAGGGAAAACAAGCCGAGCCAAGGTCTGGTCCCATCCTGCCCTCATTCTGAGAAATGGGATGAAGTCGAACCTAAGGGTAACGGACTAATTTGTTTGGCAGAGGAAATTTCAAGCCAGGAGAATATTTGGGCTGGTTCTTAAAAGAGCAGCCGCTGAAGAGCTACCTCTTGTACTGTGCTGGGACAATAGGAACGAGGCCTCAAGGGCAAAACCCCACCCAGCAGAAGCTCATCTTGTGAAGATCCAAACTTATTTAAAGAATGAGAAACCACTAAAGCAGCTGCCTAGAGTCAGAGTCAGCGCGCATCTGGTCAAAGGCGGCAGAACCTGGCAGTGTCACCACATGCAGTACTAATTTTGAAGACATGGAAGGTTGAGATGTCGGGGAATCTTGTTTCAGAAAGCAACTAAGGCCAGGCAATCCGTGGCAGGTCAGAGGCCCTTCGAAGAGGCCCTGACAGGACACTGCGTGAATCTGTGAAAGTGAATCGAGTTTCAGTGAAAATCCAGGATAGTGGAATACCTAGAATGCAGCACCAGGGAACAGCCACGGTGGACCGCTTCGTGCATGGAATGGAATTAGCCTAAAAGGGGAGCTGTGTGTATTGTGGGCAGCAGAGCTTGAGGAATAAGACTCCCTAAATCATGTGCAGCTGAGTCAGTCTTATCATGAGAGTCCCAGGCACTGAGCATGGAGCTGCAGGCGATGGTGTTAGTCTTGCTGGAGTTCGGGTTTGCTCTGTCCTGATTACTGTGAGTGTTTAGAATGGGAATAGTTATTCTGTGTCGTTGTACGTTCAGGTGTGTAATTTGTTTTTTTGGTTTACGGGTTATGAGACTGTAACCAGTCTCAAATGAGATGTGGACTTTGGGCTTTGAAACTGTTGGAATTGTTGACGACTTTGGGGACTTTCGAAGCTGGGCTGTGCTCATTATGGGATGAGTAGGACACCATGAGGATGAGTAATGGAAGGTTAGGTTTAAAGCGATGCGTTTGGGTATCAAGTTGACAAGGGGGTGGATTTGTGATGGTTAACCTCAGTTGTTAACTGATGAGATCTGGAATCACCTGGCCGGCCTCTGGTCGTGGTTTGGGCGTATTAATCCTGTGTAGGTGAACTGAAGTGGGAAGACCTGTCCAAAGTAGGTGGTACCAAGTTCTGAACTGTATAAAATAGAAGCGGAGGGTAAGCTTCTCTGCGTCTTGTCTGTTGATAGATACAATGCGACCAGCTGCCTTGACTTTCCCCCCACCGTGAGCTTTGAACTGTGAGCCTTTCCCCTTACGTTGCTATTGTTACTATCTCTTAATCACTGTAACAGAGAAAGTAACTAAAACTGGGTAACAGGGCATATTACTCAGGGTTCTCTAGAGTCAACAGAACTTACAGAATATCTCTTTATATTAAGGGAATTTATTGTAATGACTTAGTCTATAGTCCAACTAACCCAACAATGGGCAGCTGTGGATGAGAAGTCCAAGAATCTGGTAGTCGCTCAGTCCCACAAGGCTGGTTGTTTCAGCTGCTCTTCTGTAGAAGTGAGTTCCAACAGAGGTGCTGGCAAGTAAGGGCAAGCAGGCAAAAAGACTGAATCTTC
The DNA here is from genome assembly GCF_011064425.1 of Rattus rattus. Taxonomy (NCBI): domain Eukaryota; kingdom Metazoa; phylum Chordata; class Mammalia; order Rodentia; family Muridae; genus Rattus; species Rattus rattus. The sequence goes on along the minus strand of NC_046158.1, from coordinate 50,370,801 downwards.
CTTCTTCCGAGGTCCTTACGTAGGCCTCCAGCAGAAGGTGTGGCCCAGATTAAAGGTGTGTGCCACCAAGCCTGGATCTGAGACCTGCTTTTTCTCAGATTGACCTTGAACTCAGAGATCTTGCCTCAATCTCCTGGGATTAAAGGCCTGTACTACCTTGCCTAGGCCTAAGCTTTTCATAGTCACTATGCCTCAAGATCTTCATGCCAAGATCCAGGTCAAGATTGGATCGCAGGTGAGCCCTCCAATTTTGGATTGTAGTTCATTCCAGATATAGTCAAGGTGACACCCAGGAAGAGCCATTACACAGGTCTATTTGAGTTAAGATTCTAGAGGTTGTGAAATCCAGGAGCAAAACACCAACATCTGCTTAACATCTGGTGAGGACTGTCTTGTTGCGTCATCACAGGGTGGAAGGGAGTCCCTGCCACGTGGCAAACACAGCAAGCATGTTAGCTACACTCTCTTCTCTTTTTCTCAAGTCACCATTGCCATCATGGACACTCACCCTCATAGGCTCGGTCTCATCCCAATTATTTGCCAGAAGTGTTCTCCTACTTCCAAAGGCTAAGAAGCAGAAGTTTGGGGACTAAGTTCCTGAATCTTGCATCTTGGAGAAATGCAAACAACGATAGAACTTAACAGGGAAGACCTGTGGTCCTCAGACTTCACACCATCAATGTGAACAGTGCCTAGGTTCTCAGGGACGGTTGCAGGGTACCACACTCACCGAACATCCATAAATGAATAGAATACCAGTTCCGAATAAGGACATGGTCTTAGGGTTTCCATTGCTGTGAAGAGACACCATAACCAAGGCAACTCTTAAAAAGGACAACATATAATTGGGGCTGGCTTACAAGTTCAGAGGTTCAGGCCCTTGTTATCATGGGAGGAAGCAGGGCAATGTGCAGGTAGACATGGAGCTGGAAGAGTCAAGAGTTCTGCATCTTGGATCCTACTGCAGCCAAGAGAGACTGTCTCACTGAAGCTGGGCGGAAGCTCTCTTCTGCACAGCGCAGAGCCTAAGCAAGCACCTCAAAGTCTGCCTACACAGTGACACACTTCCTCCAAGGCCACTCCTGCTTCAACAAAGCCACACCTCCCAATAGTGTCATTTCCATGAAGCAAGCTTATTCAAATCACCACAGACATTTATACTCCATGACCAAGAGACTCAGGTGTTTTCTCCAGGATCCTGACTGCTAAATCCTAGAAAATCCTAGGTACTTACAAAGCCATCCTATTGGCAGAAAATGGGAAGCATAACTTCTGTTATCTTTGTTTTGGCTGAGATGGAAATTAGAGCCTTCCACAAGCCAGGAGAATGCCGTACCTCCAGCCCCAAAGTTGTTTGAAGATCTCAAAATATGAAAAGAGAGACAGGTGTATTGGCACATGCCTTTAATCCCAGGCTGGCATTTGGGAGGCACAGGCAGGTGGATCTCTGTGAGTTCAAGGCCAGCCTGGTCTACAGAGCTAGTTCCAGGACAGCCGTGAATATACAGAATCCCTGTCTCAAAAGAAACAACGAAAAACAAAAACTGCACACACACACACACACACACACACACACACACACACACACACACACACATATGAAAAGAGAAATGGGTATTCTATGACTCTCAAATTCACATGTTGAACTCTTAGCCCCTAGTATTTTATAAAATAAATGTATCAGAGGATAGAGAGTTGGCTCCAAGGTATCGAGCACGTGCTGCTCTTACAGAAGGCAGAGGTTTGATTCCCCTCTCACGTGGGGAATCACTTGTAACCCCACCTCCAAGGCTCCGATAGCCTTCTGTACTTCTTCAGCACCAGGCATGTGCATGGTGCACAGACACGTCCAAGCAAAACACTCATACAAAGAGAGGAAATTAAAATGAACGTGGGGTTCTTCTTTAAGAAAATAAACTTTGGGGGGAAGCCCGCCATTACAGATGTAATTAGATACGACGAGCAAGATAAGACTTAAGTAGATCTGGTTCCAGTATGACTGGTGAGTTTTCCTCATGGAAAGAAAAAAATTGGACATAGATGCACAAGAGGGGTGTGAAGAGGAGGCAGGGAGGGGGTGATGACCTATTAGCCAAAAGTTGCTGCAAACCCCAGAATGTGGGGGGAGGCAGGGAAGAGATTTTTTTCTCACAGTCCTGGGGAGCTAACTCTACTGATAACCTTCATGTCCGACTTCCAGCCTACAGCCTGGTGACACAGCAAATTGTCCAAGCTGTCAAGTGTTACCACAGCCCTAGCAAAGTAACACAGACAGTTCCCAGGGCTGTTTACATAGCAGAGCTAGACAAATGACCTTGTGACTCTGTCTAGTGACCAAATCGTTGGTGCTCTATTTGTCTCTTAGCCAGTCCTGGAAAAGCATTCCCCAGATGTTGGTTTACTCCCACCCTCTCCTCTTCCCTTTCCTCACGCTCACCTCAAAATCCAAGAAACCTTTCTGAGATGTTAAGGTTGTTATGCCTCTGTTCTCTTAATTACACACTGATACGTCACCTCCCAGCATACCCTTCTTTCTCACCAAGGATTTGCATGGACCCCAGAAAATATCCTAGTTCCAGTGAATGGAGGAATCACTCAGGACTGTTTTTATTTTTTTTAAAAGAGGTTTTGAAGGAATTTTAAGTTGGATTCAAGTAGGCATTTTCTCCCTTTCTCCCTTTCCTTTTTTTTTTTTTTTTTTAAAACAAATGTGACCATCAATCCCAGGTAATCTTTTTTTTTTTTTTTAAAGATTTCTTTATTTATTTTATGTATATGAATACACTGTATCTGTCTTCAGACACACCAGAAGAGGGCATCATTACAGATGGTTGTGAGCCACCATGTGGTTGCTGGGATTTGAACTCAGGACCTCTGGAAGAGCAGCCGGTGCTCCTAACCACTGAGCCATCTCTCCAGCCCCACCCCGGGTAATCTTGTTTGCTTTACTTGCTTGACCCTATTCTCATCAGAACATTGTCTCGCACCACTTAGAGCCAGAATGGCTAACATGCTCCTTGGTCAGTTACTTTTATCAAATAGTCTTTGCTTGGCTGAATTTTAAAACTGGAAACATAAAGCACCCATATCCTGTCATAGTTCACGTCTCTCTCGGTTCGGAGAAATTAATTTATGTTCGGAGAAACTTATTCCCGTTCAACAGGAAAGGCAAAAGTGTACACCAAGAATCACAGCCTCAGGCAGGCCCAGCTCTACAGTCACAGAGGATGTGGAAATGGCTGGAGGTTGGCCCAGACATTTAGACCAGTTTAAGTAGAAGTTTTCTGATTTGGTTGTGCTCCTTTGAGCCACACAATTTGGTAGATTAAATGAAATAAATGTTGAGTAAAAAAAAAAATTAAGGCAAAGTGAAGTAAAATTATGTCCCCTGTCCCCAGGGGTTTTGTTTTGAAGATCCATGCTGGTACTCAGAATAAACACATTATGTACGTGGATGTTGCTAACCTCACTGGTGGTCTGTTTTTGCTTACAAGTGTCCTTTCTTCTTAGCCCGTTTACTCGAGTTATTTTTTACAGAACAATAGAGTGTAATGAATAACTCAGAGTCAAGTTTAGGAATCAGCCTACATAGCCAGTGATGGATGAGTGGGTAAGAAAATATAGCACACACACACAGTGGGCTTTTATTCAGTCATAAAGGTAGAATTGAGCCAAAAGTTGCCACACACCCTGACAGGAAGGACAGAGCAGAATGGAACAGCTCCCGCCCGCCATGGCAGACTCCAATTTCTTAGAGCATAATAGGTACTAAGCTCTGAAGAGCCACACTTTTATTTTCCTGTGGTAAGGTTTCTAGCTTTTAGGATTTCCACCACTGTGGCTGAGTGGGAGGGAGAAGAGAGTGGAAGAGCTAAAGTTAGAAAGTTATTAGCAGCTGGGCAGTGGTGATGCATTTAATCTCAGCACTCAGGAGGCAGACGCAGGAGAATCTTTGAGTTCCAGGGTAGTCTAGCCTACAGAGGAAGTTCCAGTACTGCCAGGGCTGCTAAACCTTGTCTCAAATAAACGAAACAAACAAGAAACCTAGAAGAAGGGCTGGAGAGACGGCTCAGTGGTTAAGAGCACTGACTGCTCTCCCAGAGGTCCTGAGTTCAATCCCCAGCAACCACATGGTGACTCATAACCATCTGATGCTCTCTTCTGGTGTGTCTAAAGACAGTTACAGTGTGCTCATATACATAAAGTAAGGGAATAACACTTGAAATGTATATAAGAAATACTCAGGTTAATAAAAAAAAGAAAAAAGGCAGCGGGTGGGGATTGGTTTCAGACAAGGGATTGAGGTGCATATTTTACACATCAAAGCAGACTCTGCTTCCAGGTTCTCCCAGCATGCCTCAGTCCTACCTGGCATACCCGGCCCACCACCCTGAACTTTCCAGCCCAGAGAGCCTGGGATGCCCTTCCTCCAGAGGCTCCTCCCTACATAATCCAGTCATTTTTGGTTTCTCCTCTTCCTCCTCTTCTTCCTGTTCTTCCTCCTCCTCCTCTTCTCTTCTCTTCTCTCTCTGCCTGCAAGCCCCTTTCTCTCTCTTCCCACCCCTTTTCCCATGGTGACTCCTCTGGCCTTGGTCCTTGGGGCCAGCGAACTTGCCCAAGTGCAGCTCCCCAATAAAGCCGTCTTTAATATAATCTAGTCTGCTTTGAATTGGCTCATTTTGTTGAAGAAGAAATAACCTATCAGGGGGAATAAAAAGAGAGGTTATACGGGGTTCTACTGTCTCTTACAAGGGCATACCAGGGTCATTGGCTTCTATTCTGATACAGAGCCATTGAGTTTGAGCAGCAGGGGTGTGTGTGTGTGTGTGTGTGTGTGTGTGTGTGTGTGTGTGTTTGTGTGTGTGTGTGTAAACTATATTTTCTTGTTCTTTTCCTAATTTTTCTTATTTTTTCATATATTTAGATTATGTTCCCCTTTCTGTCAATTCCTCCCAGATCCTCCCCTTCAGTTTCCCAAAACAACTTTATAGTCTTTCAAAACAAACAAACAAAAAAACAACAAAATAACCCAAACACCTACATATAAACGAAAGTCAAACAAGCAAAAACAAAAAACAAAACCCAGTAAAACAAAATAACAACAACAAAAGCCAAACAAAAATTCCACAAACAAGAAACTAACAAAAATATAGAGCTAATTTTTGTACTAGCTGGCTGCTCCTAAGCATGGAGCCAACCCTAGGGTGTGATCATAAGAAAGCTATTCTTGGGCGTTAACTTGACTACACCTGGAATTAACTAAAATCCAAAAATAGATGTGTAGGCTTATATTTTTCAAATCCTACTTTGTAAGGGTCCATGATTCACCGAAGAATGACACCCCAGACTCAAACAGTATGCAAATGCAAAGAATGTTTTATTCTGCAAAAGCCCAGCATGCTGGAGTCTCCCATTACCAAGATAGAGACACCCAAGGGAGCTTGCAGGTCTGATTTAAAGCCATTAGGGAATTCCGGGGTAGGTGACCTCTATGTCAATCTGTTGGGTTCATCTCTATAGATATTCTATTACTGGGGTGTGGGGGCTGGGAACTGTTGCTGAGGAAATCTGGAAACTGCTGCTGACCCATTGTCCTTGCCTCAGGCCAGGCGTCAGGGCAGCTTCAAGAGGCCTGGACTTGCCAGGAGTTGCCCAGTTCTTGGAAACAGAGATTTAGGCCTAGTCGTCGTCGTCGTCGTCGTCGTCGTCGTCGTCGTCGTCGTCGTCGTCGTCTTCTTCTTCTTCTTCTTCTTCTTCTTCTTCTTCTTCTTCTTCTTCTTCTTCTTCTTCTTCTTCTTTTCTTCTTCTTCTTTTCTTCTTCTTCTTCTTCTTCTTCTTCTTCTTCTTCTTCTTCTTTTTCTTCTTCTTCTTTTCTTCTTCTTCTTCTTTTCTTCTTCTTCTTCTTCTTCTTCTTCTTCTTCTTCTTCTTCTTCTTCTTCTTCTTCTTCTTCTTTTTTTTTCTTTTTTTTCAGAGCTGGGGACTGAACCCAGGGCCTTGAGCTTGCTAGGCAAGCGCTCTACACTGAGCTAAATCCCCAACCCCTTAGGCCTAGTCTTTTTAACTGCCAATTTGAAGCCTGTCGTGGAATCAGCCTAGCCTTCTCACTTGAATAAGTATACTTTGCAGGATTATATTTTTCAAATCCTATTTTAATAAGTGTACTTAAATGCCCTAACCTCCCTTCTAGCCCACCACCCACCAAGGGTAGTGAAAAGGAAAGGTTATTAGGGCAAAGGAGGGTGTGGACCTGTTTAGTTCTTTGGAGGGAATCCAGTCTGAGTTGTTGGGATATCAGCAGTTCAACTCACATGAATTAGCAGCAGTAGCTCGATCCACTCATTCACAAATTATCAATGGCAGTTTGATCTAGAAGAAACGACAAGGCTCTGCCAATTGGCTGTGGAAGCGGCAAGAAGCCACCAGAACACCACCAGAAGTTCTTTGGTGTGTTTCTCTCTATGAAGCCATGACAACCAGCAAAGAGTGGCAAGGCACACCAATACCACACAGCATTGTCTACTGTCTGTTGGGTTCTATTTATACCCTTTCCAAACATCGCGAGCTCTCTCTCCAGCGTCCACTCTAGAAAAACATTGAAGCCAAGGGACTGTTTAGGACCCCAGTCATCCAGATGAGGGATGTTGAGAAGTGGTTCAATCCTGGGTGTATTTTGAGGATAGAACTGATGTTCTTACAGGTTGGATTTCCAATACTAGAAGAGAGATCCTGAGACAGATTCCAATCAGGCTAAATCTGATAACGTGTGCTTAGAATGTAGAGCAGAGACAACCCTTTCTGAGGAAGCCTGTGACTAGAAGGTTTCTGGCAACCATATAATGCCCAAGAGGAGTGCCAGCGTGAGGGTGGGGTCAAGGCAGTGTTTAGCAGAGAGGAGTGGCTTAAAGAAACTGATAAGGAGGAGAGTGCTGAGTCACAGACTCCACCCTGGGGCTGGGCTACCTCTGTACTTGTTAATTACAGGAACCAGTGAACTCCCCTGTTTCCTTCTCGTTTGTTTGTGTCGGTTGTATCGACTCTAAGTTTACTGTGGTTGATTCAAATGAAGTCTTTAAGTTACTTTGTTTCCCTAAATTGCAACTTAAAGGCTTTAATAGAGTAGTTGTAGGGTCCCAGAACAGTAAACTGGCAAACAGAGAGCTGTATGCTCCCACCCAGGCTCCTCCACTGTCACTGGTGACGTTTGTCACAACTGAGGAACCTGCACTGATGCAGCATGGCCTAAGTCTACATGAAGACCCAGTCTTGATACTGTGCTCTGAGGATTTGGACAATTAATAAAAACCCATTATTACAGCATTGTGGAGAGCATTTTCACTGTCCCCAAAATGTGTGTTGGAGCCATTCATCTCCTCCTTACCCACTGGTAATCAGTTATTTATTTATCTATCTATTTATTTATAACTATTTCATAGTTTTTCATTTTCCAGAACATCACATAGTTGGACTCGTACACAATATAGGCTTTTTTTTTTTTTTTTTCTTTTTTTTTCGGGGCTGGAGATCAAACCCAGGACCTTGCGCTTCCTCGGCAAGCGCTCTACCACTGAGCCAAATCCCCAACCCCACAATATAGGCTTTTTAAACTCACTTCTTTCCCTTATCAATATGCACTTAAGGCTCCTACTGAAGGACAGAACAGTTGCTTTCCAGACTACACAATTATAACTAAGACCTCTGTCAATATGCTGCATGAAGGTTTGGGTATGGACCCAAATTTTCACGTCCTTTGGGTATACATGAAGATAGGATGTGCAGCTTCGAGGTTACGTGGGAAAATGTTTGCTCTTGTCTTCCAAAGTGTCTGTGCCATTTCTGCGTTCTCAACAAGCAATGAATGAGCCCTCCAGTTGCTCCCCCACACCTATTTGGTGTTCTGGATTTGTGCTGTTTGAATAAAAGTGTAGCTATCTCTGTGTTTTCTCCTTCATTCCTTCTTCTTGGCTTTGTTTGTTTGAGGCAGGGTCTCAATATTTAGTTCTGGCTGTCCTAGACCTCAATATGTAGACAGGGCTGGCCTTGAACTCGGAGATCTGCCTGCCTCTGCCTCCTGAGTGCTGGGACTAAAGCCACAGTCACTACACTCCACTGTCTATTGTCTTCTTTTGCATTTTGCTCATGGCACCTGTGGGACAGCTTTTCTTTCTTTCTTTTTTTTTTTTTTTTTTTTTGGTTCTTTTTTTTTGGAGCTGGGGACCCGAACCCAGGGCCTGCGCTTCCTAGGTAAGCGCTCTACCACTGAGCTAAATCCCCCCAGCCCCGGGACAGCTTTTCTTATGGTGATTTATTATCTATATATTTTCTTTGGCTGGCTAAGATATTCGATCCAATGCTAGGCTGGGTTTGTTTTCTTTCTTTTTATTGTTGTCGACAATAGTTTTCCATCAGGTAACGTCCTTTCTCCTGGACTATGGATTTTCTTTTCTCCTTGTCTTGACAGTGTCTTTTAAAGAACAGATTTTGAATTTTAGTAAAGTGCAATCTATCAGGGTTTTGATGTTTTTGTTTTGAGACAGATGAGAGACTATAAACCAGCCTGGCCTTGAATCCAAAAAAACCTTGTCTGCCTCTGTCTCCCAGGTGGTTGGATTAAAGACATGAGCCATTGTACCTGGCGGTTCTTTCTTTTGTACGAGATACTGTTCTAGTATGGTCTCTATTGCTGGGACAAGCAGCATGATAAAAACCAACTTGTGGGTGGAAGGGATTTATTGAGCTTGCAATCCTGACTGAAGTCCATCATCAAGGAAAGCCAAGGCAGGAACCTGAAGGCAGGAAACTACAGAGAAGCCATGGAGGAATGCTACTTATTGGCTGGCTTTCATGGCTTGCTCAGCCTGCTTTCTTATAGAACCTGCCATTACAGATGTCTATTTAAATCTTCTAATATTTATACCAGTATAGACACGGGAGCTGAAGCCTGCTAGCTCATCGAGGTAACTTAACTGTATACAAAAGGTCTATTTACAAGCCTGATCCGACAACTAAGCCACTAGCTCTGTAGAAATCTCTCTGTCTGGGTCCTTCTACAGAGCTAGTCTTTCTCTTGAGCTCCTCCAAACCCCAGAGGGCTCCTTGGCTCTCTTAAAGAGAATCCTGTTTCACCTGTGTCCTGTCAGTTGCTTCCCTTGTTCCGGTAAGCCCAAAGAGGGAATGCCTCCCTCTTACCAGGAGCTCCTGCCATACAGACTCCTCCAAGCCAAAACAGAGCACTCTCTCAAAGGTCCAACAGCTTACACCAAGTCTCTAGCTCCTCCCCTACACCCTGGCAGGCTGAACCATCTCATAGTCATGGGGGGTTGCGGCTCCAAGCCAAGTCATTAGGAGGCAAACCATTTCAGGGTTAAGGTGGGGTAGCTCGAGGCCACCCCACTGACTTTTCCTCGATCATAGAGAAAAGACCACAAGACCTCTCCTAAGCAACTTGCCTTAAACTAGGCAGGGATCTTCCTTTCTTTAGCATCTTATCTATGGAGGCTTTTAGAAGCACACCCGGGTTGGGGATTTGGCTCAGTGGTAGAGCGCTTGCCTAGCAAGCGCAAGGCCCTGGGTTTGGTCCCCAGCTCCAGGGGGGAAAAAAAAAAATAGAAGCACACCCAACCTCATCTCTTCAGGACACACCTAACAGCGACCGACCAGCACAGTATCTATTTAAATGTTTCTATTTTTCTAATGATTAGGTTTTCTATGTACAATCATCAAATATCCTGTAACAGTATTGTATTTAAAAACTATCAGCAGGTGGGCTGTGGTGGTGAATGCCTTTAATTCCAGCACTCTGGAGGGCAGAGATAGAGGGATCTCTGACTTCGAGGCCAGCCTGTTTTACAGAGTTTCAGGACAGCCAGGGCTACACAGAGAAACTCTGTCTTGAAAGATGGGGGTCGGGTGGGGGTGGAGGAGGGCAACAAGGCAGAGGAGGAGGACTACACAGACAACAGGGAGGAGGGGAGACAGGACACACTTGGGACCAGCATGCTTCAGGCCATCGCGGTTTTTCTTATGTTTTACCCCCAGGAGTTTATATCTCCATCTTACAGGTAGGCCTAACATTTGTGTGGAATACTTTTGAGGAAGGGTGCATGGTTGTCTTAGGCACATTTCTTTCCTTTTCTGTCCCAGGTACATCTGAAAGAACCATTCAGATTCCCACCAGCACCAACCTAAGAACTCAAAGAGAGCTCCCCAACTCTGCTTCTCCTCCCCTTGAATGTATCTTCCACTTCATTGAATTCTTCTCTCCTGGAGTTGCAGGTTCCTTAGAGCACTGTCAGGAGCACAGACAGACCTGCCTAGCACAAAGGAAAGCCGGAAGCAACAAGCGTGGCATCCCATGTGACCGGATGCTCTTTGCTGTCTGTATTCTACCAAGTCAAAAGCAGTCATTTCTGGACTTAGGCAGGATCGGAGAAATCTCCTCTTTCAAATCTAAGATCAGACTGTGTGGTTATCTAATAACAACACACCTATCACGAGGAAGCCGGAGCTTTTCAGGAGGGGATCATGTGGGTTGGTGTCACATCGATTGGCAACAGATTGGTAGCAATCCTAAAGTTGTGGTTCCTCTGTAACTGAGGCTGTGGTGTGCTTACAGGAGGGAGTCTAGCATGGCTGCCCTCCCAGAGGCCCAACAAGCAGCTGAGTCAGATGTAAATACTTAAACCACCCGATGGGCGGAAGCCTGGGACCCCTGTGGTTGAACTGGGTAAAAGCTGGAAGAAGCTGAGGAGGAGGGCGACCCCCTGGGAAGGCCAGCAGTGTCAACTAACCTGGACCCCTGAGATAGTGCAGATACTAAGCCACCAACCAGGCAGCATACACCATCTGATACGAGGTCGCGGACACATTTACAACAGAGGACTGCCTGGTCTGGCTTCAGTGAGAAAATATGCACCTAACCCCAAGAGACTTGAGGCCCCAGGGAGTGGGGAGATTTGAGAGGATGGGGGTGGGGACAACCTCTTGGAGACAGCGTGGAAAAGGGGAGGGCCAGGACTCGGGGAACCGGTGAGGGTACGGGAGTGCGGGGGGGGGGGGGGGTTGAGGGGATGGGATGAGGAACAGTCAGAGGGCAGACCCGCGAGGGGGATAACAACTGGACTGTAAAAAAAGATTAAAGAATAATAAAAAGAAAAACAAATGTGGTGGTCCTCAGCTTTACAGAGTCAGTAACTTCTGGGCGCCCTTCCTGAAGGTAGTTAAGCTAAAAGGATGCAGCCAGTAGCTTTATGCTTCTAAGACTGAAAAATAGCTCACCAGGTCATTCATCATTAAACGTGTTTCGCAGGGGCTGGACGGATGGCTCAGTGGTTAAGAGCACTGGCTGCTCTTCTAGAAGACCTGGATTTGGTTCCCAGCACTCTAATGGTGTCTAATAACCGTCTGTAACTCTAATTCTTCAGGTACCAGGAATACACATAATGCACAGGCATAGACATGGGCAATACATACAGAGAGAATAAAAAAATATTAAATTAAAAAGTATTTCTCACTCTTGGGATCACATACACTCTGAAATATATTCCAACTTAACATTTAATTTAAACTAACGTTAGGAGACTGAGATGATCAGTTGATTAATAGAGTCACCAATAAAAAAAGCAGAGTGGTCTCTCTAAAAAGGCAGAAGTGCTGTTGATGTGAGTGAAAATGTTTTCATTATCGTTCAAATGAAAATGGCCAAACCCCTCAAGGATTCTTTAATGAACTATTAGGGCTACCAGGTTATAATTTAGATTCCAATCTGGAAAATAATGGTATAGGAGAAAGGCTTTGTTTGAAAGCTAGACCGTTTGTTTATACATACAGGATGCTCCTGAGCCCAGTCATTCAGGAAGAGGTTAGGAGGCAGATTGGCCTGTAGAGAAGAGTCAGCCGTGTTCAGGGAACTGGTGGGAGTTAAAGGGAACTAGTTATCCTGTGTGCATCACTGCAGAGATTTCCACGTAGACCCTGTTGGGGTAGAAATCTCGGCTCGCGTCTGGACAAAACACAGCATGCCAGCATGGTTCCACGTGGAGAGGTTTAATGAGAGAAGAAGAGTAGAAGAGGAGAGGAGTAAAGGCCGGCCATGAGCACGTGGAGGGGATGGGGAAGGGGAATGGGGAGAGAGGGGACAAAGGGCAAGAGGGCAACAGCAAGAAGCAAGAGAGCAAGAGAAGAGAACGAGGAGGGGGCAAGCAGCCCCTTTATAGTGCCAGGCACTGCTGGCTGTTGCCAGGTAACTGTGGGGGTGGAGCTTAGACAGAATGTCAACAGACCCTACCGGTCAGAGAGACAGGCATCCTCTTCTTTCATTGCCGTAGAGAACCACAGACTGATTGATTCTTTCTCTTGCTTTTCCTAGACTTCACTTTGAATTCACAGACCCGTCTTGCTAACATTTCTAAATAAATGGAATTGTGCTCTCCCTTTACAAGGGGACTTGGACCGGACCAATGAAATGCCATAGCCCACATCTTTCTCATCAGCACCGGGCTACTTTGTCTTTGAAATAAAATGATGAGGGACCCATTATATACTCGCGGTAACGGTAAGACCAACTTTTGAACACTTCCTCATTTGTGTCTACGGCAGCCCAAGCGCCAGCCATTCCTCTCCTACGTGCCCATCTCCAGGCTCTTGCCGAGTTGGTGCTAGGAACCAGGGAGCACCTACGGCCCACAGTCGTGTACTCCCTCCAGTCTCGGTTGCCAGATTGGACTAGGGCCAGGCAGGGGCTGGGTTGCCTCCAAGCAGCCTTCGAGAATGCCTGCTGTTCCTAGGGGGTAGCATTCTTCAAGGGTCCCTCCAAGCCCAGAAAGAACATGTAACCCCACTGTGTGGTAAATGCCTGGGTCTTCCTTAGGAAGGCTAGAACCACACATACGGGTAAAAGGTCCCTGGTCAGACTTAGACGTGGAAGGACTCTAAGGAGCAGATCCTAAACTCAGGGAGCAGGGCTAGCAGTGGTGGCCCACCTCTCTCTTGCCCATCAGCCACATCTACTGGATGTTGACTTCAGCACCTGAGCTCCAGGTATAGGTCCTAGATCCGAATAGTGGGCAGCTGTTCTCCACCGATGCAGGACTCCTTACCCGCACCCCTCCCCCACTGCCTCTCCCTGTTAGACACTCACCCCCTACACCCAATCCGCACGCACCCTCCCAACACCAGCTGAAGTGCGTGCTCCGAGGAACCCAGGATTTACAATCTGAGAAAACCACTGCCCTCACTTTCCAATTGCTACACCTGTTTTTCCAGACGCATCTCAAACGGGAACAACTGTGCGGTGCAAACTTCTTATCTGTTCTACCAGGAACAGATGGGTAATAAGGCCACGTCTGACCGACTTTGTATTTCCTATAATGCTCTCCACATTGTGTGTACAAACCACAGAAGACTGGACGTGAAGGTGATGGCAAACCTGACTTTCAAACACTCCTGTCTTTGTCTACAGCTGTCTGAGCGTCTCTTGCTCCCTCTCCAGTGTGCCTACCTTCATGAGTCTGTCCCTCCCCACTCCCCCTCCCCTCCTCCCCACACCGGAAGCTGCCTCTTGACCGGGGCTCTCTCAGATTCTCCTGCCATCTTCACTAACTTGCAGCTAATGGGACATATTTTGGGGGGAAAGGGTTTTTGTCCTTGATCCAGCAGTAAGTCAGTGTCTTTTGATTAGGCTGCGGCCTTACCTGGTAACTTGAATATCTATGGAAGGCAGGCAGCTCTCACACGAATGATGGAAAAAAGACATTGGACAAATATGGAAGCTACAGCAATAAGGTCTCCCCTGGTGTGTGTGGAGAGGAAAGAAATGTTGGGAGAGGCTGGGTGTTGCTGAGAGACATGGGCAGATAGATGAACTTTTGATAATTTATTCTAGTAACTTTGGGCAAAAGTGTACAGGTAAGAGTGTCAGGCTGGGCTGGGATGTGGTGGTGCATACCATTAAATGCCAGGACTCAGGAGGCAGAGGCAGGCAGCTCTCTGAGATGGAGACCAGCCTGGTTTCCAGAGCAAGTTCCAGGATGGCCAGGGCTACACAGAAAACCCTGTTTAGAAAAACTAACTAACTAACTAACTAACTAACTAACTAACTAACTAACTAACTAAAATAAAATAAAAGTGCCAAGCTGGAGTCAGGGGCTCTGCCTCCCCACTCCAGTCTCTGTACAAACTGTGGGCGAGTGACTTCGCTTCATCTTCGGGGTTAAAGGCTGTGGCTGGGGTGATGGTGAGATACAGGGATGCCCGGAGGAAGCCGGCAGAAATGAACAGGTGAAGGAAGTCCTGGGGTGCCGAGGCTTCCCGCACACGCGAGCTCCCATGACTTGCATCCATTCAACAGGATACATTGTTTCTGGAGCAAGGCTTGGACTTGGGCATCGCAGAAGAGATGGGGCAATAGGCTGGCATCCCTAACACTCAGCTGCGATTGCGACACCGAAGCGCTCAGTGGTCTGAGATATTTTTGCTTGAAATGGGAAGTGCTACTTGCTGCTTCTCATTACAAGCCAGGATTTTTTTCTTTTTCTTTCTTTCTTTCTTTCTTTCTTTCTTTCTTCTTCTTCTTCTTCTTCTTTTTTTTTTTTTTTTTTTTGTAAAGACACTTTTTTTTTTTTTTTAACTCTTTTTTTCTCCTGAGAAAGGGCTCCTGGTGCATCTGGTGTGCTGGGGTAGTTGCATCCAGGTTTAACGGCTTCCTCTTCTATCACTGTTTTCATGATCTGGATTTTAAAACATCAGTTGCTAAAGTTTTTCATGTGGAGATAGAATTGCTTAACGGAGAAAACGGAAATAAAGCCACTGCCCATCCAGAGGAGGAGGCGGGTGCTTTCACGTGAGTGTTGACCCATACACTCCTATAGTTGAACCAATAAACTTACTCCCGGCTAGCTTACTAATGAATGAGAATCAGACTGTGGTTATTCTGTTTGGCTTTGACAATTACTAGGGGTTAACCTCTAATCTAGTTTTCTAACTGTTGGCCTGGCAGTGTACCCCAAATACTTGCTGTTTCTCCCGGCCATGTGTCCATGGTCCATCTCCTCTCATAGCAACTCCCTCCTCTCTCCTAGTCCTTTCCTTCTCTGCCTCCCTCTGCAACCTTCAACCAGGTAACTCAAAACCTGCCTACCTCTAATCCCTCCAGGAAGCGGCTGTGCCATTTTTTATTTAAATTAAAGCTCAAGGTTTGCACAAGAAAAGCTGGTAATGGTGACTGGTGGACCAGTAGACCTTCACGTACAGAATTTAGCATCATAATATATAGCAACAGATCAGACCTCAATACACTCTGGTCTTGGCAGCCAATGCGGGGGAAGTCAGGAGATGTGCTGAGGGAAGTGAGAGATGAAGATACAAGAGAAGCCAGGGGAAATGGGGAGGAGGTGTAGGTTGAGGAAGACTCTCTGAGCAGGGTTAAAAGACAATGAACACCACTCCAGGACCCAGTCACAGTCTGTGGAGTAGAAGCATGCTGTGGGAGGTCTCATTCCTCAGACACCGTGCAGTTCAGAACCCTTGAAAAGTCCCCAGGAACATTGTATTAACTGGTTCTGTTTGAGATCAGATCCCTGATCTGCTGACGAGTAAGACCACTTTCTACAGTTGAGAGACACTACCATTGGAAAGTCTAGAAGTCTTAAAATCTGGAGCAGAGATTTACAATTTTCACAACATGCATTTAAATTTGAATTATTATCACTGGCAAAAAAGTCAAATATTTCCAGCTCCTGATTCCCAGCTAAAATCCATAAATTTAATACCAAGCAGGAAATCGGGGGTGCATCGCCTGTCATCTTTGTAAGCCAGGTATTGGTTCCTATAGTTTTCTGAAAAGGAGTGGTTTGGGGTAAGATAGAGTCAACAACTGGACCCTGAATTTTAACAAAGTAACTTTTGTTCGCATAAAGGACTCAGAAAGTAGTATTTGAACACATACTGCCCCAGTGGGGGAAGGTTTCCTAATTGTTTCTGTTGCTAAAATGCAACCAATTGTGTATCTAATCAGCTTATAAACAGTGTATCTATCAGTTTTGTCCCAGGGAAACAAGTTTTCAGTTTTTCTTACATCAGATATAAGCAAATGTCTTATTTTTACCTAAAGTTTAGTATTTTTAGAAAAAAAAGTCAAGGGGCTGGAGAGATGGCTCCATGGATAAGATCACTTGCTGCTCTTGCAGAGGGCCTGGGATTCCCTTTGAGCTCACAGATTTCTTGACTTCCAGTTCAAGGGGGATCTTATTCCCTCTTCCAGCCTCGGCAGGTATCAGACCTGCTCATGGTGTACTTAACTTACATGCAGGCCTCACTACACAGAAAATAGACATACGTTATAACTGAGGGACGGAAAGACCGTTCTCCGTCTCTGATCAATATCATCATCTCAGTGATGCCACCTTATTGCTTTGTTTATAGCTAAGATACTGCCCCACCACCCCCACACTCCATGTTGTGTCCAGATCACATGCCACTTTCTGATCTAGTAATTTACTTTTTATTATGTATACTTGTTTATTGCGTTTATCCATCTCCTTTTAATTATTTGTATTGCCTCTGATGTATTTTTAATGCTCCAAACTGTGCCTGACTTGTAGTAAGTTGATAGGAAACATTTGCTGAATGACTGAACGGATATTCAGGTGTCCATACCTCTCGATCCTCTTCTGTTCATTGGTTACTCCCAACCTCAAAGAATCCTAAGGTCTTGGTCTCTCCCCACAGCCTTCATGTTTCCCAGATTGACCTTGAATTTGTGATTCCCCTGCTGTCACCTCCAGAGTAGCTGGGACCACTGGCATGAGGTACATTTCCTGAAGGCAGGATCTCTCTGGGAGTGAAGATGTTTGGAGTTGCAGTTACTCGAGTTTGTTTTCAATACAGTTGCTCACTCTGAAGCCCCAGTTATCCCTATTAAACTCTCTGCCCTCCTCATTCCCTTCCCACCCCCACCCCACCCCATCCCCGCACTCCCCCACCCGCCCACAGCTGAGATTGTGAGTGTGTATCACCACACCCTGCTCCTGGAGCTGTCTTTAAAAGTCACTTGAGGGCATCTTCACGCAGGACAGTCCGGAAGTCGTCTCTCTATTTCAGAGAGTCAGTTTGACCTTTGAGACATTCCTTTCTGTATGTCTGGTGCTGATCCTTCTGTAGGGCTCCAAAAATGGAGAAGTTCTTGCTGACGTTCTCCATAGGCTTTGTCACCAGGGGAATCTTCATAGTCACGGCTGCCTCATGGTTCTTGATTTTTATCAGCAACCTTGACAAAGGGACTGCTCTAACTTAGGGAGGGCTTTCCCCTCTCGGGACAGTTAAGATTACTTAAAAAGCAATCATACCTACTTGTTTTAAACAAATAGCTAATTCTTTTGCCTGATGACTAAAGTTTTTTTTTTACGTTTATTTATTTAGTTTTTTTACACAGGGTTTCTCTGTGTAGCCCTGACTGGCTGCCCTGGAACTCACTCTGTAGACCAGTCTAACCTCAAACTCAGAGAGTTCCCCCTGCCTCTGCCTCCAGAGTGCTGGAATTAAAGGCATGCGGTGTGTAAAGGTCAGAGAACAACTTGCAGGAGTTGTCTCTTTCTACCGTGGAGGTTCCAGGGATTGAACTCAGGTTTTCAGGCTTGATAACAAGTGCCTTAACCTACTGAGCCATCTTGCTATCCCAGCCAAGGAGTCTTAAATGAGTTCCTTTGTGCAGTAAACCTAAGGTGAATGCTTTCAAAATATTTGTATGAAAATCTTTGTGATGTGGCAGAGGAACCTGCAGCCCTGTGATTGTTGTCAACCATCTAGTCACGGCAGGATGCCTAGCATTCCTGCCTTTTAACTAAAACCTGTGTGTGTACTGTACCCATCCAGTCAACGCTCTCGGGCCATCCAAGGGTGTTCTCTGTCTTTGATCTCTTCACCTCTTGTCCCCTTTGCACTCCAGAGCCAGATGAGTCCTCAAGCACAGACCGCCTTATCCGGCCCAACTTTAGGAGTTAGTCTCCCAGTGGTTCATAGAACAGAGCACCACACCCTGGAGTTCTCCCTGGTGTAGATGACCATGGCTCCTACCTGATCAGAATGAATACCCCTCTTTTATTCTTCCTTCATCTTTCTTTCTCCTGGAAGTTTCCCATCCCTGGTTCTCATCGTGATACTCATCACCATGGTTTTGTTTAAACTGTTTTCTCTCCATCACCCACCCATCCATCCATCATCCATCCACCCACCCATCCATCTATCTACCTACCCATCCACCCACCCACCACCCATCCACCTATCCATCCATTCACCCACCCATCCATCCACCTACCAATCCACCCATCCACCCATCCACCATCCATCTATCCATCCATCTATCCATCCATCCATCCATCCATCCATCATCCATCCATCCATCCATCATCCTTCCATTAAATAGATATTGGGTTTTGGCCCTGTTTGGAGCCCTAAGTACTCTTGTGCAGTACATTCTTCCCCCTTCTTTTTGCAACCCGAGGCAATCCAAATCATTACACGTTTCATTTTTCAAAAGGCAATGAAATTCATTTTTTAAAAGATTTCCCCAAGTGTCAGGGAGGCAGATGAATGTCTCTATGGGTTAAGTGTCTCATGAAGATTTAAGAATCAGATAAATCTAGGCTTAATTGTTTTCTGCCACCAAGTGCTTAGGCAATATTGAGGAAGTTACCCAATTTTGCCAAGCTCTCATCTATGGAACAAGGATCTGAGTTAAGTGTCTCATGTCTTTGTTCAGGAATTTAAGATAAAGAAAAATAACAACTGGTTGTGATGTTGCAGTTTTTTTTTTCTTTCTTTCAGGGAGAACCCTCTTACAATGTCCTGCTAGAGTAGATAAAAGCCATAAACCAATACTTGTGACATGAACAAACAGGCAATGATCTGTGGTCAGTTAATGAGGGACTGAGCAGGGTGTGGTGGCTTTCAATGGGGGGGCAACAGCACTTGGGAGACAGAAGCATGGTTACAGGGATCTCTGAGTTCAATGGCCAGCCTGGTCTACAGAGCTAATTCCAGGAATTCCAGGACAGTTGGGAGCTCTCACAAGGAAATCCTGTCTCATAAACAGACAAAAAGTGCTGTGCTTGCAGTTTTGTGTCTTCTAAAGCCCCATCTTTGCTCAGGAATGCTTAGACGATGCATAACCAATAAATGCACAGTAAGTGAAATATCCAAGAAAAATAAAATTTAAAAAATAAAGCACCATAAGTGGACTCCAGGCTGCCTCACTATCTCTTTCCTCATTGATACCCAATTCCCAAGGAACACTGATGTCTGGTTGTCCTGTCTGCCCCCTCTCTAGTCCTCACAAACCCTTTCCATGGACTGAACCATCCATATAGCCCTGCCCGACTGGTAGGAGAGGGAAGCTTCCGACTGAAGAGGGCCGGCGTTTCCCTGCTTTCGCTTTAAGTGGCCCTAGCAGAGCAGAACCCATGGCTTCGATTTGGCCTGTCAAAGATGGAATTAAAAAGTAGATTTGAAGTTTCACAACATGGTTTTCCATATTACCCGTGCTGCTGTGCATTGAAGTGGTCCTCATGAAGTTCACTGGGATGCACAGCGTTTCAATCACTGCTAATGGCTTAAGGAAATGGGGTGGTGAGAATTAGGTTCATCTATCCCAATCAGGGCAGAAGAAGAACCAGGAGATGTGTTTTTCAGTCTTGACATCTTGCCAGCTGGGGTTGGAAGGAAATGTTTTTCTGAATTCATTGAGCAGCCCACTCACAAATCATAGAGATAGCTGCATTCAATGAGAACAGACACACTTTTATGTATGCTCGTTAAAGACTTGCACCACCCACTCAGAGTTGTGCAGAGCATCCCCGGGGGATCCTTGAAACTCTACCATGCTGCCAGGTAGGAGCCCACTTTAGCACATGCCACGAAAACTGCTTTTACGTAATGAGACTGTTTACATATCTCTAAGGACACTTTGGAATATTACAAGAAAAAATACGGTATGGCAGATGCAGTCCCCAAATCCTGCACAGTCAATTATCAAAAGGGAATTACTGTACTTCCTGTGAGGTATGATATTTCAGCCTGGCATCTGTCTTGGAAGATCTATTTCATTTTAAGTAGTATTAATAATGAATATTTGAAACAGTTTATAAATCAACTTTATATCCACATACTCTCATATGGTTCGTGGGGCAAGCTATGGGCAAGGAACACTGATTTTTTTCATTATGAAGAAAGAGAATTGTGAAATGGTTTGCCTAAGGTCCAAAAGCCCAGTGGCCGTTATTATTGTCATGATGATTATCATATTGATTCCTTGACACGTGAACACACAGCTCTGCTTTTTCTGCTATGCCATGCAGTGACTCACATACAACCCCACCACCACCAGCAGCTCCTGTCTACCCGAGTTATTTAGATGACTCCTTGTCTGTCTTGCACCAGGGTAGATGAGGGCTGGAAGCTTAACTTTGGGATCTGGTCCACTTTCTGGTTTTCATGGGGCCAGGCCTAGGTACAACTAAACCAATTTCATATTTCATATTTTTCTGGTTTCTAGGAGGAAAAAAAAAAAAAAACAAAGAAAGAGAGAAAGAGAGAGAAGGTGGGGCAAGAAACCCCCTGCAGCAGGAATATTTGTTCCAGGCAGGGTGTTTCCTGACAGTTGCTCCAGTGGGAGGATCTGTCTTTAGGGCATTTCTGCTGGTAACCACAATCTGCAATCCTGCTGACAGATTTTAAAGTCCTAACACAGTCAGTCAGTATTTCAGGGGGAGTGTCTGGCTCCGACCATTAGATAAGACTGCAAATACTGTCAGATGCACAGACTTTATTCTTAAAGGTGGGCGGTACCCCATCTGCTCCTGGGGAGTTGTGCTGTTTGGATGCTGGGGAGAGCTGGTGACCAGCACAGACCCGATGTGTGTGTGTTTGGTGTTGGGGCCCAACGGGTTGAACTTCTGCTTATTATCTGTCGTCCTCTTTCACAGTGGGTCTTTGCCAGGATTTCTTTTTGGAAAAAGCAAAAAGAAAGACATTCAAAAATCTAGGTATCAAAAACCAGGAGCATGGGTCTAAGCCTTTAATCCCGGCACTCGGGAGGCAGATGGATTTCTGTGTTCAAGGACAGCCTGGTCTACATTGTGGGTGAATCCCAGGACAGCCAGGGCCTGTTTCTAAATAATCTCCTCCCCCCACACCACCCCCCGACAAAAAGGGTTAGGGTAATAGAAGTTCACTAAATTGGAGGCATAGGATTGTCCTTTGCACGTGTGCACGCTCACGTACACACACACACACACACACACACACACACACACACACACACACACACACACATATAAAGGAAAACAAAACCAACCCCCAGATAAAACTGCTCACTCCTCTAGAAGTGGACCACATCTATGTTGCACATCTGTATCAATCTTGGGACAGACAAAGACCCGCTATTTGGATGCTCAGCAGAGAACAGCGCCAGTGGAAACCCAGAGGCATTCAGCCACTCTACCCAGAGAATGCGGACCAACGGTACCTTCCTGTTGGGTATCCCTCACGCGACACTTAGACCAGGCAGACTCCCATGCCTTCAGGGAAAGGCCCGACTTTGAAAGTCTCATATTAGCAGTAAGAACATTCTTTCCCACAGAAACTTTGAGACATCTGGGGAGAGAGGCAAACAGAAAGAAGGGTGGAGGCAGGGAGACCTTCTCTTATGGAGTAAGCCAAGGGTGCAAGAGCCGCATAACCGTGCCAGAGGAAGGCGGGCAGATGGCCAAGAGGCACTGAGTAAGAACTAGGCGGTGGGGGCAGGCCCCTCCCCCTGCACAGCTACAGGCCTAGGAGTGTAGGAGGGGAGTCCACCAGTTGCCCTAAGTAACCAGGGGTGTCTGGTGGGGAGCAGAGTACCTTTGAGCTCTGTGTTTGCTTATTTCTCAACCGCACAGCGAGCAGCAGTTGGAGGGTCGGGGGGGGGGGAGGGGGGTGGGACTCTTAGGAGTTCCCCTCCCACACTACCTCAACCCAGCAAAGTCTTGGCCTTCCTGTGACCAGGAATAGATTACATCACACACAGCAGCTGTGTGCCTCTCAAGCACCTCAACACACACACACACACACACACACACACACACACACACACACACACACACACACACACACAAATCATATTTGTTCTCGTCCCCTTTCAGCATAGATGTGACTTAAAATTTTAAATTGTCCTCTGCTGTCTGGAGAGTGTGTTCTTTTCCTGAAGTCTCGCGAGTAGTTCCTGGGGCTTCAGGGTTCTTCAATACTTTTCCCCTCTCTCACTCCAGCGCCGAAGCTTCACGACACTTCAATATGTCAATCCCCAGAGCCTGGGAGGCCAGGTCCTTGGGCAGCGGGCAGCAGCTAGAAGGTGGCTTTATGCTACCAGCTGTGTGCAGCCCCCATGTACAGAAGGGGGGAGGTTAAGGCTGGCTTCACC
The DNA here is from genome assembly GCF_011064425.1 of Rattus rattus. NCBI lineage: Eukaryota > Metazoa > Chordata > Mammalia > Rodentia > Muridae > Rattus > Rattus rattus. The sequence goes on along the minus strand of NC_046158.1, from coordinate 50,348,353 downwards.
ACTTGGCATCTCCTCTGTTTTCAACCCCTTTCCTTCCTCCACCTAACTGCGTTCCCTAGGCGCCTGGCTTTATTTCCTGACTCCCAGATATCTGTTGTGTGAGAACAGGCGGAGGAATCTCCTGGGGTGCATTTGGAAGGAAGGGAGTAAGCTTGGGTTTGGAAAGCTTCCACTAGCAGAATCTACAGCGGTGGTTCTTAACCCTGCCGCACAATAGAATCATCTGGGAGCTGTTCAGAAAATAAAAAAAATAAAAAAATAAATTAAAAAAAAATTTTGCACTGCTCGGCCCAGGCTCAGGGATTTCTCTGTTCAACAGGCCCGAACAAAGGTTTGTTTGTTTTTGTTTGAAAACAGTTTTTCCTCCCTCAAAGGTTTCAACAACAATTCCCTGGTGTCCCTGAGATGCCAACCACTGATTTCAAGGTGGCAGAAGCATGGCAAAGACCCTGTGCGCCACACAGATGGCCCGAGTGTGGTTTATCTGCAGGAAGCCTCTCAGTTAGGGCCACGCAAGCCCCTGTGCTGGTTGGTGGAGCCCGCTCTCTTGTGTACCAGATGTGCCCTCTAACTGGCTTTGAACTTAGGGGAGGTGGTTCTGGGTGACAAGAATCCAGTTGTGAGGCACCAAGAGAGGAAGTTAGCCGCAGAGAAATATGACTTCAGCGCCCTGGGGGCGTGGGGTGGGGTGGGGTGGGAGAAGGGGGATGGTCGGCTGTTTTTCCGCACATCTAAAATAAAACGCAGAGGAGGGGTAGCTCTGAGACCAAAGAAGGGAAGAAACGGGAAGTAAAAGTGCAGATAGAACTGTGAACGAAAACGAGAGGATCCAGAAAGATGACCAGGCCCCCCTCTCGCCCCCTCTCCCGCACACCTGTTCCTTTGAACATTTTAGTGGGTTGGGCTTTTGACTGAATCAATTACAAGTAGCCCTCCCTGGAAATGTGTCCCAAATCTCTGAGTGGCTCTAACTCTGGCAGCTGCTTTGGGACCGTTATTTCAGTGTCCCAGAAGAAGGGTATTTTAGGGACGAAGCCTTACCAGAAATATGAAGTCAGGGGAAAAGAGGAGATGTTACAGAATTTCCAAAAATATTTTGATAGCCATGCAAAACTTTGTAGCGGCTTAAAGAGAAATCTGAGGATGTTCAGTTTGCGGATGTCAAGTGGACTGACTCCGTCGTTTGGATTGTAGATTAGTTAGGCTTTCTGTGTCGTGAGATGCCCAGAACTGGTACACGCATGACTGTGAGAATGCACTGCACTTGCTGCTATGTTATTGTATGAATATGCACATTCGTTTGTGACCTGGAATTCTAGTTAGTGTCATGGTTTGTGTATACAGGATAGGTGATAAGCTTTATAATAGATGAGGACTCAAGGAAGCCCAGGGGAAGCTGCTTGAGTTATAGCTGGGATTGGTGGGGGATGCTTGAGCAGCATCAAGGCCTTAAGTTCGATTTCCAGGACTGGAGACATATTTATCTGCCTATCCATCCATAAGTTTAAACACATGCACACGCACGGGCACATGCATGCACCTTTCCCTCTTTTAGAAAACAAAGGAGTTAATATGAGCTAAGACTGATAGGACGGTTAAACAGAGAAGAATTTACAAAATAAATTTTTTTCAAATGATGTGCCCGTGTGTGTGTTTCTGTGTAAGGATATGGGCACATGGATGTGGATGCCTAAGGAAGCCAGTGGGGTTGGATCCCATGGAGCTAGACTTATGGATGCTTGTGAACCACCCAATATGGGTGCTAGGAATTGAAGGTGGGTCCTCTGAAAAAGCAGCATACACTCTCAAGCACTGAGATGTCTTTCTAGCCCCAGAGACAGCTCTAGTTAGAGCTGTTTAGATAGAAAGCTTAGGCTCTACATCTCAAGAATCGAATATGACCCTGCCCGACTGAGGTCATCCAGCAATGCTAGCCTCTTCCTCCCTTCAGAAATCTGCCTGACTGAGGAGGCGTTTGCTCCTCCCACAGCCTGCTGTTCTCTGCTCTCTCTACCCTCCAACAACTACTTAGAAAAAAGAGCCAGGTGTGGTGGCAAATGTCCCAGCACTCAGGAGGCAGAGGCAGGAAGTTCTTTATGAGTATGAGGCCAGCTTGGTCTACATGGTAAGTTCCAAGAAAGCCAGGACTACCTAGAGAGACCCTGCCTCAAAAAAATAAAAACAAAACTAAAACAGGAAAAGATACAAGATATTCTTTGTTTTGTACTCTGTAGTGAGAATTCTAGAATTTTGGTTTCTTAAAAAAACAAAAACAAAAACACAGAAATAAGCCAGGCCCTGGTGGGCTCATCTTTAATTGCAGCAGGAGGGAGGCAGAGGTAAGTGGATCTCTGAGTCTGAGGCTAACCTGGTCTACAGAATGAGTTTCAGGACAGTCAGAGCTGGACAGAGAAACCCTGTCTTGTAAAACCAAAAGGAGAGGCTGGAGAGATGGCTCAGAGGTTAAGAGCACTGACTGCTCTTCCTGAGGTCCCGAGTTCAATTCCCAGCAACCACATGGTGGCTCACAACCATCTGTAATGGGATCCGATGCCCTCTTCTGCTGTGTCTGAAGACAGTGATAGTGTGCTCACATACATTAAGAACATACTTTGGTTTTAATCCCAGGTATGGGGATACGGGGCTGCTTCGGACTTTCCACAGCAGCTGACTGTGATGTGCTTGTTGCCCTAGCAGAGGAGCTGTTTTTACAGCTGCAGATGGTTTCTGAGGCTGTGGGAACTTTCAGAAGGTAAATAAGTGCTACAGCCCCACTGCACGGGGCGGGTGGCTGTTTAGGGGGTAGTTTCACTTAGGTAGTAGTCATGTTCAAAGAAGAAACACAAAGTAAGAAATTAAATTTAGAGATCTCTATCCCCCCTCCCCCATTTCCTTCTTTCTCTTCTATCTAGTGATAGGGAGTGAAACCAGGGGTGATAAAGAGTGGGAAAAAGAACCCACAAAGTAGCAATGACCACCATATTCTTAGTGGTCAGAGGACTTTGCCTCTTCCCTGTGGTCTGACAAGAAGGCTATTTTATGAGTTTTCGTTTTAACTAGTATAAGCTATTCGTCATTTGTTCCTTAATGTGTATTATAATACATTCATTGTTTCTTACTCACATCTAAGGGCAGCAGAGACAGGGTACAGTGTTGTAAATAAAGGAAAACAGTGCCCTGGGGTTCTGCAGATGGGGATTAAGAACTAGTGTACCGTCAGGATACCTTTCTTCAGTTCCTGCACACGCTAATAAATCTCTGCTCCTCAGGCAACTTGTCCTGACAGCCACATCTGTTGAGCTGATTGTGCATCAAAGGGACTGGAAGCCAGGCTTTGCTCATCTCAGCAGAGAAGGTTTTCATACAGGTGATAAAAAGTTCCACAGAGGGACATAAAAGTAGAGCATCTGAGGGATTTGATCTTCTCCTCAGCAGTGTAAGTGAGCACTTTGAAGAATGGGCGCAGGGACGTGAAGAATTCGGATTGGAGTTCTGGTCCTGCACCGATCAGTCAAGTAATAACTTTTTATCTCTTCCATAAAGTATGTAAAAAGATGCATCCCATGGGGTTATACTTTATTTTTCTTTATAACCTTTATCAGTAATAAGAGAAAAATAATAATTTCAGTTCGGTAGAGTGAGTTCCAGGGGCAGCCAGGGCTATACCAAAAAGACCTGGCTTAAAAAAAACAAAACAAAACAAAACCAACCAACCAACCTAAAAAAAAACCACTCCTCAAAACAAACAGTTTTATTTACATGATTATAGCTACGGGAATTCGTTTTGTTTCCTGGAACTTTACAATATTGATGTTAGTGGGGCTGCAGAACTAGTGGGGCTGGAGAGATACCTTAGTAGTTAAGAGCACTTGCTAATTTGCAGAGGACCTGGGTGTAGAGAGAATCTCTTATGCGCATCACCTGTTAATAAAAAAAGCCAATGGCCAATGAGCTGAGGCAAGAAATAGGAGATGAACACTGGCAGGAAGAGAGGATTCTGGGAAATAGCTCAGTAATAAAGAAATGCAGAGAGAAAAGAGAGACGGACCAAGGAGATGAACATAAACCAGCAGGTAGATGAACTCAGGGAGACACTGAGAGAAACTGGTAAGGACTGAAGAGAGGTAACTAACCTCATGGTAGACATAAACAAGTCTGAATGGGTTAAATAAGTTAGGAGCTCGTCAGGGAATGAACCAAAGCCATATTATGGCTGAGACATTTTATAATAAATAATTAGTCTCAGAGTGGTCATTCTGGGAGCAGGACAGAGAAGAAAAAAAAGGAAATTTAATACTTTTTAACAGATGGCACCCAACGTGGGGCACCACCTGTGGGCTTAGATTTCTCAAAATCTATTTTAATAAGGGTTCTTAAATGCTTCGGAAAAAAAAAATGCTTTGACCTCCCTTCAACCCCACCAACCAAAGGTAGAGGGGTAGAAAGGTTAAAGAAAACGGTGGATTTGTTTAGAAATAGCTCTTTTTTTTTTTTTTTTTTCGGAGCTGGGGACCGAACCCAAGGCCTTGCGCTTGCTAGGTAAGCGCTCTACCACTGAGCTAAATCCCCAACCCCTAGAAATAGCTCTTTGGAGCAGTTCCAAACCCAAATCAGTAGTGGCAACCCAGTCCGATTGGCAAACAAGTCAGTAGCCGTAGCTTGATCGGGAAGGAGCGGAGAGGCTCTTGCATTGGTTCACCTTGGAATGCTCTGCTGGTCTTTGCTGATCTTCGCCTATTGTGACTCCATAGAACATCGCCAAGAGTCTTCTCATGGTATTCCGGCTGTTGCTTTCCCGTCCACAGACTTTCGCCGATTTGGCAGAGCCTCACGGTTTCTTCTGGATCGACCTGCCATCGCTGATTTATAAACGGTGTCTCGGAGTCCTGCCATGGCTGATTCATGAATGGTGTTTGCGAGTGAATGGAGCTGTCGATACTGACTCACGTGACCTAAACTACTGATATCCTGACAATGAAGATCAGATTTGCTCCAGAGAACTATTTCTAAACAGGTCCACATCCTCCTTTGCTCTGTTAACCTTTCCTTTCCACTGCTTCTGATGGACGAAAGGTTAGAAGGGAGGTTAAAACATTTAAGGACCCTTATTAAAAAAATACACTAAAAAAATCCAAGCCTACACCACTGTCACAAGACGGGACCTTTTTAAAGGTGGTTCATCTTAGTCTACTGAGGCAAAAAATTAAAAATTAAAGGTGGATTTATTTTATGGAGCACTGTTTTTAATTCTAAGGTGCAGGTTTGGCCAGTAACTACTGAAGGTTTCATAGGACCCCACACCAGGACACGTCTTGCTTTAGTCTCCTTGGAGATGATAGGAAAGATGAGCTCAATACAGAGCCCTAGGTAAATAGATGTTTGCTCCTTCCCTTGTCAATGTCAAGCAGCAACTGTTTCTGCTCTGCCCCAAGGCACCTTTGGCTCTTTTGGCCAGTTACAGCCCACACAGTGTGTCACGTGTCTGTTTGAGGGTTTAGTATTATAGAAACACAGTAGACTGAGAAGAAGTCATCAAAGGATACTTCTAGGCCTCTTGTGTGACACTGGCTAGCCCTTGGCATTGCTTGGCTGTTTCCTCAGCTGAGACTTAAGTGGCTTTAAACTAGACCCGCACAGACAACTTTCCTTGTCTCTTAAAGACTTTCCCAATGGCAGCAAGCAGTTGTGGCATACGCCTTTAATCCCGGCACTCAGGGGCAGAGGCAGGGGGCTCTCTGAGCTTGAGGCCGTCCTGGTGTACACAGAGAGTTGCAGGACACAGAATTAAACTGAAAACAAAACAGTAACAACAACAAAAACCCCAAACCAGGGGTTGGGGATTTAGCTCAGTGGTAGAGCGCTTGTCTAGGAAGCGCAAGGCCCTGGGTTCGGTCCCCAGCTCCGGGGGGGGGGAAAAAAAAAAAGAACAAAAAACCCCAAACCAACCAAACAACCAAACAAAACCAATACAATACCTGGAGAAAAGGAGGAGAAAGGTGCCAAGTCTCTCTGGGAGCCTCTGGGAACCAGGAGGGCACCCGCATCTGCTTGTGTTGGATTTTGAACACTGTTTACCTAAATCAGTCTCACTAATGTGAGTTTATACATAGAATGATTACAGTCAGAAATTTCCTACACAAATCTGGAATAGACCAAGTAGGTAGGTAGACTTAAGACAAAACCTTAAACCTCCAGCTGACACCTCTTGCTTATCTAGCCCACAGGCAGCCAATTCCGAAGCTCCCACACTGCTGCCAAGCCACGCCCATCTCTGAGGCTGGGCCGCCTTCAAGTTTGCGCTCTCCTCCAGACAGGTTCAGGCTTCTCTCCCTTTCGGAGTAGAGCTTCGTAATCTGATGCGTTGACTGTCTTGCTTAGTCGCTGTATTAATAGCTGTATTTTAGTCTCTCCCATCTGTCCCAGTCTCTGTCCCATGTAGGTCTGTGCTTTATGAAACACTTCCCTGAGGTGTGTCCATGCCGTGAGACCAGGACACGGCACGGTTGGATCTATGGATCCCTCACAAAAGGAACAGCGGTTTATATCGTTTGGACCCCAACCAAGGGGTTCACAACCAAGTAAAAAGAAGAGAGGGAAATAGTGGCTGGTATTTGCCTAGTATTTACTAACTTGTTAAATTAATAGAGCAGGACACTATCAGTTGTGAGGGATGTATTTTAAGTGCATCACGGTGGTCAGTTGTATTTACAGAGTATGAAAGCCTAGCAGGTCTAAATGATTTATGACTTATCAGTTCCCTTACCTGATAATGAAGAAAATGTATTTATATTGGAAATTGTGAGGTAGGAAGAAGATAGACAAGACAGACTTCCTACTCTCAGAGGCTATAATTAGGAGAGGTGACACGCACATTCCTATCTAAAGCACTAGGTAAAGGTTAGGTGTTACAAGGATCGCTGTGACTTCAGAGACACTGGGTTTTGGCCAGCGAGGAGGCAGAAGAAGCATTTGAACCATGTAACGGGGAGGAGGGACTCATATTTTTCATATAACTAATGTCTTGGCAGGGTAAGGTAAAAGCAAGTCATATTCATGGGAAGTGTTAATCTGGCTAACCTGGCATAGAAATATTTTCATGATCTTACAAAAGTCTATCCACTAACGGTTTTTGGCAGCCCCCAGGGCAGTTGTTAATTGTCATGCTCTCCTTATAACCCAATGAGAGTCCCAGAAAAGGAGACACACACCCTCAGTAGGTCATGTGTTGTTCATAGATGCCTGGTCCTAGTCTTGAACTGCCCAGGGTCCTTGGTCACTATTGGGAAGTCCTAAAGGCAGGCAGTCCCTGAAGAACAAAAGTGTTCACGGAGCAGGCTCAATCCTAGAGCCCTGGAGCTTTTACCATGCCTGTGACGCCTGATGTGTACAAGCCCAAGGGCTGAGTCTGACACTGAAGTGGTATCATTTGCTACTGTGTACCTCTGGGTGGACCGGGATGACAGGGCAGAGAGTGAGAGAGCAAGAGAGTGAGGGCTTTCTAGAAGGAGGGACTTATTCCTGCAGGAAGCCATTGTTTTTCAAAGTTTCCCTGGTGACTCCCCACACCCACTGCCTCAGGAAGTTATTTTCTGTGAGCCTCCTCAATCCCTCCTGCAGAGAAGACTTCTGGCAAGCCCTTCAGGCACGCCCAGACACATTCTGTATCCTGGCCAGGAGCCCAGCTTTAGCCTAGGCCGAATCCCTCCTGTTCCCCTTGCATGCTGCATTAATATTGAAAGTGAATGGCAACCTAAGGTCGCCAGCAAGGGAATGCAGGCAGTTTACATGAGCTCAAGAAAATATGTCTATAACGCAGTTGCACTGAGCGGGATCTGGGCAGGGGCCTTCTGCGATCAGTGGTATGACCTGGGGTTTCTGGAGGAATAGTTGAATTGCTTCTAATTTGTTGGTTTAGAATTAGACCCACTTCTAGGACACTGTGCTAAGTGAAACAAGCCAGGCATAGAAAGATAACTACTATGTAATCTCACACTAAGTGAGGATGCTGGTCAAATAGAAAGGGTAGAATGCTGGTTACTAGGGGCTGAGGAAGGAAGAGGAGGGGTGACATTGGCTAAGATATGCAAAAGTTTGATTAGACGGGATAAGTTAAGGCTCACTGTACAGTATGGTGACTGTAATTAGTCACAACAACTGTATACTTGAAGATTGCCAAGACAGTAGATTTTTTATTACATGAAAAAACCCTATCTTGTGTGTGTGTGTGTGTGTGTGTGTGTGTGCATCCACTCTTCACTTTTTCCTCCATGTGGGCCCTTAGCTCACTAATCTTAGCAACAAGTGCCTTTCTCCACTAAGCCATCTTGCCAGTTCTAAGCCTTAAGATTTTAAGAGTTTTTAATTAATTTTTAAAAAGGATAAATATATAAGGTTACTTTGCTCATACATTAATTTGGTCAATTAATCATTCCATGATATATACATATTTCAAAACATGACAGTATACACCATTAATATATACATTTTCATCAATTTGAATTTCTTTTTAAGTTGTGTGTGTATGTGTGCGCGTGTGCGCTCAAGCACATGCATGCCCTTGCATAAGGAGGTCAGAGGCTGGGTGTTGCCTTCTATTGCTTTCCACACTTTTTTTTTTTTTTTTTTGGTGACAGGATTTCTCAGTGAATCTGGAGTTTGCTGCTTTGACTAAACTGGCTGGTTAGAAACTTCTGGAATTCAGTTGTTTCTGTCATGCTGGGGTTACACTCACACTACCACACTAGTTTTTGTATGAACTCAGGCCTTCATGCTTATAAATCAAGTGCTTAATCTAACCCACTGAGCCATCTCTCCAGGCCCCAGTTTTGATCAAATTATTTTTTAAAAAGCAAACTACATTTACTATCTCTGTTTGTTGTTGTTGTTGTTGGTGGTGGTTTTTCTGGAGGGTGATCAGGTTAACACAAGCTAGTGTTATCTTCCAGAAGGGCACTTCAACTGAGAAAATGCCTCCATAGGATTGGCCTGTGGGCTGGTCTGTTGGGGCATTTCTTGATTGACGTTGAAGGTGCCCGCTCACTGTGGGCAGTGCCATCTCTGGCCAGGTGGTCCTGGGTATGTAAGAAAGCAAAATGAGCAAGTCAATAAACACAGTTCCATTAACGGCTTCTGCTTCAGTTCCTGCTTCCAGGTTCCTGATTGGGCTCCTGCCCTAACTTCCCCTCACGATAGACTCTGAGCTGTGAGATGAATTAAGCTATTTCCTACCCACGTGACCTTTGGAAATGGTGTTTATCAGGCTAGGAGCTGACTAGAGCCGTCTCTAAAGCAGGCTTTCCTTTTGAATCCTTCTGTTGGCTTTCAGTCTTGGCATCTATCCTCAGGTTGTCATTATTATAAATGTCCCAAAAACCAGAAGAGAAACGTTCACTTCCCTGAGCTGGGCTTGAGACTCTGGAATCCATTCCTTGCTGGGAAAGCAGGCCTGGATGTGAGGGAAGGACAGAGCCAGTGGGTTAGGAATCCCTCTGACCATGGCACCAAGACCAAAGCTAGTACAAAGAAGATGGGCTTCCTTATTCAGTTAGTTGTTAGCTTTTTAGTTTTTCAAGGACAGGGTTTCTCTCTGTAGTCCTGGAACTTGCTCTGTAGACCAAGTTGGCCTCCAACTCAGAGATCTGCTTACCTCTGCCTCCGGAATAGCACCACCCAGCTAAAGACAAGCTTTTTAAGGCAGCGGCTGGTGGCTGCGGCGAAGAGTCAACACTGTTACTGTCTTGGTAATGTATTTCCTTGGAGGTAGGATGCAGCCTAGATTTGCCAGTTTCCAAACCAGTGTGCTTTTGAATTTGCCATTTCTCTTTTTCTCTGCTAAAGCTTGGCGCTCTGGTAACCAGGACACGGCCTGGCTTGGGAGGAAAGCACTATAGGTGAGTGAGGATGCAGTGTGTGTGTGTGTGTGTGTGTGTGTGTGGGTGGGGTGGGGTGTGTGTGTGTGTGGGGGGGTAGGATTCAGAACAGACCTCCACACTAAAACCGAAGCACAGGACTGTAGGGTTGGCTCAGTGGGGAATGGTGCTTGTAGCCAAGTACAATGACCAGAGTTTTATACCTGGTACTCACATGAAAGAAGGAAGTTACAAAGAAGACTCCATCAAGGTGTCCTTTGAGTCTGCATGCTCAACCCTCCTGCCATAAAATAAATGTTAAAAAAAAAAAACAAAAAACAAAAAAACAACCAACTTTAAAAAGCAGGATTGGGGTTGGGGATTTAGCTCAGTGGTAGAGCACTTGCCTAGCAAGCGCAAGGCCCTGGGTTGGTCCCCAGCTAAAAAAAAAGAAAAAAAAAAAAAAAAAAAAAAAAAAAAAAAAAAAAAAAAATCAGGATTACCTCCAAACCCAAACTATCAAACTCCCCAAAACTCCTTCCACAGAACAAAAATAAACGAGTCTAGCTCACACTTCCTAAAATTAAGATATCACTGGGAGAGAAAATTCAAGGTCACTTCAAGAAGCAAATGAAGGGGGCTCCACAGTTAAGAACACTGGCTGCCCCTCTGGAGGATCTGGATTCAATTCCTAGCACCCACATGGCAGCTCGCAATTGTCTTTAACTCCTGTTCCAGGAGAACTGGCACTGTCTTCTAACCTACCATCAATAGGCACACATGGAAAAAAAATAATATGTGTGTGTGTGTGTGTGTGTGTGTGTGTGTGTGTGTGTATGCAGCAAAATACTCATACCCATAAAATAGAAATTTTAAATTTAAAAATTTAAAAGTATATTACGTGGAAGGTTATAACATTAAAAAAAAAATGTTCCTTCCACCCAGTAGTCAAAGGAAGTCAACAAAGTGCTTGGCCCATTCAAAACACCCACTATTAGGAGGTGAGGCCTTGTTGGAGGAAGGTGTCACTGTGAGGGTGGGCTCTGAGGTCTCCTCTGCTTAAGCCACGCCCAGTGTGTCACCCAGTGTCCTTCTGCAGCCTGTGGATCAAGATGTAGACCTCTCAGCTCCAGCTCCATCCGTACCTGCACTCTGCCATGCTCCTGCCATAATGTCAATGGACTGAACCTCTGAAACCGTGAGCCAGGCCCAGTTCAGTGGTTTCCTTTATAAGAATTGCCACGGTCATAGTGTCTCCTCACAGCGTTAAAACTAAAACAGGGGGCTATAAATGATAATTAAAAATTAACAGCTAATTAAAATTAGCATGTGCCTACAATCCAGTTTTTACAAAAGAAAACGTATATGTATAGAAGGAAAACTAATGCCTTGCAGCTTCAAGAGGAACTTGGGCAATGAGTGTTGTCATTTTCTAAGTTTAAATAATTTTTTTTTAAACATGAAGTAATTTTGATGTTGCCCTTTTTGAGACAGTAATGTCAGAACTGTATCTCGAATCAGAAGATTCACTCTAATTATATGATCCTGCTCAACTGATTTAATTTAATCCCTTTTACTTAAATGGTGTTCTGTGGAGTTAAAGTCTGTAATGGTTAATGTAACCATGAAAATAAGTGCTGACATTTGCTGACTGTAAAAATAAGTCAGGGCCCAAAACTCATGACATAGTCTGAACATGATGAAAATATCAGATGACTCAAATTTAGGGACATTCTAAAAGGAAAAAAAAAATGCCTGCCTAGGGCTGGGAAGATGGTTTAGTGGTTAAGAGTACCTACTGCTCTTGCACAGGGCCTGAGTTCAGCTCTCTCGACCCATACCAGGCAGTTCACAACCGTCTATAACTCCAGCTCCAGGAGATTCAAAGTCCTCTTCTAGCCTCCGAAGGCACCTGTGCTCACATGCACTTGCACATGTAAACAAAATGCTAGCTGAGCCCTGTGGTACACACTGTTAATTCCAGCACTTAGGAGGCAGAGGCAGGTAGATCTCTTGAGTTCTAGGCCAGCCTGGTTACCACACAAAGAAATAAGTTCCAGCAGTCTAGAGAGATGATAGGTGTAGCAGTTGTTGTTCTTGTGAGAGCATTCGCTGCTCTTGTGAGAGGATCCGGGTTTGTTTCCAAGCATGTACATGGTGGTTTGAGACCATCTGTAACTCCAGTTCCACAGGATCCTATGGGCACCAGGCACTCATAACAAGAAAGAAAGAAATCGTAATAGAAAGAAGGGAAGGGAGGAATAAAAGAAAAGAGAAAGTTCAAACTAAAATCCTAAACAAGCCAGGAGCAGCTGATAGAATAACTGAGCTGAGGAGGTTAAATATCTACTTAATACATTCACTGTGGTCCTGCTGTGTGCAAGGTTTCCTGATTGCAGAAGGACACCAGCTGATGCCCACGATGGGGTACGTCTCCTCTTGCTTTGCTGTCATATTAAAGGAGATGCAAGTGTGTGTGTTTACAGGGAACTCTGTATGTTTAGTCCCTCGGCCTTCCGATGTGTTCACCTTCAATGTGTATTAAACAAGCGTCTTTCCATTCTGTTGTCCTATTTTAATGAGATGGCAGAGTGGCTAAAGGAGCCGCCAGGGCTGGCCACCTGAGTTTGATATCCGGGGCTCACATTTGTGGGACAAAAGGATGGATCAACCTGCGAGGCGTCTTCTGGCTCCCCAGGGGCATGCACTATAATAAATTAAAAAGTAAATGTACTTTTAGAAGTTTCCTGTAGTACAACCAATTTAAGCTCATCCCTGACTAGCTTACAAAAAAAATGAGATTCAGACTATGGTCATTTTATTTGGCTGTGATAATCACCGAGGGTCACCCTAATCTATTCTTGCTGCTGACCTGGATACCTCCCCAGCGCTGTACCCCAGACACTTGCTGTTTCTCCTGGCCACATGCACATGGTCTATTTCCCCTCATAGCAGCTTCCTCTCCTCTAGTTCTTCCTTCTTCCATGGTCTCTCCTCAGTCTCCCAGGTAACTCAAAAGTCACCTACTTCTCCATTAACTGTCTGTAGCCAATTTCATTTAACCAATAGTTCTAAAGCGAGGAAGAGGGTGCACAGCATAAGCTTGTAAATGTGAAGTATTAAGGAACAAGGTTTGCACAACACAGGCTTGTAAATGAGACAATTTGCTGGTAGGCCTAGACATTCTGCGTACGGAATTTAGCATTGTAATACATAGCAACAGGTCAAATCTCAACAGTTTCTACAACGAATAGCCAATGTTATACTCTCTAGGGATCTAGGTCACTCCTCTGCCTGTGTGTGTGTGTGTGTGTGTGTGTGTGTGTGTGTGTGTGTGTGTGTGTGTGTGTTAGTTACATCTCCAGGTCCCCCGGGACATTTTCATAGGGTCTCTTCCTTTCTCTACTCTACTAAACTTCTGTGATGGCTGGAACTTTATAGTTCATCCACTCCAAACTGCTTTGATATCAACATTAATGTTTAATTGACTTAAGTAGTTCCTTCCAACTTTTTTAGCGCTAGGGATGTGCCCAGGGCCTTCTATATGACAGGCAAATGGACGACCATGGAGCAGCCTCTCTAGCCCTTCAGCGGGGCTTTTTAGAGTGAGGGATTTATGAACGTATTTGTCTCATCATAGAAACTGAAGAGATGGCGGAAGGTAGGAGCACTGGCTACTCTTCTGGAGAGCCTTGGATCTGCGCGGCGACTCATATCATCAGTAACTCCAATTCCAATGCTTCACCTTTTACTTCCATGAGCAGCAGGCACACACGCAGACAAAACAGCCGTACACATCAAATTAAAATACATTTTAGAAATCAAAGCATAATTTACTTATAGTAGAACATCCTTTTCTGGGTTACAGCTCCCGAGTTTCACTATTGTAATTCAAATATTTTCTTGATTCTTAATAGATGTTCAGACTCTTCCATAAAGACAAAAGGGGACCTGAAATGTTTTATCTCGTGTCTTTGACAGTTACAATGTATAATGTATAATAGGCAAAACTCTCACTAAAATTCTCTAAATATCCCCCTTCCCCACACCGCGTACAAGGTTTAGAATTACTAAGATTAGTGTCTGTACAGAAGGTATCGGGTTTTTTGTAGGAAATCAACAATTGGAAGCATCAGAAAGTTATGACTTAATTTAAAGGGAGCTCACCTCATCTGCCTCATTGTTATGAAGTAATTGCTGAGTCTGACTGAGGAAGCCAAGAACCAATGACTTAGACTTTGGGTCACAGTACCGAGAAATGATACCGTACGACAACGGATCTCAGTGTCAGCTGAGTACGGCACAGGGATGAACTACTTAAGTCGATGAAACATTGATTTTGATATCAGAGTGTGGAACGGGTTGGATGGATGGACCACGAAGCTCCGGCGATCAATATCAGGACCAATTTTATTCATTATGCCAATGGTTTGGGAGAAGGAACATTTATACAGTAAGCTTTACACAAAACTAGAGGGAGGGTCGCTCAATACAAAGAGGGGACGGAATGCCTTGAGTCACCGAGGAACATAAGCAGATGAGTGGCTCATTCAGTTCAGGGCAGAGGAAATATGAAGTAGAAAGTTTATCTCACAGGAGTGTAAAGTCAGAACAATAAAGGGGAGTGGAGAAGGAAAAGCATAGCAGCAACTGGAATGGTGGAAGCGATAATTCAAGTGCTTTAAGGAAAAGAACTGACTACAGAAATTAAATAAATGTACTTTTTGATAGACTAGATTAAGAAAAACAACTCAATAGAAATATATAATTAAGGGTTGGGGATTTAGCTCAGTGGTAGAGCGCTTGCCTAAAAAGCGCAAGGCCCTGGGTTCGGTCCCCAGCTCAGGAAAAAAAAAAAATTACAATTAAGGTCACTTGTCATCCTGGATGACAGAACCCTTGGGTTCTAGATGGTCTAAAAGCGTAGATGAAATTAGATGACAGAGTCACTTAATTATTTATTATGTGTTAAATTTGTATATAGTACATATTTTAATACTAGATGATATATAAGTACTGCTTTGTAAATTATTTTAATCAGTTTGTTTTATTTGTTAATATGGTAGGATTACAATTTCTGTATATTGTGAAATATTTCTATACACTGAGATGGAGTTTTATAAATATGTATTTGTATATAATTTTATGTATCCTAAAATTTTTGTTTTATCAATGAAATTTGTTCTTTGACAATTTCATAAGTGTATTTAATTTATTCTAATTACTCTCATCCTGTACTCTCCCTTGTCTTCTCCTCAGGCTGGCTGACCCCCTCCTTCTTCCTCAAGGTCCCTCTCCCTTGTTCATGTCTTTTGTTTTGTGACCCACTGACTCACAAGGGCCATCTTTGTGCCCAAGGGTATGGAACTGTGCAGTGGAGCCCAGTGGCTCACTGAAGGGCACACCTCTGAAGGTCATGACTACTGTCTCTAAGAATATATCACGAGTCAGTATAGACACACAGCCCAGCCAGGCCTGGAACTCGCAGGCTGCCTTCTTTGTCCTCAAGGTCTCAGGCTGGATTACAGATAGGGCCTTTATCCAACTTCTTTACCATTTTGGATTGTTTTTCAACTGGTGAGTTCTGTTTAGTTTGTTATTATTATTATTTTTTTAGCTTTTTTGTCCAATCAATAGGTCATATCACTAAATAGTTTTCATTAAAATAAGAAGTTTGAACCATTGATACTAAAACAACAAGTTTGTAGCTTATTGAAATTTATGCCCTGTTCAAAAATGTCGGCATGTGCCTTTAATCCCAGCACTTGGGAGGCAGAGGAAGGCAGAGTTTGAGGCCATCTGGTCTACAGAGAGAGTTGAGGGTACACAGAGACACCTGATGTATTAGTCAGGGCTCACTAGAGTCACAGAACTTATGGAATATCTCTTTATATTAAGGGAATTTATTTCGATGACTTACAGTCTGCAGTCCAACTAAACCGACAATGGGCAGCTGTGGACGGGAAGTCCGAGAATCTAGTAGTTGCTTAGACCTAAGAGCTGGTTGTTTCAGCTGCTCTTCTGTAGAAGTAGATTCCAACAGATGTGCTGGCAAGTAAATGCCAGCAGGCGAAGAAGAGCAAACCTTCCTTCTTCCAATGTCCTTATGCAGGTCTCTAGCAGAAGGTGTGGCCCAGATGTGTATCACCACGCCTGATCTGGGACTTGCTTTGTCCCAGGCTGACCTTGAATTTAGAGATCTCCTCGCCTTAGTCTCCTGGGATTAAAAGAGTATACTACCTTGTCTGGGCCTAAGCTTTTCATGGCCATGGCCTCAAGATCTCCATGCCAAGATCCAGGTCAGAAACTTGTGTCTTGCAGCCTCAAGATCTGGATCGCAGGTGAGCCCTCCAATTCTGGGTTGTAGTTCATTCCAGATAGAGTCAAGGTGACACCCAGGAAGAGCCATCATGCCTGGTATTGAAAAGAACCTCCCCACCAACTCCCTAAACCAAAAACAAATAAAAAACCCAGAGAAGGTAAAATCTGCATTCCAGCAAAATGCCTATGGTAACATTGTAGCTGACAAAGGTAAGTCATGGGTTACAAGAGCTGTTGGAACACTAGAAGTGTAAAGGAAAGCTAAAGACAGGAATTACTGATGACTGGAAGCAGGGCTTTATAGGAAGGCTTGCTTTGAGCTTAAATTCTTGTCTGGGTTGCCAGAAACACAGAGACCAGGAAGGGAAATCCCGATGGCAAGGCCCAAGATGGGTTAACTGTGGGACGGGAAGGGGACTATGAGGGATGTCCTTGCCTAGGATTCACAGAGGTGCTGGAGCTAGGAAAAGGAAGACAGAGCAATAGAGTGGCAGACAGAGCACAAGGGGCAGGAAAGCGTGTAGACCTGGTTGGTGCAAAGCATGCTTTGATCCCTTCCAGGAGTTGCTGCATCAGTCAATGGTTTGAGAGAAACGGGAGAGACCTTCTTTGGCAATACATTTGTTTGTTTTCTTTTGAATCTTTTGTTGTACAGGGAACTGAGTGCAGGACCCTGTGAACACTAGGTGAGTCCTCTGTCCACTGTGTATTAGACTTAGTTTTTTGTTTCTGTGATTTGGATTTGTGTACATTTATATTTTGGAGGGTAAGAGCCTTACTGTGTTTTGCAGAACAGGGGTCAATAAATTTTGTGGTTTTAACAAGCAAGTCATTAAGAGAGATTGTGCAGGAAACCTTGCTAGTACCACATGGCTTCTGCTACTGGGAAGGCTGGGGAGAGGTGTCAAACCTGACTCCTGCCTGGACTTCTGAGAAAATGGTGGCATCGTTGCTGGAGACAGTGTCCAAAGGGAAGCAGAGTTGGGTCTGTGGACGAGGTGGAGTTCAATTCTTCGTATTTGCAGTGTGAGGCTAAGTGAAACATTCTGGAGGAATTTACAGTGTCTACCATTATGGAACAGCAACCCACGTGACGGCAGACTACTAAAGGTAAGGCATGGGCCTGAGCTTAGAGATGATGGCTGGGGTTGCAGGAAGGCTGAGCTTCCCCGGGGAAACCCAAGGAGCCAAGAACACTCTGGACTGGTATTTGCATGTAGTGGTTGGACGCAGGCAGATGCTCAAAGCAGTACTGTCCAATCAATACATTTGCCCTTGGCCATGTGCAGCCATTTATGTTTACATCGTTAAAGTAACTCAATTGCCCAGCCACCTGGATATGTTTCCAGCACTAATGGTTGCATGTGGTTAGTGGATGCTCTGAGGAACAAGCATTTTCACTGCCTAAGATTTAAAAAAAAAAAAGAAAAAATTCAAGTATAACAAAAATGGAGACTTTGAGAGAAAAATCAGAAAGCAGATGAGGTTTAGGGAGGAGAGTGTTCTCAGGAGGAAGTGTTTCAGTGTTGAATGTTGAAATGGTGTCAGGAAGACAAGTTCTGGAGACCTTGCATAAGAAACAGTTCAACCGCTGAGGTACCTGTATCATCCAGTGGAGGACTTACACTCTGGGTTACATGGAGAGTGAACACGGTGTCTCTGACACACTAGATAAGTACTTGACCACTGAGACAACCAGCTAGCCTCTCTACCTTTCATTTTGAGACAGTATCACTGTGTATGTAGCCCAGCATGCCTTGAGTTTGGAATTCTACCTCAACCTGCTAAGTCCTGGGATTACAATGTGCTACCAATGGGGAATTTTTTTAAAGCCAAGGGTCTTGTTCATGTCTAGAAGCAATGGACAGAGGTATGTGAGCATGGCAAAGGCTCCCAAGTCTGTGTACTGCCCCCTTCTTGTTTTAGCGAGACGTCCAAATCCTTCCACCCATGGGCCTGTGGGTGTCCTCTGGCACCCAGAGCCCGAATGCCTTAACTGTCTCCCAGTTGCTCCCAGTCTCATAGTCTTCCATTTCACTCCAGCTTTCCAGTGACTAAGGCTGGAGCACTTAGTCATATGGCGTCACGGACTCTTCCTGGTCAGTCAGGACATGCTTTTTCCATTGTCTCTATAGGTACTCATTTGTTTAAAAGGTTAAAAAGTGATTGCATAGTATTTCAGACAACACAGTATGAAGTATGGTGATACTCTCCACCTAACTTAACGAAAACTTGGACATGTAAGCACAGCACTTAGGAAACATTTAAATCTCATTTTCCTCTCACATTTATTTATTTATTGTTTGTACTTTATGCTATAGCACGTGTCATGGTAAGGTGACAACTTGAGGGACGGTCCCTCCATCATGTGGATTCCTGTGACTGAAGTGTTGTCAGGTTTGGCTACAAGCCCTCCCGATCTGCTAAGCCGACTGGCTGGTCCTCGATTTCCTCCTTACCCATTTAAAACTTAGCATCTTGAAGACTTACAGTGAGTTTCTGTATTAGTATCATTTCTGGTTGCTGTGATATAACACCCTGGGCAAAGAGCAACTTAGAGGAGAAATGTTTATTTCAGTCCTTTCTAGGAGGGAACCCAAGGAAACAGGAACTTCAGTTACATTGGACTTCAGATCACATCAAATCCATACACAAAGAGAATGAATGCTTGCATGTTGACAACTCAGCCTATTGTCTCTGTTCTTATATGGTCCAGGACCCAAATACATCCAGGAAATGGTGCCATCCACAGTGGGCTATGTCTTTCCATATCAGTTAACTTAATGAAGACAGTCCCTCATAGACACAGGTCAGCCTGATCCAGATAACCCCTAGAGAAGATGGTCTTCTCAGCTGATTCTAGATTGTGTTAAATTGACAATTAAGACAGACCCTAACAGTAATTATATCCATATATAGTCAAAACTTGCTATGTTTGAAAACATCCTTCTGTAACTAGTTTTTTTATTCTGTATTTTAAAAGTTCTACATATTCTGAACCAACTCAGCATAGATGAAGAAAATTCAGAGCTCAAATGCCCAACTGCCCAGACAGTACTGACATTTCCAGTTTGATATGGTAAGACTAATTGCTGACCATGATTCCATATAAAGTTTCTAGCTATTCAGTGAGGTACCTTACAGACCTAGCTTGATTTCCTCCTTTTCTTGGAGTTGTAGCTGATGTTATTACCAACTTTGTCCTAGTCTACTGGGGAATAGGGTGATCTGGTTTTGTTTCTTGGCCAGGAATAGCTTGTGAAATCTTGAGAGAAAACATGACAAGAAACTGGGCCAAGCATGGGGACAGGGGAAAACAGACCTTATTGTTTTGAGATTTATTCATGATGTTCCATACTTTTAAATTTTCATTTAATGACTGTTTTGAAACATGTTAATCCATTGTCAATTATACTGTATTAGTTACTATACGTGTGTATTTATCTAAATACAGGTATTATGTTTTGCATAGGAGTGCTTTGAGTGTATCTGCACTAGTTAAGAAAAAAGTATTCTTTCAAGAGACCATTTTGCTTTTGGTCATCTTAAGATAGGCTGTAACATTGACTCAACCCTGGTTGAAGTCTACTGAATCTTACCTTAGTGGTGAGTGATACTTTTGCTAATATGCATTCCTTAAGAGCTTTGCCTCGAAATAGTTTGAGTTATCTGGTTTTTGGCCCAAAAGCATTATTCTTGCTTGCATGCCACAAGAGAAAGAGAACATGTGTCATTGTCAGTATTAAAAAAATACCAGGAAATAGTTGGGGGAGAATTCCAGCACACAGGAGGCAGAGGCAGAGGCAGAGGCAGGTGGATTTCCTGTGGTTCCAGGCTAGCCTGGTCTACAAATCAAGTTTCAGGATAAACAAGGCTACACATGAAACCTTGTTTTTAAAAACAAACCAACCAACCACCCTCTCAAAAGTCCAAAAAGTCCTCTGAAACTGAGATGCATGCCCTCCCCACCCAGTGATTTTTTTTTAAAGGTAGCGCATATTAAGCTAGTTTAAATGCTTCAACTTGCACATATACAAAACATAATTACAATAATTGGGTCGTTTATTCTTGAGATAGATCTCTAATAAAAGTATTAAGGATAGTGTTTCCTCCTCTTAAATTCAACCTTTTTAAAGCAGAAGTATCTAGAGGTAATAGACAATGTTCTCTTGTTTGCAGAACATTTTTTTCTCCTGAATGACTGCAAGACATTAAGGATGTGAAAGGAAGGAGTGTTAACCTAAATCACTAAGTAAAGAAAATGTACCTAAGCACTCCCAGGGGAAGGATATTTGGGGTGAGATTTACCATTTTAATAAATGTTGGCATTGTTGACTTATTTTCTTAGGTTAAGAAGCAGGGAGTTTGTGTGTGCAGCAAACTAATTTTAAAGGGTGACTGTGCCTGACTGAATAAAATATAACTAAGCTTGCTTTGATATCACTGGCCAGAATTAAAACCTTTTTTCCTTATGAAGAGACTTGAGACTTTTTGCTGTCAGTGACTGCCTTCAGGGTCCACAGAAGTAGATGATTGGTAACCAAGGGTGGGGAGGATGAGGTGGGATGGGAAGGCGATGTATCCGACTATGCGACCAAGAGCTGAATGTGTGTGAAAAAGTCCTCCTCCAGCCTCGGAGGGGGTGTCTCCCCCAATACCAGCTCCCTCCCCCAGGGCTCATGGGGCGGGTCCGGTTTGCTCAGTAGCAGCGGCAGCCTTGGGGCTGAGCGGTGGTGGCCTCCTGGCAGCGCTGGCAAGAACCAGCTTCGAGAGCCCAGGCCCTGGGGAGATCCAGTCCAGGCGGCTGCCAGGATGGAGGAAACGTCGAGTGGAGCCGGAGCCACCGGGGACGGACTTCCTCCCCAGTTCAGCTCCCCGACAGCTTGGCGAGGCCTGCACGAAGAGCCAACGAGTGGAAGAGGCTTGCGCCTCGGGCCTGGCAGCCGTAGCCGAGGAACGAGGCTGGCACAGCGGGGTAACGCGCGAGCCGGGGCCGTTCTCAGGAACCTACGGCGCCACGGCCGCTCATTGTCTCTCCCCTTCAACCCGGGGGCAAACAGGAAGCCCGCCGCCTGGCCAAGCGACGGACAGGCGTCCGGACCAATGAACACAGCTGACGGAGAGCCCAGCGGCAAATGAGCGCCGGGAAGAGGGGCGGAACTTCCGGGCGGGCTGTCACCCTCTTCCCCCCTTTTGGGCTGGAGGCTCCACCTTTTGTGTTTCCCGCACAGTCAATCAAAATAGGAAAAAAAAAAATCCCCGGACCGCTCCGGCCGTGTCCGCCGCCGCTTCCCGCATCCTCTCCCGCCGCCGCCGCCTTCGCTTCTCACCATGTGTAAGGCGGCGGGGAGCCCCGCCTGAGGTGTCCTAAACACACTATGACCGGTACGTAAAGCCGAGAGAGAGCAACCCTTGCTGCCTCCGCCGCCGCCACTGCCGCCCACAGCCAGCCCGGGGCCGCCACCGCCGGCTCCCGGCCCCGAGTGCGCGACCGAGTGTCTGTGGAGGCAGAAACCCGCACTCCCCTCCGCCTCCCTTCCCTCCCCGCCAGCCAGCGTCCAGCCCTCCAGCGCCAGCGCCGAGTGCCCGCCGGGCTCGGGGCGGGCGGCCCAGTCCGCCGGGAGCGCATCCCCCTGTGTGCGGGCGCGGGCGGCGGGCGGGCGTGTGTGAGTGACTGACGGTGCGAGAGGAGCGAGCGCCGCGGAGGGAAAGGGGAGGAGAGGAGAGGAGAGAGGAGAGGGGGCAGGGGCAGCGCGGGGAGGAGGAGGAGGGAACGAGGAGGAGGAGGGTTACAGCCGCGGCGGGCGGGGGCAGCAGGAGGGGAGGAGGGAGCGCGCCGCCGCGGCCGCGGCCGGGGGGAGGGGAAGGGGCCGGGGCCGGCTGGCGCTAATGTGGCCGCGGCCCGCGGGCCCCCTCCCTCCCCGCACCCGCCTTCCTCCCCGCCCCACCCCCCCCCCGCGCTGTGCCTGCAGCTCCCGAAAAGCCCGTGAAACAAGAGGAAATGGCTGCCTTGGACGTGGACAGCGGCGGCGGCGGCGGCGGCCACGGCGAGTATCTGCAGCAACAGCAGCAGCAGCAGCAGCAGCACGGAAACGGCGCGGCGGCGGCGGCGGCGGCCCAGGTGAGGAGCGGCTGAGCGCGGCCCGGCTCCCCGCGCGCCGCTTTCTCCTCCCCTCGCCCTCCCTTCCTCTCTCCCTCCCTCCCTCCCGCGCGCGCCCGCCCCTCCCCCGCCCCGGGAGCTGCCCGCCCGAGGCGCCAACGCTCCGACCCCGCCCGCGCGCCCCCGCCCGCCGCCTTTTTTGTGCGTGTGTGAGTGTGCAAGTGTGCGCGCCCTCCCGGGTGGGATCCGGGCGGAGGAAGGCCCGGCGCGCAGCCGTCCGCCGCGGGCCGCCGAGGCGGGCCGAGCGCAGGGAGAGGCGCCGCCGACCCGGAGGAGGAGAGCGCGGGCCCGGCCGGCGAGGCCAGGCGCGGAGCGAGCCGTACTTCCTGTGCGAGCGGGCCCGGCCCTAACCGCCACCCCTCCCTGTCTCCCCTCTGAACCCGCCCATCGCGGGTAGGACACTCAGCCGTCACCGCTCGCTCTGCTGGCCGCTACCTGCAGCAAGATGGGGCCGCCATCGCCGGGCGACGACGACGAGGAGGCGGCCGCCGCCGCCGGGGTCCCCCCGCCGCCGCCGGAGGCGGTAAGTCCCGCGCGCGCGGCCCGCCCCCGCCGAGGCCCCGCGCCCGCCATCCCGGGCCTGCGGCGCGCCCGCCCGCCAACCCAGGCCTCCCGCCGCCGCGGGAGCCCCTCCACGCGCGGGCTGTCCGGCCCGCGCGCTTTCCTGCCAGCTCGCGTCCCGGGTGGGAGCCCAGGCCGGCCCGCGCTTTCCGGAGATTGTCACTGCGGCATCGCGCGCAAAATTCCTCACAAAATGAAGTCTGAGGCGGCGGTGGTGTGGTGTGGGGTGGGGGTGGGCATAGGACTCCAAAATGGATGTTTAAGTAATTTGTATCAGGACTTGAAAACTCATTCGCTCTGCACTACATTTGCAAGCACAGCCTATCGGCCATTGATAGTATCACCTACCGAGGCAGTGGCTGTAGTTTCTAGAGTTTCAGAATCTGGAGCAAGTTTCCAGATCTTGAGTAATTTAGGCAGAAGATCATTTAAGGAGCATGTTCTTTTATACGCAGGGTCGAACATTTTTATCACTGTGTCTTTTTCTAACCTGATCATTTATAATTGTTGACTTTTTGCAGACTACTCCAACTTTGCGCTAGTGTTTTTCTGAGGGTTAAGTGAGACAGTTGGCTATTGAAATTTAGGAGTGAGTAATAACTTCGGCCTTTGAAGGTTTCAGGACTATCAATCTTAAAAAGTAGATGGAAGTCATTTTGTTTACATGCATGTTAGTACACTCCATACTTAAAGTTGAGCTTAGTTGGCAACACTTCATTTTTATTATAACTAGTCTGATAAGGATGTGTTGGGATTCTTTTGTAAGTTTTAGAATGTCTAGGATGTGCAGAGGAGCTGGAAGTCTTATGTGAAGACTCAGTGTAAAATTAGGTGCTGTAGAAAAATGTGAATTTTACATCTGTGTGGACCTTTGCTGCGAAAAGGTGTGTTCACCTGTTAAGATAGTTAAAACACTTCTCAAGACTAAGTTTTTAAGAGTTGGTTTATAGCAGTCGATTTATGTAGTGGCAGTTCAGTTGTTATTGTTAGAAAAGTTAGCAGTTATATACTAGTCATTCAACGTTAATCGTTACACTATATTATTAGTAAATGGATAATTTTAGTCTGAAATTATAGTATGGGCAGTGGGAATGTTTAATGTCTTGTATTTTTTCAAGCAGATTAAAATATCAAAAGCCAAAGTCTGTTTGGGAAAACATATTTAAACAAACTTAGGCAGATTAGTAAACTTTAAAAATAAGTTATATTTCCCTAGTCCCAAAGAGCCAAAATAAGTTTATTGTTTACTTTAATAAACTACCTCAGAAGTAAAATTGAAAAATAAATTATACAGTAAAATTTCTCATGTGACTATCAAAGTTTAGGAGCGTGCTTACAGATGGGGAGGGAGAGTGGTGACAGAAAGCTTAGGGGGAGAACCTTGTGCTTAGACCCACTGGGGATCACCACATGGCTCCAGCGACCTGTGTGTGTCATGTCCTTAGGCTTCTTTAGGCTTCTCTCAACTTTCCTCAGTACTAAGAACATCCATTTCCTGCCTCATGAGCGCGGACAGTCTGATTTATTTGTAAAAGTAATAATATGAAAGTACAGTTTGCTAGAGAAGCCCCTAAACTTAGATTTTGTGCATGTTTATTGCCTGATAAATCTGAGTTCTTCCAAATTTCTCACTATGAGCAAAGTTGAAATAAACTGAGCTGAAAGTTGAATAAGGTGAAAAACATGAGAGCAGTCTTTGTGTGAACACTAATGGGAAAAAAATTAATTTCCAGCTTCAAAGTGATTTAAAGTTTTTCAGAATGTCTAAAAAATGAATTCAGATGAATTTATTAGGATATTTTCAACATTTAAGACTATATTTCAATATATTTTAAGTACTCACAAATTATTGGCAATTACTGTTATTGGAGTGTCTTGAAAGTTGTGGACTGTTTTTAGATGTACAGCGAGCAGGGAATCTAGTGTTAGTTACGTTACCTTTCACCTGGTTTCCCCAGTGCTGTCTATTGTGGCACAGTTTTCAAGTCTGTGCATCACTAACATTAGGAGCTACAGATTTTGAGTTTTGTCAGTTTTTCCATTAAGGTTTATTTTCTGATCTAGGCTCTAGTTCAAGATAGTTAAAGTGTTCTGTCAAGTGCAGAAGTTCAGCCTAATGGCAATTTAGCTTGGTATTTCAAGATGATAAGTACCTTGAGAGGCAGTGTTCACTAGAGAATTGTTTTACCATTCGAGTTTAGAACTTGTAATAGAGAGGATCCTAGCCAAGGGTGTCCAGGGCTAAAACTTAAGACAGTCCCAGTGGTTTCATCTATGATGACCTATAATATGGGCATCCAAAGATGATACAGCAAAGTTCCTTTGTATTTTATTATTAGGAGATGAGATCTCTGTGTATATTGTACAAATTACAGTCATGACCTTGTGGATACTTTATTTTATTTGTGCTTTTGGGCAATAAACTATACAAAAAATATTATAAGAATCACCCATTTAAGTTATAAATTCAATGTCCATTAGTTTTGCAGGTAAATGTTGGCACATTTAAAAAGTGAATACTTTCATTTCAAGAGAGGGAGCTTTACCATTAAGACCTTACAGGGCTAGGATGTAACAGTGACAGACAGTGCTTACCTAGCATTTCAAAGCCTTGGTTTCCATTCCACCCCTACATACTGATTGGGGGCAGGGAAGCCCTTACAGTGCCATTGCCGTCTGAGTTGTGATGAAATTTTATTATCTGCTCCAGAATGTGTGTGCCTCCACCTTAGTTTCACACTTGTTCTGGTTTTCAGTTACACCCTTCTGGCCACTAATAAAGCCACTAGTGGGGTCTAAGAAGTTAACCATTCTTTCAAAATGCAGTGAGAATATCTTTTTCCCTTCCCACTGGTACAGTCTAAGAAGACAGACAGACAGACCATGATCTTTTCTTCTCCTTCAGTCTCCACCCATCATTTTTATGCCTAGTTGCATTGGAGAATGCCCATGTCATGAATTGCTATAACAACACCACTGGGTGTGCCACAATCACCCAAGGCCTAGATTATGGTCCTTTTCACCTTGTTATGTGTATACACCAAGGAAGAATGAACAGTGCCTCCTTACAACTTTACAGCGTCAACTTTGATGTTAGATGATGTTTTTCTTGTTAATTTTCTAATAAGAATATTAGAATTACTGAGACTTAGTTTTATCTGGAAACTTACATAGAGGGTTATCAGGCACCTAAGCCAACCCAAGGTCTTACCAGTTACTGCCTTTGGTATTAGATGACTTTCTAATTTATCCCTTCTCTGTTTGGTATTTAGTGTACTTGATCTTTTCCATTGGTATGTTGGTGGAACTTCTTTTATGAAGGAAAGGGCTTCAAACTTCAGACTTTGTAATGTTTGGACTATCTGGAATTTGCTCATTGAGGAATTACATAAGTAGGTTTAAAATTGATGTTTATAGTTCCTTAGGTGCTCATATCTAAAAGTCAGTTTTACTGATGATTTCTTTCATTCTATATATATCTTTCTGTAATTTTGTTTGAAACTAATATATTTATTCATAACTATACATTGATTTTTGTTTCAGATATCTAATGGGTATTTTTAAAACCTGATGCAGTTTTAGTAATTAATGATAACTTGGACTTAAATGCTTTGCATATAGGTGTACATCTGTGAGCATATATATATATTTATGTGTATGTGGTTTGCTTTCCTTTTTCAGATAAGGACTTCACATATACATGCATTTATGTACATATTGCCTTAGGTTGGCCTCAAATGTGAGGTTCTGCCAAATGTTTGGAATTAGGTATAAATAACTGTACCTGGCCTTAAATATATATTTTTTTTATGCTTTTCACTTTAGGATTATTCACAAAAGTTTTAATATATTTTGCCTTGGATATGCAGATTTCTCCCTTCATTTAACTGCTTATTCTATGGAAGTTGTTGGCACTGTAGTTTATTTAGCTCTGAAGGGGTGACATGGGCAGTGTTTGTGCAGACTTGTACTTGAGTAGCTGTTTACAGTTAAGGAATTTATTAACTAGAAAGATGCTTACTAATGGCTAAATACCTAATTAATTATTACTCTTGTAAAAAATTGCCTATCTATATATCTTTAGGTGTCATACATTTGTCATTTTTAAAAAAAAATGGACAAAATACAGTTTTGTAAAATTAGCTTATGACAAAGTACTATATTCTCTAAATAACCCAAGAATGTTTGTGAATTTAGTGCAAGCTAAAAAATTGTTGATTTTCAGTTGAACAATAACTTAAGATAATGAATGGATTTTGTTCATTTTATGCAGATTTAATTACTGCATAAATATACAATAGATTAAGTAAATATCAATTTACTTAAAATGCCAAAAGACTGAAATAAAACAAATTGTTTATGTTTGGAAAGATTACTTCTGGTTATAATTTCATTTCTAAATTAGAATTGACCAAAACTGACTTCAGTGCCTGATCTTTGATATAAACGTTGAAGTTAAGTTTTTATGTGTATTTGAGTTCAGGCCTGGAGATTTGAGTGGATTCATTTTCTTTATTTATTTCAGTCTCCTTCACTGAACCTTTAGTTTCTTTTTATAAATACAGATGTGATTGCACCATTTACTTGCTTATAAACCCTATAAACCTTGTATAGTTTTCATTTACTCTCTACGGAATAAAAAGTTTGAACAATTTAGCATGGTCTGGAAAGCCATTTACAAGTTTATAGAAGGGTCCCCATTGTTTTTGTCTGAATATAAGACTTGTGGATCCTCTTGGATTCTTTTAAGTTAGTTTTTATCTTGTGGATTTTATCATCTCTACACCTTTATTAATGCCTTTAACTGACCAAAGTGAAAATTTACATTCTAACATGACTTCAGAATTGGTGTGGGTGATCCCACCCCCCATCCTTTCTGTTCCCACATTGTGCTTTGATTGTATGACTAGTGTATGCCACTTTTCACATTGTATTAGCATGTGTCTACACTTGTTTGCATAAAATTGTGACCGTTTGTGGACAAAGATTTTTATTTTGCTTGTACATTCGCTTGTACATTCTTATTTCATCTTCACAAATGCACTTAAATGTTGCATTAAGACAGAAAAGAACTGTGGTTCATTTGTTGAAATACAGACTTTTCAACTGCATGAAAGTTGTGTAGTGAATTTGTTAATGTCTTATATATTCTCAAAGGGGATCTGTGACCATAAAAAAAAGTTAAATACTGTTGTAAAAAATTTTTCCACAGAAGTTAGTGTAAGTTATAAACTAGACTTGCCCTCAAATAGTACTTCATAAGAAATGGATATGCTGTTTTGGTTCATCTAAAGATTCCTTGATTCTCAGTCATATATCTACTTTGACATTGCTGGACAAACTGTTTTTTGTATTTTTCATTGTCCAGTGATATACAGAGTTATTGAAAATCACAAATAAATCTGGAACAAAACGAGGTCATAATGGCTTTATTTTGATGGTAAATAATATATGGTCTTCTTTCCAGTGTCTTTATTTTATAATTGGCCTTAGTATACTTTACTCCTGGTCATTAGAGGGGTGAGCATAACAGTAGTTGAGAGGACTTTGGGTTCTAGAGGTGGGCTTACCCTTAGTATTGTCTGCTGTTTGATAACTGTGTGCCTTGTCTCTCTCATTTCTCATCTATGAAGTATAGATGTTATAATAGTGTCTATCACAGGATTGCTTTAAAAGCATGAACTGTGGTATTTGGCATATAAAAGAAAAGCCCAAATGTCAGATATTGCTATTTTTATTCCCTTAAAGGAATCTATTTGTTGACCTTGCCATGTAGGACTTTTTTTTTAAATGTTGAATCTATAAACTCTAGGGAATGACAGCTCAGATTCTTCTGGGTTACAGATGTAAAACATGTATGCTTCGTATTCTACTGCAGTTTCAGAGTAATAGATACAGTCACATTCTTTATTCTCCAGTACTTACCTGGTAGTAAGACTTCATAGACTTAGCTATTTTTCTGTGTAGTCATGAGGGCAATTCCTTTTTCTCATTAAGTTTTGTTTTTCTTTGAGACAAGGCCTTACTTGATAGCCCAGGCTGGCCTTAGATGATCAGCTTCCCTGTGCTGGGATTATAGATAGGAGGAGCCTTAACATCACCCAGCTGCTAAGTGGGTTTTTGTTTTTTAAAAGTCTTAACCCCTCCCTCCCTCACCACCCTAAAGAAAAAAATATGTTGTTTGGTGGTTTACACATCATAAACTTGAGTGTTTTTAGTTTTATGACATAGCAATAACAATAGATTTGCTCTCCTAATTCACATGACTTGGTAACAGACTTCATGCTGTTTGTGACTCCCTCTTCTCCCTATAGTGCCTGATATCATTTAAAAACTCTTGTTATATAGCCCAGGCTTGCCTTAATAGCCCAAGCTAGTCTTAAATTTGAGGCAGTCCTCTGCTTCTGTCTCCAGAGTGTTGTCATTACAGGTGTTTTCTATCTGATCTGAGTTTATTTAAAGTTTTTTTGTTTTGTTTGTTTTTTGAGACAGGTTTTCTTTTTGTAGCCCTGGTTGTCCTAAAACTTGCATTATAGATTAGACTGGCCTTGAACTAAAGATATTCATTTGCCTCTGCCTCCCAAGAATCAGGATTATTTAAATATTAAAATTTAAATACTAAAGTTGTTTAAATAAGCCAGCTTATTTAAATATTTTTAGCGAGTTGAATAGTCTTTGTACTCTGTCCTGTTTATAATCTTGCTTATGCCCCTCTGTTTTATGCAGTTTAAAGACTGTAGGTGAGTGATTAAAAGATCAGGCATTATTGCCAGGCACTGTAGTGTGCACCTATGTAGTTCCAGTTTATTCAGCAGATTTGGCTGAGATGGGAGAATTATGTGAATATGTGAGTTTTAAGATGAATTTGGGCAACAAACATAGTGAGACCTTGCCCACCTTACCAAAAAGTGTGGCTGTAATGTAATCTAGAATATTCTGATCAAGACATATGCCCATTTAAATAGGATGTATTATGCTTTTAATGACTTACATTAAGAAATGAAAATTATTATGGTATGTCTAATGCTGCTTTTGTGTTAGAACTCTTGTGTTAAGATGGCTTTTATTTTTCACATAGTCGAATTTAAACCAGGTGAGATTTTTGCAAATTGGGTTAAGCTGTCACAAATAATACATCACAACATTTTTGTTTTCTTCATCCAGACAGGTGATTTGGCTTCTGCACAGTTAGGAGGAGCACCAAACCGATGGGAGGTTTTGTCAGCTACACCTACGACTATAAAAGATGAAGCTGGTAATCTAGTACAGATTCCAGGTGCTGCTACTTCAAGTGGGCAGTATGTCCTTCCCCTTCAGAATTTGCAGAATCAACAAATATTTTCAGTTGCACCAGGATCAGATTCATCAAATGGTACAGTGTCCAATGTTCAATATCAAGTAATACCACAGATTCAGTCAACAGACGCTCAGCAGGTTCAGATTGGCTTCACAGGCTCCTCAGATAATGGGGGTATAAATCAAGAAAGCAGCCAAATTCAGATCATTCCTGGCTCTAATCAAACCTTACTTGCCTCTGGAACACCTCCTGCTAATATCCAGAATCTCATACCACAGACTGGTCAAGTCCAGGTTCAGGGAGTTGCAATTGGTGGCTCATCATTTCCTGGCCAAACTCAAGTAGTTGCTAATGTGCCTCTTGGTCTGCCAGGAAATATTACCTTTGTACCAATCAATAGTGTCGATCTAGATTCTTTGGGACTCTCGGGAAGTTCTCAGACAATGACTGCAGGCATTAATGCCGATGGACATTTGATAAACACAGGACAAGCTATGGATAGTTCAGACAATTCAGAAAGGACTGGTGAGCGGGTTTCTCCTGATGTTAATGAAACTAATGCTGATACAGATTTATTTGTGCCAACATCCTCTTCATCACAGTTGCCTGTTACAATAGATAGTACAGGTATATTACAGCAAAACACAAATAGCTTGACTACTACTAGTGGGCAAGTCCATTCTTCAGATCTTCAGGGAAATTATATCCAGTCGCCTGTTTCTGAAGAGACACAGGCTCAGAATATTCAGGTTTCTACAGCACAGCCTGTTGTACAACATCTACAACTTCAAGATTCTCAACAGCCAACCAGTCAAGCCCAAATTGTGCAAGGTATTACACCACAGACAATCCATGGCGTGCAAGCCAGTGGTCAAAATATATCACAACAGGCTTTGCAAAACCTTCAGTTGCAGCTGAATCCTGGAACTTTTTTAATTCAGGCACAGACAGTGACCCCTTCTGGACAGATAACCTGGCAAACATTTCAAGTACAAGGGGTCCAGAACTTGCAGAATTTGCAAATACAGAATACCGCTGCCCAACAAATTACTTTGACGCCTGTTCAGACACTCACGCTTGGTCAAGTTGCAGCAGGTGGAGCCTTGACTTCAACTCCAGTTAGTCTAAGCACTGGTCAGTTGCCAAATCTACAGACAGTTACAGTAAATTCTATAGATTCTACTGGTATACAGCTACACCCAGGAGAGAATGCTGACAGTCCTGCAGGTGAGTCTTAATGATATGTCACTCAGAGTGCAATGGTAATACACAGGAGGACTTTGCTATATCCTTGTGTTTATATATAAGGGGCTTCATAGTATCTTCCAAATTCTTTTTGAAACTTTGTTTATTTGAAGTCAAAGATTTTCTACTGTACTGGTAATAGTTTTTTATAACAGTTATTTGTTTTAACATCTGATTGGTACTATCAAGCATCATACATTTTTATTTCTTTAATTTGGCAGGAGAATGCGTATTGGTCTTGGTATGGTATGAATTTGACTTCTGTTTTATGGAGAGGGAATAAAAGTTAGTCCAAGGCTAGCCTGGAACTTGTTATGTAGACTAAGCAGGCTTTGGACTCAGATATGCCTACTTCTGTCTCCTCAGTGCTGTGATTCAAGGTTTGTGCCACCATGTCTGGCTGAATTAAATGTAGTATATATTTTATTTGGGTGGAGTATCAGGTTGGCATAATAAAGCATGATTCTGGGGCTTGAGAGTACTTAGCTGTCTCAGCCTTTAGGTATGTGATTTTGACTTAGCTGTTTTTCTCTGGAAGATTCTATTTCGTCACTGTGTAAAATGTAGATGTTAGACAGAACAACTATGAACTAGAAATAGAAACTATGTACAACCAACATTCTTTGATTTATTTATTTATTTATTTTTTTGTGATGTGGCCATTAAATTTGGTTGTCAGAGATAGCTATAATATATGATAATTATGTATTCTAGATGTTTCAGGTCTATTCATTGAATGTTTTGCAAGCACAACTAATGAAGCTTAAAAAGTAGCATCATCGTTACTCTATTAATGTTATTTGTTTAGATAACAATGAATATTTTTGTTTTGCACTAATTCCTTTTATAACTTTAATTCTTCTACTTCATATTTAGATATCTGTGGAGGTTATACTGTTTAAACTTTCCAGTCTGCTTCTAAAGTCTTGAATTGGGGCACAGAATTGAATTGAAGTAATTTCTATCATCACTTTTAATGAATGCCTTTTCCCATTCTCTCTCCTTTGTGTTCTTACAAATTTGTTATATATGCCTAGAAAGATGAGTTTGTCTTTGGATTTCAGATTTTCGTTTAGAAATTATTGTATCTGGGTTTTCTGAAACTAGTTAGAATAAAATTTTCCTTTCTCTCTAAAATAAATGTGTGTGTGTATATATGTGTATATATATGTGTGTGTATATGTATATACACATATATGTGTATGTGCGTGTGTGTATACATATATATACATATATATATATGTATATATATAATTTTTTAAAATTTTTTTATTTTTTGACATAAGGTTTTCCTGTAGCATCAGCTGGCCTCAGACTCAGATCTGCCTCCATCTGCTTCCTGAGTGCTAGGATTAAAGGTGTGCACCACCAGTAACAGATTTAGAATAGAGTTTTTCAAAATTTGATCTGTAAACTTCTAGAGAGCCTGAGAATCCATTCAGCAATCCTTTTCCTAATATTAAAAAGTTACTTGGTTTTTCATGTCACACTGACTGATGGTTAAATTTTAAACTCACGACTAGAGGCATCTCAACTCAGTGGTTAAGAGCACTTGTACGTGAGCACTAGTTCTGATCCCAGCTTGTTGGGTGACTCACAACTACCTGTAACTCCAGCTCTTAAAGGCCTGGCATCTTTTCCTGGCTTCTGTAAGCCCTGCACATTCGTGTGAGTGCATATACATGCAGACATAGGTACATATGTATAAAGAAAAAAACCCTTTAAACTGTATAAATGTTTAATGTATTCTTTTTTTTTTTTTTTTTTTTAATTCTTTTTTTCGGAGCTGGGGACCGAACCCTGTTTATTGTATTCTTAAACACTTTAGGTTCTATTCCCCCCCAGCTGGGGACCGAACCCAGGGCCTTGCGCTTCCTAGGCAAGCGCTCTACCACTGAGCTAAATCCCCAACCCCTGTTTATTGTATTCTTAATGACTGTACTTTTTAAAGACAAATTAAGGGTTTCCCTGAAAGCCTACTTGATAACTCAGTAAAAAACGTTTACAAAATTTCCAACTGTTGCATTGCATAACTTTAAAAGGTAATAGCTTTTAAAAAATTATTCTTTGTGTGTTACTGTAGGCGAGTGATGTGCAAACCATTGTGGTGTAAGGCAGGCTGGGCTTTAATTTGCAGCATTGATCCTTCTGCTTCAAACCATGCCTAGCTTGTTTTCTCTTTCCTTACAAGACTTTTGTTTGGCAAGTAGATCTTCCTAAACCGTATGGTGGTTCTAATGTGATGAGTTTATTTACTTGATTCTGGAGATTAAGCCTGGGGCCTGATACATGCATAGGCAGGCACTCTTTTAAGATTTATTTTTCTACTTTTTAAAGGTATTTCTTTGTGATTTTATATACATTGGAATTCTGCCTGTGAATATGTCTGTGAGGATGTCAGGAGGCCTGGGACTGGAATTTCTACAGACAGTTGTAAGCTGTCATGTAGTGCTGGGAATTGAATCTTGGTCTTAACCTCTGAGCCATCTCTCCTATCCTATTTTTCAGTTTTATGTGTCCCCACAACACTGAGTGTGAAGGGGTGGGGAGAGACAGACATGGAAATTCTAATATGAACAAAATGTTTTTGTGAACTGCAGTCCTATTTAAGAAGTTAAAAAGAGAATCCTAGACTGGGGGTGTTGCTCAGTGGTTAGCATACAACAGGTTTTGCATTTAATCCTTTTGTGTAAGAACTACTTGTGACAGACATCTTAAGACACAAGCTGAGGTATTTATAAAGATTCTGAAGTATAATCCACATACACAACTTGTCTTAAAGCATACATACAATTTAGTAGTTTTCAGTGTAGTCATACATCAGTCCTTGTTCTTTAGCCTCTCATGTGTTGGGGTACAGACATGAGCCACCATGCAGGACACATATTTTGGATTTGTGTTGATTATGAAACTAGACTGGGATACATTGAATGCTTCCAAGAAGTTACCTTCAGATGTTATTGAATAGAAACACTGGCTTAAATGCAAGGTAGGATTTATTTTTTGATAGGTAGTCCAGAAGCAAGTGATAAAAGATAGTATAATTTCATTTGGAGAATATTAAGTCTATATGTTTGTAGGTATGGATGTTGTAGATATGAATGCAGAGGTTGGTTGATGTTGAATTTCTTTCTTGATGATAAGGTCCACCTTAACCTATTTTTCTTTGATTTTTGAGACAGTCTGTGGGTCTGGTGCCTACTGCTTGGTTAGAATGGGTGGCTGTGAGCCTCAAAGGATCTTTGTTACTACCCCTTTCCTAAGGTCACAACCACAGGGGACGCTGTCTGGCTCCCCTCACCTCTCCCTGCTTCACTTTTTTCTTTTTGTGTGGGTATTAGGGATCTGAACTTAGGTCCTAATGTTTGTGCTGTGGACCTTTTACTAGCTAAGCTATTTCCCAAGCCCCAGTGAATATTAGGTTATTAGGAAAACCTTTTGTTTACTGTCTTTTTAGGTGGCAAGATGGGGAAGTGAAAGCTGGGTTTAATGGTATATATGGCCCTGATATATATATATACACACACGCACAAGGCCCTGATCCTCAGCATTAAAAGAAGGATGGGTAGGAAGAGAAAGACATTCTCAGAGTAAAAAGGTTTTATCTGTTTAGACATAGATAGTTAGGTGAAAATGCGTAAAAAGTATGTCCTTGTATAACATTTTAGTTTGGGTAGATAAGAATTCAATGTCAGTTTTCTAAATTACTGGAGAAACCCCCAAACCAGTGCTCTGTAATTGTCTAAAAAGTCCTCAAAATCAAAAACCTTTTAACTAAACCTTTATTCCAACCTTTAAAAAAAAAATTATGAGCATACTGTAGCTGTCCTCAGACACACCAGAAGAGGGCCCCATTACAGATGGTTGTGAGCCACCATGTGGTTGCTGGGAATTGAACTCAAAACCCCAGGAAGAGCAGTCGGTGCTCTTAACTGCTCAGCCATCTCTCCAGCCCTGATTTTTTTTTTTTTTTTTTTAAAAGTGAAACTCAAGCCATTGACTCATCAGTTTTAGAGATCAAGGAATCTAATACAACACAGCCTAACTACTAACTTAATACCTACTTAGGAAGTAGTGTAATTACAGGCTAAGGAATTTCCTGTTAGGAAGGTTACTGAAACAGAAGTAGATGGTGGTTAGAAAGGGACTTGTGATGCCAGAAAGAAGGCATAGTGGAACAAGGATGTTTAAGTAGACAAGCAGGATAAATGTAGGATACAGGCATAGGGTTGGATGTTGTAGTGAGATAGTCATATTGTGATTGTTGTGACTGGGGAGGGGTATGGATAGATGTCTTCCCTAACAGATGAGTTGATTAAGAACAATCTGGCCAAAACAAAGCAAAAAAAAAAAAAGACAACTTTTTTTTTTTTTAATAGAAACTAGATGGTAGGAGGACAGATATCACACATTTGGGAAAGAGGGTATGAGATGGTTGCTTGAAGAAATTAGAGCTGTAAAATGAGTAGTTTTAGTATTGGATACTCTTGAGTGATAGTGTATTTTTCTAGTTATTTTTTTTTAATATTTTTTATTCACTTTTTATTTGAGTACAATACTGTAGCTGTCTTCAGACACACCAGAAGAGGGCATCGGATCCCATTACAGATGGTTGTGAGCCACCATGTGGTTGCTGGGAATTGAACTCAGGACCTCTGGAAGAGAAATCAATACTCTTAACCGCTGAGCCATCTCTCCAGCCCATTTTTCTAGTTATTTATAGCTGCTGAGGCGCAGGTACAGCGTTAGTCTTTATTGCTTAGTAGAAACTTTATCCAGGATTTTTGATTGTATGTTGTAAGCTATGCTTCCTCCTCGCTGCTCTCATTTTGTTAGTCTGGCTCGTGGAGTCTGCTATGAAATTGGAAAACACTGTATCTTCCACACTTGACTTTTTCTCTTTCTAGTACTTTTAATTCTTTAGACATACTACTTTTTCTTTCTTTTTGTTTGTTTGGTAGATTTTGTTTTTGTCTTAAGAGTTTATCTATATAGACCAGGTTGGCCTTGAACTCAGAGGTGCTCCCACTTCTGCCTTCTGAGTGGAGGATTAAAGGTGTTTATTACTATCTCTGGCTGACATACTCATATTTTAATAGAAATACTCACATAAAACACAAGTTTACAAGACTACAGAAGAAGTTTAAAAACTATTTTTCTGCAATTCTTTTAAATTTTCCTTTAGAATTGAATAGTATAAATGTACACACACACACACACACACACACACACACACACACACACACACGAGTGTACCCGTGGGTACATATAGCATGAATGAAGAAAATAGAACAAGAAAAGCTCATCAAGGGATGAGGAAGGAGTGAATACAAATAATTGACATGAGTTCTGAAAGAGGATATGAAACTAATTGTTTTTCAGATTCTAATTCTGTCATGGATTTTTTTGTTCTTGGTGGTGATGGATAAAATATTCAGTACTAGAAGTGTAAAATTTAATGTGAAACTTGACAGCTTCTACTTTTTTTTTCTTTTCTTTTTTTGGAGCTGGGGACCGAACCCAGGGCCTTGTGCTTGCTACTGCCACTGAGCTAAATCCCCAACCCCCAGCTTCTATTTTTAACATTATTAATTACATATAAATTCATTGAATTGTATATAGATTTTGGGCCTAGTTAGTTTTGGTGTGTGATATTAAATTTTGGTGTGTGATATTTTATTTATACTTTTTAAATAATAAAGTTTATAAAATAATAAAATTTTAGAAACAGCTCTTTGGTGGTGGTGGTGGTGGTGGTGTATGCCTTTAATACCAACACTTGGGAGACAGAGGCAGGTGACTCTGAGCTTGAGGGCAGCCAGGGCTACAGAGAAACCCTGTCTTCTTGGGTGGGGGAAACAGAAAACAAAACAAAAATAAATCAACAAAAAGATGGAATAAATTGAAAAGTGCCCCACCCACCCCCCCTCCTACCAGGGTTTCCTTGTACCTTTGGCTGTCCTGGAACTTACTCACTTTGTAGACAGGCTGGCCTTGAATCTGCCAGTTGTGCCTACCAAGTGGGATCAAAGGCAAGTGCAACCACTGCCCTGCTGTATCATCTTTATAAAGCAAGGTCTTTTCCTTCCTAGTATTTGACCTTGTTACTACCTATTTTTATACCCATAGGCTCTCTAGTATAAGGGTAAATTCACAGACATTACCATGCCTGCGTGTTCTCTTGACATGTCTGGACATATATCCTCCTTCTGAATTACAACAGATTGTGGTATTACAAGCTATAGCTGTTCCATTATCAGTGGTAGTCTTTTTTTTTTTTTTTTAATGTACAGGAGTGTTTTACTTGCCTGTATGTGTGCACCATGCTCATGCTTGGTGCCTGAAGAGGTTAGAAGGCCTTGGGTTCCGTGAATGTGGAGTGACAAATGGCTGTGAGCCACCATGAGGGTGCTGGGAACCAAATCTCAGTCTTCTAGAAGAGCGGCTATCTTAACTACTGAGGCGTGCCTTCAGCTTTATCTTACCTCATGTGTGAGTAGACATTTTGGGCTATGCAAAAGTTGTTAAAAGATGAGATTTTAATTCTGTTGGGAGAAATCTGTAATGCTCAGGTTAGTGAATTCTGTTCCTAGTAATATCTTGGGCAGTGTGTGACTGAACTTGGCTTAAAAGTGGGAGAATTTTATTACCTGTGAAAATCTTGCCAGATGGATTGTGCCAGTAGACAACTCTGTACTGGTTTGTCTCTTGTATTTTGAAGAAAGTAGTTGTTGAGTTTTGGGTAGAGGTAGTCGTTCATAATAGACTAAAGTTTTGGTTCTTATATCTGAAGGAGAAAGCTCATTTTTATAAAAACCTATGAGTCTTACATTTTGGTTGTCTTATTTGAATAAATACAGAGAAAGGGCTCAACAAACTTGAGGGTGGAAAGGTTTGTTTTAAAAGGATGTTTGGTCAAATAAATAGTTCTTTTTTCATCATCGGGTGATCTGTAAAAGGACTAGGTACATGTTTGTATTCTCTAGTTTGCTGATTTGTGAGCCAGTTATACAGTATGAAGTTGTCCTCAGTAGTGTTGTGTAACTGGCAAGTTACTAAGTTATATGATAAAATGAAGAGGTTTTTTTAGTTGATAGGGAGAAGGCAGAACTTTAATGAGGAAGTCTGTATTCTAAGAGAGATACTATGGCAAGATACCTACTAGTGAGTGAAAAGGTGTGGGAGCCTGTTCAGCAAGCAGGCCTTTTATTTCCTGCATTGTTGGTTGTGAACCTAACCTGTAAAGGCTGAGCCATCTCTCCAGCGTGGGCTTTCTTTTTCCTTATGTTTTGCTTTGGGCGGTTGGTTGGTGTTTTTGAGATAAGATCTCATTGTACTCTTTGTATAACCCAGGTTGGCCTTAAACTATGAATCATCCTGCCTCTGCTTCATGAATGCTAACATTACAGGTATGCCCGCCCTGGAGACAGTTTAATCATTTCTTCCTGTTTTCCACTCCAGCCACCAAATGGTGTGTAAGATGTAATATGCAAATTAAGTTTCTGTGAGAAATCTGGTGCAAGACCTGTTCAAGGAAAAAAATGCAAAAGTATGCTCCTGGGTTAATTTTGTGGGACTTCTTATGACTAGTAACTTGTATTTATTAGCCAGGTGGTGGTGGCACACACCTTTAATCCCAGCAGTTGGAAGGCAGAAAAGCAGGCAGATCTCTTGAGTTCAATGCCAGCCTAGTTTACAGAATGAGTTTGACAGCCAGGACTCTAGAGAGAAACCTTGTTGGGGGAGGGGGATGGTGTTACTATTTTCTGTGTGTGCATGTACTCCACTGCCATGAATGTGATGGTGAGGGCAATCTGTGGAAATCAGTTCTTCATATCTGATACAGAGATGGGCTGCATGAACATAGACCTATTGAGCTGTCTCACAGTAAAATTGGATAGGAGTGGAACACTGAATTTTAGTGGTAAGAAATTTATCTTTTCTGGGGGTAGGGGCAGGGGCAGGGTCTTACTATTTAGTCCTGGCTGTCCTGGAACTTGCTCTATAAACCAGTGCTGGGATTAAAGGCGTGTGACACTACGCCTGACTTAGAAATGTATTATTTTTTAATTTAGGATTGCAACGGTTTGAAGAGGAGTAACATGAGTAATGAATGCTGGAAAACACTTCGGGAATAAATTGGAACTAGAAGAAGCTAGTACTAAAGGTAGAAGGCTGTTTCAGTTACATAGGATAAAGTGATGAAAGGAAGTAAGAGTATTAGGTATTGAAACAGTGAATTTATAGGGTGGGTGAATCCGATATTGTTGACAGTTTAAAGAGTATCTTAATCTGGTTGTGACAAGTAATTTGTTGCCTTGAAATGACTGGTAATAGAAGCGAGGACACTGAGTCTAGAATATAAACAATTAAATAGAAGTTATATTCTTGAAGTCAGGAGAGAAGGTAAGTGACAAAGAAGATAGGGTTGGGTGGAGGTGGAGGTAGAGGTGCGGTAGCGGTGGTTTAGAGTGCTTAGTGCTTTGCAGAGGACCAGAGTTCAGTTCTCAGCACCATATCATATAGCTTACACTTGCCTCTAACTCCAGTTGCAGTGAATCCCAACACCCTCACACAGGTAGTGCACATAAACTTAACACAAATGAACACACAGAATTTTTAAAGATCTTATAAGGATCTAACAAGTTTCTGTTTGAGACAGGGTCTCTCTATGTAATTTGTCTGTCCTGGAACTCACTATGTACACCAGGCTAGCTTCAAAACTCTGCCCTTCAAATTCTTATGCCCTCCCAAGTGCCAGGGTTAAAGGCATGTGAGACCTGGGTGAAGACAATTTTGAGGGTAGACTGGGGAACTTAAGTTAACTGCTGTCAGTATATGAAGGTAATTAAGTACATTTTCTGTAACTTCTCTGATGCTGTGTCAGGATGGTTAGTGTAAGATTCCTCTTTCCTTGGTATCTGTTAATGAGAAGCTTAGTTTAGAACAGTGGTGGAGCGTTTTGGTTTGAGTTGGTTTGTGTATTAGTTTTCTACTACTCTGATAAAACACTATGACCAAGGCAACATAGAGAAGGAAGTGTTTACTTGTGTTTACAGTTCCAGAGCGATAAGGGTCCATTACGGTGGGCTAAGGATGGCAGCATCTAGGCGTGGCCACTGGAACAGCTGAGAGCTCAACTGAAAAGAGAGGATAGGGAATGCTGACAGTCTTTGAAACCTTAAAACCCACCCTCAGTGACTACCTTCAATAAAGCCACCCTTCTTAGTCTCTAAACAGTGCTACCACCGGAGGACCAAGTACTCAAATGCCTAAGAACTCAAGGGGCATCTTATACAAACCATCACAATTGAAATTTGACTTTATCTTTTTTTAAAGCAATTTCATGATTGCCTACTATCATATTTGTGTGTTTTTAAAATTATCTTAGTCTTATAAGTTAGAGCACTCAAAAGTCTGGAAACAAAGATGCTTTATTTAGCAGTGAAGAACATCTACAGCTTTACCAGAGGACTTGAGTGTAGTTCTAGCACTCACATGGCACTTAAAACTGCCTGTAGCTGTAGTTCCAGGGAATACAGGAACACTCTCTACACCTATGCATGTACCAGAGGCAGACGGACACACACACTGTATATGCATACATGCAAGCAAAACACTCACATAAAATAAATAAACCTTTAAACTTTAAGTTTACAAGGAAAAATTAATGGCTGTTTGAAGCGAACACGTCTAAAACAGCATCCTATATATTAATGTCTTAAGATGCTTTTT
The DNA here is from genome assembly GCF_011064425.1 of Rattus rattus. Lineage (NCBI taxonomy): Eukaryota > Metazoa > Chordata > Mammalia > Rodentia > Muridae > Rattus > Rattus rattus. Next base: position 50,307,186 of record NC_046158.1, on the reverse strand, counting down.
TTATTGCTTACTACTTACAAGTTTCCCCCCCCACCCCCCCCCGGAGCCGAGGACCGAACCCACACTTAAAAGTTTTTATTCTTAGTATTTCTTGAAAATCAGCCATTACCATGAATCCTCAAATATCTCAATTCTTTTGTAAATGCTTATCTGTAAATGGAACAGAGGGCAAACATTCACTCCTAGGAAAGGGGGAGTTCAGCCTCACTTGTGAGACCAGAGCACTGGCTTTTTAACTTCCTTGAAAATCTCATACTGATCTTTATATTTTGAGTGAGTAGACAATTGATTTTTAGTGTGGAATGTGAGCCGTTGGAAATTGTTAAAAACTGTCTTTAGTGCTACCCCATCTCCTTACTTTGTTTCCTTCTGAGACAAGGTTTGATGTGTAGTCCAGACAGGCCTTGAAATTTTGGCTCTCTTCCTGTGTGCTGTGTTCAGGTGTATATTAATGCTTGACTAATTCTCTATTTTCCTTTTGAGGAATGGATGTAACTTTTCATCTAATTTTCAGAGTCTTGGTAAGAGAAGTTGTGAAGAAAATTGAGGTTTTGTTTGAATAATGTTGGAGCTGTGTTAATATCTTCTTGTGGCTTTGTAAGTCTTCAGATCCTGTGTTAAAAGGAACTACTTTTACCTGGTAAAGAATCTTGCGTGTCTTACTTAGGTCATGGGTCATGTAGTTGGTTGTAAATCAGTTGTTCCATGTAGTATAGAGTGTAACCTCACCTATTGTTTCCCTTTTCTCCTAACTTCCTTCCTCTACTACCCTCTGTACCTCTCTCTCTTCCTCCTCTCTCATCTTGGGGTTAAGTCTTGCTATAATCAAACCTTGTACCACTGAAGTAAAAGTGTATGTGTTGAGGGGGGAAAAGGAAAAGTTGGGATAAAATTCATTGAAAATAGTAAGTTTCAAATTATGACTAAAAAAAAAAAACTGTCTAGTTGGGTAGTGACACATATGCCTTTAATCTCAGCACTCAAGAGGCAGAGGCAGTCAGATCTCTATGAGTTTGAGGCCAGCCTGGTTCTACAGTGTAAGTTCCAGAACAGTCAGGGTGACAAATGTCTTAGAAACAATCAGACAAACAGATGTGAAAAAAAAGTCTCTAAAAAGTGTAGTAGTCGGCAGGACTGCTATCTACTTTGCGTGCTCTTCCCACAGCACACCCAAGCTGAGTACAGTTGTGTAGTATGCTTTGATTATTGAAGTGTACCATCGTCTGTTCCATCATGATTGATTTGTGAGGAAAGCTTGAAATACAACACTAGCTGTTACACGGTAGATTTTTTTTTTAAGATTTATTTATTTATTTATTTTATGTGTATGAGTACACTGCAGCTGTCCTCAGACACATCAGAAGAAAGCATCAGATCCCATTACAGATGGTTGTGAGCCACCATGTGGTTGCTGGGAATTGAACTCAGGACCTCTGGAAGAGCAGTGAGTGCTCTTAACCACTGAGCCATCTCTCCAGCCCTACATGATAGATTTAAGTAAAAATATATCTTTATTTTAAGCCATTGTAGTTTTAGGAATTATTGATCTCTTTGATTTTAAGTGCTTGAAATAAGTGTAGACTAAAATATGAAAAATATAAATTGAATTTAGAAGATTATTAAAATAGAATATAAAAATTTCAGGTTTGTTTTTCATTTTTAGAGTTTTCATGTACCCTGGGCTAGCCTTGAACCCTGTAGGTGAGAATGCCTTGAAGTCCTGTTCCTTTTGTTTCTGTCTACAAAGTGCTTTGGTTACAGGCATGAACTACCTTGCCTGGCTCAAGTTAATAATTTTTGTATTGATCATGGGTTAAGTGGAATAGTGTTAAATTTTACTGCTTTTTACCGACTTGACAATTGGAAATTATATGTGTGACTTTCATTATGTATCTGTTGGGTCCTACTTAAGTTATAGCCTGCTTTATTAAAAATTGATAGAATATATATTCTTATAGAAAACCTTAACTGTAGCATTGGCTCAATGTAAACAACTGTTAAAGGATGGTAATGTGCAAAGGAGAAACATTTGGTAAAACTTAGCTGCAAAAACTTAGGCAGCAAAGACTTGTCTCTGTTTTATCGGATGAGCTTGGGAAACAATAGTTTAGCTGCCACTGGCTCCAGCAATCTCCTGAGAAAGAGGTGAACTAGACAAGAATTGACCAGATTTTTGAATAGGGATGAGATTCCTGCCTCTGAGTAGTGAGATTAAAGGAGTATGACTAGAAACAGCAATGCTACTTAGAGATGAAGTGGAAAAAACATTTTAGGAAATAATTGAGTCAGTCCTTTGGAGAGGATCCACTCAGTTATGACCATCACTCGCTCTCGTTGTTACAACAGGAAAGAGTAAGGTCACTCAGCAGTTTGCCTTGCAGTTCGATTAGGAGAGAGGAAAGGGACACTAAAGGTGTTGCTTGCCAAGTCTGGGGAAGTTTTAAGTTGAGAGATCAGAGAAACCTGATAGACCGAAGGCAAGGCACAGGTTTTGGGAAAGGTGTGGTTTGGGCATTGGCATTTGGAACTCAAGCAGATGTAACTTTTTCAGTTGTGTAGCTGAAGAAACCACAGACCTGGATATAAGTCTGAAAGAGGTGTAATTTCCAGGTTGATGTAGCCTGGCCCTTCTCTTCTGTATTGAGGCACCCCTCAGTAGAAGTGAGGTATGTTGTATGTGGGAAGAGTAAGTTGAATTGAGTTTGGCCTGCAGAGGGACTTGGGAGATAAATTCTTCTTTTTTTAGGCACATGATAGAGTTGCCCTTTCTTGTACTCATTGACATTAGATGTGGCAGCATTCTTTTTTATGACTAGTAAAATGAATGAAAATTAAGACTAGGCTATAATTTGCCATATCCCCTATGTCATCCTTGATAAGGGAATCTCAGAAATATTCTCATTTGGAGCCTTGGTTCTTAACGGACTATTAAGGAACGGCTCTTTGTTACCTTGAATTGATGGTGTATAAAGACTTTTTTTGGGTCAAACCAGCAGGATGTTAGTATTGTTTATTATAGAACTACCTTACTAATACTGACTTGGTGTGATAGAATATAATTGTGAGGAGCTGGAGTGATGTCTCAAGGTTAAAGGCACTTGATCTTGAAGAGAGAACCAGGGTTGAGTTCTCAGCACCCACCCATGTGGTGGCTCACAACTGTCTGTACCACCATCTTCTGGCCTCCTTGTGCACTGCATTCATGTGGTGGTACACAGGCATATATACAGGCAAAACACCCATATATATAAAGTAAGAAATAAATAAGTCTAAGGAAAAAAACCTCAGCAACAACAAAGCTAGAATCTGGAGATTTTTAGTGTTCTAAGTACTTTGTAATAACTATAAGTTAACTTTTAAAGTAGGGGTATTACACAGTAATTAATATCCTGAGCCTTCTGATACAGAAGGTAGATAATATTTAATTGATTTTTTTTGAATCATTTCTGTGCAAAGTATATTACTCAAAATTTCTTAAATCATGCCGTGAGAGTTGAATTTTTTTTTTTTTTTTCCTTTTTTTTTTTTCGGAGCTGGGGACCGAACCCAGGGCCTTGCCCTTCCTAGGCAAGTGCTCTACCACTGAGCTAAATCCCCAACCCCGAGAGTTGAATTTTAAAAGTACTTTAAAATGATAGTTATTTCTTGAAGTAGTAAGTAATACTCTTCCAGTGTTAAATTTAAAAAAAAATTAAGATTTAAAAAAATTTATAATTCATACTTAATGAAAAGAATCCTAGGTTACTTGAGTTTCAGAAAATGGCTTTATATACTGTGCCATTACTGTTGTATTTTAAATTATAAGAATAATATGCAATGCCTAGAGAACACTACTAAATCTAGGTGGTTGGTTTGAGACCAGATCTCAGCCCAGACTGGCCTTAGATTTACAGTCTTCCTCTTAAATGCTGGAATTACAGTAGGAATATGCCAATCAATGTCTGGCTAAAACCTATTATTTTTATGGATATTTTAATTGCTTATTACAAACCATTAAGTTTGAAAAAGAGTTCTTACAATGCAATTGAAATAGAATAATAATAAAATTCTCCTTTTTTTGAGGCAGAGTCTCAAACTTGGAATCCTTTTGCCCCAGCCTTCTGAGTGCTGGGTTTGCAGTTGTGCAAGGAGTACAGGTGTGCACCAGCATGCCCAGTGCTCCATTTTTGTATTCTTGGTGAGTAGCAGAAACACATGGCTAAGAGTCTGGAGGAAGATAGATAGCTACTAAATAGGTGCTACAAAGCATTTGATCATGGTTTGAGAAGTGAACGTTTACAAAACATTGGACAATTTAGGACTGTTTTAATATAAATGACTCATGTTCTTAATAATGGGTGTGGCTTTAAAAAGAATATCCTCAACTACTTACACTAAGAAAGCAGTTTATTTCTGTTATCTTTTGACAAGTGGGTGTTTGAGGAGATGGGAAGAAAGCAAGGTAAATTAGGATTCCATTTCTGCTATAATTTTGAATCACGATCAACTTTTATGTCTTAAGTTGGAATACTTAACCTATATTCCTAATCATTTTCAGATCATTAGTTCCTAAAAATTGAATCTATTCTTTTTTTTTCCTTTTTTCCTCCATCTTTATTAAATTGTGTATTTCTTATTTACATTTCAATTGTTATTCCCTTTCCCAGTTCCCAGGCCAGCATCCACATAACCCCTCCCCTTCCCCTTCTATATGGGTGTTACCCTCCCCATCCTCCCCTCATTACCGCCCTCCTTTTTTTTTTTTTTTTTTAAAAAAGACTTATTTTGAGTACACTGTAGCTATCTTCAGACACACTAGAAGAGGGCATCGGATCCCATTACAGATGGTTGTGAGCCACCATGTGGTTGCTGGGAATTGAACTCAGCACCTCTGGAAGAGCAGTCAGTGCTCTTAACCCCTGAGCCATCTCCAGCCCAATTGAATCTATTCTTAATATGAATGTTTGATACTGTTAGGATTTGAATGGTGTGAGTTATGGTAGTTTCAAATAAATCACTTGTTTTGTTTTGTTTGGGATAGCAATTACGAATTACTGAGACTTTTTAAGTCTAGGGAGAACATTAGAACTTTGGATTAATTTTAAAAATATTTTTTAAACTCTGGAGAAAAGGGGGGAAATTAGTATAGCTTCTGTGGAAAAGGTAGAACCTTAGGGAAGAATATGTAATTCTATAATAGTGCTGAACATCTTTCATTATTATTCTAGACTTCTTTGACATTGATTTTTTTTTTTTTTTTTATCTGTGCGATTTCTAGAACAAGTCCTCTGTAAGTGGGAGACATTTTTAGTTTTTGCTTTGGTTGTGGTTAAAGAAAATGACATTAATTTTATCATCCTTTTTTTAATAGTGTTTGTTTATTTTGCGTGTGGGCACAAGCAAGTACATGTGCAGCGTAGTGGAGTTAGAGAACAGCTTTGAGAGCTGAGACTCCTCCTACCATGCAGGTTCTAGGGATTAAGGCTTGGGTTTGCTGTAGTTTCCATCCAGCCTTATCTGTTAAGCCATCATGTTAGTCCTTAACTGTTTTTTAAGTATTCAGTTAAGTGTGTTCATGTTGAACAACAGAACTACTAAGATTTCTGATACTGCAAAACCACAATTCTGTATGTATTCAGTATCAATTTCCTGTCATTCTTGTCCTTAGACTGTAGCAGTATTCTTTCTACTTTCTGCTTCAGTAATTTTGGCTACTTTTTAGATACTTGATGTTGATGGAATTTGTGTTTTGTTATTTGCATATTTCAATTAGTGTACTGTTTTGAGTCATTTCTACTCTCTAGTGTGTAGCAGGATTTAACAGACTGCATACTACTATGCTGTAGTGTGGGGTATGTAGCCGTGTCATAAGGTTTATCCCAGGTTTAAAATCATTCTATCAGACTGCATGCAGTTAGTGTACATTATACAGTGGGAAGCTAATAATGCTCCTGGTTTTAATGGAAAGATCTAATGTGCTAAGGTGTGTGCACGCGCACGTGCACTCTTGCATACTCGGGTGTGGCATATGGTATGGCTGGTGTGCTTGTGGAGGTCAGTGAGTTCAGAGTTCAATGTTGACTGTCTCACTCAGTTCCCTTCCTCCTTCCACCCTCTCTAACTCCCCCAGGAAGTATCTTAACTATATATTCCTGGCTGGCCTTAAATTCACAGAGCACTGCCTGTCTTTGCTTTTAAAGTGCTTAAAGGGTAGATGACCACATCTGGCCCATACCTTATTTTTGAGGTAGTATTTCTTAAAGAACCTGGAATTCACTGATCACACCAGAACAGATCCCCACCCCTGGTATCCTCAGCATTGGGATTATGGGCATATACCATTAAACCTGGCTCTTTACATGGGGGCTGAGGATTTGAACTCAGTTCTACATGAAGATCGTACCCACCAAGCACATCTCTCAGCCTCAGAAATTTATTCTTAAGGCCTCTAACTATATATTTTTTCAATATTATTGCCTTTGTCCATTTTAACTGTAACGTAAGGTAAACTAGCTTTTTGTTTCTTTTTCCTTTCCTTCCCTTCCCTTTCCCTTTGTGTAACAACTGTGGTTGTAGTTGTCTTGGAACTCAGATCTGTAGATCAGGCTGGCCTCAAACTCACAGAGATCCACCTGCATCTGCCTTCCGAGTGCTGGGACTAAAGGTTTGCATCACCATGTTTGGCAGCTAGGCAACATCTTTAAGGCATCATCTAGAATATTAACATGGCAGTTGGGGCATGCAGTGAGGTATATTAAGTGCTTATGGCGCACAAGTATTAATAAATGTATTAACTATCACTGCCTAATAGGTTAGAACACTGTTCTTTTACCAGGTTAAAGAAAGTGAATCCAGTATTAGTTTGTTAGTTTACTGCATTGATAGCAGGTCACATGATCCCTTTCTCATATTTGGTAAGGTGACAAAGTGGGATCTTTTATAGGATATTTATAAAGCCTGTTATTTACCAGTATATGCCTTGTTTGTCTTTGTGTTTAAATAGGTTGTATTGTCTAAATTTGATAGTAAGAATAATTCGTTCCAGAATAGTCTTTATGTGGATAGAGAAGCTATGGTGGTAATCTGAAAAACTGTGGTTAAAGAAACTATTTAATAAGGGATTAATTTTAATTGAGACAAAGTAAACAGTTATAGAAGAGTAGTGATCCAAATCTAAGAAAGTAGGCTTTGAGGGAATATTGTTTACCCTTAAAATTGAGATAATGCAGCACGTGTATGTATATATTATATATATGTATATATAATAATATATACATACATACACATATAAATACATACATACATACATATATAGAGAGAGTAATATTTGGAAATACCAAAATAAAATTTAGTTTTGAAATCTCTTCTTTAGAATCAAGCACGGTGACTCATGCCTTTAAACCAGCACTTGGGAGGCTGAGACAAGCTCCACAAGTTGAAGGGCAGCTTGGACTACATGGTGAATTTTAGGCCATCCTGGGCTACTGAGACCTTATAAACAAAACAAAAAAACAAAAAATAACAAATTTATCTTGGATTCTTTCTATTAGATTAGGGAAGTTAAGTTTCTAGAATCCACATCTATCTATAATATGAAACTATCCCCTTGAAAGAAAAGTTGGAGAAAAGTTTTTTGATAGCTCTGGAATGTCCATAAGAACCTGAAGTTAGGAAAACCTAAGTAAACAGTGGACAGGGTTTTGTAGGGCATCCTGTAGTTCTGAGTGTGGTTTCTATAGCAGGTGAGAATGATTAAAGGGAAGAGGAAATAAAACTTTAAAAATAAATAAGTATTTTCATCAGTGCTTTTTAAGGGAATTAAAGGCAGAGAATGTGAAAGACTTCGATAAACAATAACCATACACTTGCTAAAGAAGGTCTCATTTTTTTTTTTCTTTTTTTCGGAGCTGGGGACCGAACCCAAGGCCTTGCGCTTGCTAGGCAAGCGCTCTACCACTGAGCTAAATCCCCAACCCCCAAGAAGGTCTCATTTTTATCAACACTGCCTCACTTTGTATTACTCCACTGCTAGCTATTTCTGTTACTATATATGTATATTCCAGACTTAACAAAGTAGTCAAGACTGTAAGTAGTCTATAGCTCTATTGATAAATAGCTCCTGGTTTAGAAAGAGATAGGATGTTTTTTCTGGTAATACTTATAATAGAAATACTTATAATAGAAATCCAGATGTCATTGATATTGAAAATTAGTTTTATCTTGTACTCATATTGTATGCCTCTATATGTGTGTGTCTTCTGCATGTCTCATTACATTTCTATTTTCCTCTTTGACATTTCAGCTCTTACCTGTGCAGGGACTTTTTTAAACATGCATTTTCTACTACCCTTAACAAGCTTGTCTTGCAGTTAGGTCTTAAGAAACAACCACAGTCATAGGACAAATACAGTGTTTGTAATGTTTCAGACCAGAGGGAAACTTAACCATTTTGAGGAAGATAATAGCTCTTAGTTTGTAAAGTTCTTAAATCTGCTATGAAACAACCTTGAATTTCTGTGTCTTAAATTTTTAAATTTAACTTTTTCTTCAACTACTTAATCATTAAATAAGCACATTTACTTTTTAACTTGCTGACATAAATTGTACAGGGATGCTACTCGTGGTATGCTATTTGATATAAAAAGCTAGTTTGTGGTTTTTTTTTTTTTTTTTTACACGTTATATTTACTATTGTGGACCAGCCTGGGGAATGCCCTGACATATATTTATGTGTGTCTGTACCCAAGGAGGTGAGAGAGATGTTGACTTTCTAATGCTAGAGCTCCAGGTAGTTGTGAGCTACCTGATGTGGGTGCTGGGAATTGAACTCAGGTCTGTCCTCTCAAGAACAGTATGAGCCACAGAGTTGTTTCTCCAGCCTGACGTTTTCTAACTCATGTTAGTCAGTTTCTAGTCCATGTACTGCCTACACAGTCAAATTTGAAAAGGTTTGTTTGTTTGCAGTGTAGAGGCCTCAGTCTGAAGAGTTGGTTGGCTTTGCCCTCTTTGGGTGATAGCACATAGTTCTAAGGTGTATCTGGTAGATCTTAGGGGTTCACTGTTTCCTTCAAGCACATGCACACAGTGACCCAAAGGTTTTGTTTGTGAACCCAGGCTAGCCTTGAACTCCCATTTCTCTTAAGTGCTGGGATTACAGGAGTTTATGCTATCCATGCTCAGTTGTCTCCTCTTACTGATTTTATAGTGTCTCAGTTCTTATCTATGCTGCATTCCATGTGTTTGAATATCAACCATGTACATTAATGACAAACATAGGTTGGTGAGCCAGTATTGTACCCTAACTCTGGAACTCTTTGCTATCATTGTCTTCATTTGGTATTTTAAAACTTCCCCTCCTTTCCTACACTTGATACCTAAGTTAATGGCAGTTCTTTTATCTTGTCAGTCACTGAGGACAGACCCTTGAGTGTCGTTGACCTGTTTGTGTTCTTGTAGCCTATTATCAGAACTATGCCCAGTTTTCTTTGGCTTTCCCTTCAAAATATTTCTTGACTGAGTCATTCTGCAACCTCTTTATCAACACCCTAATTTCTTTTTTTTTTTTTTTTTTGGTTCTTTTTTTCGGAGCTGGGGACCGAACCCAAACACCCTAATTTCTGACCCACCCGCCCGCCCTCCCTCCTTTTCTTTCTTGTTTAAAGACCTGATCTCACTGTGTGGATCAGACTGGCTTGAACTTCACTATATAGCCTAGGCAGGCTTTGATCTTGGGATGCTTCTGCAACAGCCTCCTTAGTACTAGGACTGCAGATACGCATCAAGGCCAGTAGACAATGCCATCTTTTGCTGTAGTTTGTTTTTAAGACTGTGTAGCTCTAGCTGTCCAAGAATTCATCACATAGACCAGGCTGGCCTTGAATTCACAGAGATCGCCTGCTGCTGCTTCATAGTGCTGGGCTTAAAGTCTGTGTCACTATATCTGGTAATGCGCAGTAGTAATTTATAATAACTTTCCAATATAATTGCTGTTCCTGTGCTTGTCTGCCATTTTCTTCTAGCAGACTTTATTCATATCCAGGACAATCCTGAGTTTTTAATAAAATCCTGTTTAAATATTGCCACTCCTTTCAGTACTTCTCAGAAGAACATGTGAAGGTCTTAAACTATCCTGCATAATAATGTGTATATATATATATATATATATATATCATATGCGGTTCTCTTCCTTTGCCTGCTCCATTTTTACCTCTTTGATTTATATATTGTTCTCCAAATTGATTATACTCTCCGCATACAGACTGCCCTCCCCTGCACCCCCCTGACCTCATCAGACATATCTAGCTTGTTTTTCTTTGTGCGTTGGCCACACCCGCTCCATTACCATCTTTAGGTCAGATGTCACTAACTGGCAGAAACTGTCTCTCTCCACTGTTAAAAATAGTAATTACTCCCTTCTCTTCACTTCCTGTTCCTCCTTAGCCTTTCTTCTTCCATATCTTAATTGCTACCAAGTGCTGCCGGCTTACTTGTCCTCTCCTAATTAAAAGGTAAACCTGATAAATACATGAATTTAACTTTGGTTATCAATTTTTCTCCTTAGAACCTAGAAGAGTGACTTAACATGTTTGAACTGTTTATGTATTTGTTGAACAAATAAAATTACATTCCAGACTTCAAGTTATGCACATAGCTTTTGAAGATACCCTAAATTTCTGGGTTTCAACTCATATAAGTGGGGGAAAGAACTAGAGATGCAAACACAAAGAAATTGAAGTATAATTTTCAGGGAATATATAAATCATGTACCTTAACTTTATATTTTAAAAGATAAACACATTAAACACAGATCAAGAAAGTAGTTCTTCCAGCAACACATAAATCTTCCTATATCTAGTTATTATCTATTTTGGAAGTATCTTCTGTTTGAGTGGCATATTTGTTATGTTTGGTGACTTCTACATTGACAAATGATTACCAGCCAGTCACACATTCTACATGAGGTGTCTCGGTGGTGCATATTAGATATAGAACAATTAGCTCATTATAATATTGTTTTTACTCCCCTAGAATCCTTCCCTGACATTCGGAACTTAATCCAGGAGAAAATAGAAAATTAATGTGTTACCTTAACTCAATAGATATAATTATATTTTTATTTAGGAACAAAATTTTGGCAGGTCAAATGCAAGTTGACTTAAGAGAAAGAGATGGAAGGGGGCCTAGCGTGCACTACAGGCTTTGGTGCAGTTGATAGTTTGAATAGTTAAGTTATTAATGCCAAGGGGGTAGATGCAAGTTTTGTTTTGGTTGGACAAAATGTGTTGAGTTTGAACTTGACTAAGCTGTGTTTGTCCGTACAGTAAGAAAGAAAACTAGATTGTTAATACCTGTTTTGTGACATTCTTTAAGCATGTTTTGAAGGTTCAGAAAGAGAATTAGCAATAGAAAACAGTAGGAATGTTCTAAAATAGCGGTTCTCAACTTGTGGGTCTAGACCCCTTGGGCATGTCAGACAACCCTCTCACAGGGGTGACATGTTAACCTGTATATCATATTTACATTGTGATTCATAACAGCAAGATTACAGTTATGAAGTAGCAACAAAAATAATTTTATGGTTGGGGGTCACCACAGCATGAGGAACTGTATAAAAGGAGTGCAGCCTTAGGAAGATTGAGACCCACTGCTCTAAAATATCTTCACTCTTTGAGTCAGATTGTTTCCCATTCTTCTCCATGCTTATTTTTGTGTCTTGTTATCTAGCTGGTCTTTAAATCTTAGTAGTTCCTATCCAGATAGATTTTCTTTCTGTCTATCTCTTTGTTTTTTGAGAGATAGGGTGTTATGTATAGTTCTTGTTGGCCTGCAGGTTTATGTAGGCCAGGCTGGTCTTAAGGTCCAAGTAGTCTCCTCCCTCTGGCTCCTAAGTCTTGGAATATAGCACTTGCTTTATTGTACTTCTATCTTTTTAAAAATTCTTTTCTTTTCCTTTTAAAAGATAGATTTTTTTTGGGGTTAGGGTTTAACTCAGTGGCCTGGGTTCTGTCCCAGCTCAAAGAAAAAAAAAAAAAAAAAAAAAAAAAAAAAAAAAAAAAGACAGATTTTTACACTGGAGTTCAAGCTGATCTGGAATTCATTGTACAGTCCATGCTGGCCTTGAACTCAGTCCTGTCTCAACATACATTTTTAAGATATATCCTAATAATGCCCCCCCACCCCGCTTTTTTTTTCTGAGAGTGTAACAAGTGATATTGAATAAACACAAAAGATTGAGACTTAAATGGCATCAGTTTTTAAAAACATCTGATAAAATTCTCATTTTGTGTTTGTGCATATGCTATCTATAAACTGTCTTTATTCAGTGTGTTAGAGTCAATACTGTACAACCACAAAATTTGTGTGATGTCTGTCTTATTACAGTCAGACACTACACAAGGGCACAGACTATGATCTATAATATTTGGAAAGATTTTTATTTCTGATTCTCTGTTAAAAATACAGAAGGAGCAAATTGAATATCCTTTATATTTTAAATTTTCAGCCACCAGATGAAACACACTACATATAAGTTCATACTAGGTAATTATTGAAATACCTGGATTAGTGAATGGTGTTTTTAATCTCTCATCTAACAGGAAAAAGTTGATTGCTCTGACAGCTAAACCTTTTAAGCACTCTCTTGATTATTATCTCTTCCTGGCATTTTGACCCTCCCAACTCCCATACTAGGTCTTTCTCATAAGCAGTGAAACACAGTCATCTTTACTGTCTCTCAGAACAGAGCACTTCTTGTTTAAACTTTCAAACTTCTCTATGTCTCTCAAACACTTTTAAGAAGTTGTTTATACTTTGATAAGAGTCTTTTTTTTTTTTTTTAAATGTAGACCAGGTTGGCTTCAAATTTATGAACCCCCTGCCTTAATCATCCCAGAGATCTGAGACTACATGTGTCTAACATGCACCCAATTATACTTGTTTTTAATGCTTTCCTGCTCACTATTTTACCTTTGGTTATGTGTATGTTTTGATGGTTGGAGAGGTGGCTCAGTGGTTAAGAGCACGTGCTGCTTTTGCAGAGGACTCAAGTTAGATTCTCAGTATCCATGTGAGGTGGCTTATAATTGCCTCCAGGGTTCTAATGTCTTTGACATCAACAGGTGCCTACATTCACGTGTACTTACATAGATACATAATTAAGAAGAATAAAAATAAATTTAAAAGAATAATCACGTGTGAATATTTGTGTGTGTGAGTGCAGGCACCCTTGGAGGTCAGAAGAGGCTGTTGGATACCTTGGAACTGGAACTCTAGGAATTTGGAACTGCTGTGTGGGTTCAGGGAACCAAATCACAGCACTTAGAAGACAAATAGAAGACAAAGGCAGCTGGATCTCTGAGTTCAAGGCCAGTCAGGTTATAGACTAAGCTTCAGGACAGTCAGAGCCACACAGAGAAATCCCTTCTTGGGGAAAAAAAAAGGTAGAGAAAAAGAAAGATGATACATTATTGTATTATTGATATGTAAAGATCTTTATAACACACTTTGCTATATTCATTTTGCTTTCCAGTCTGGTTTATAATAAAGCACAAACTGCCACATACTTCCCATCCCCTCCTAAAGCAGTGTTGTAGCCATTTTAAGTACTTAGTAATCTTGACTTTAAAGCTTGAGTTTGTATGTTAAACTGTAAGAATGAATGCAAGTTACCTCCACCCCCCGTGTGTGTGTGTGGGTGGGTGGGTAAGTAGTCTGATAATTGACCTTGGGTGTCTGCCTCAATTGTATACCTTACTTTCTGAGGCAGAATCTTTTTCTGGATCTGAAGTGTGAATCTTCCTTGGTGCTGCCCTTACCCTCATAAGTTTTATGTGGGTATTGGGGATGTGAACTCAGATTCTCATGCCTTTGAGGCAGGGCACTCTTCCTGGCCCTGTGAATGGATTCCTTTACATTCATATGCTACCTATAGATAGAGTGGCTACAAGTTGTAAGATACTAAAGACATGTGGTATTTCAGACTAAATTGTTCATTAAATTTATTGAGAAGTAGATTGTGCCTGCTGTTTAAGCCCCAGATTTCACCTACTTGGTATGTTGAGTCAGGACAAGCCTGGGAATCTTAATCATAACAATTCTCAAAACAAAAAAATAAAAAGGGCTGTGAGGTTTCAGGATCGGGCGTCCAGTACCGATCCTTCAAATACAGTTGACTAATTGAACAACTGTATTTGAAGTTTCACATTTCTTTTTGGGTCTTTTAAAAAAGTAAGCTCTACTGCCTGCCACATTCCCTCTTCTGCTGAAATTATTGTCAAAAATAAAATATATTAATTTTGAAAGGAAAATGAATATGCTTTACAAATAGTTAATTTTTTTTATGTCATGCTCTAACCTAGAAAAGTTTGAAACTATGGTTGTCTTGTTGAAGCAGTAGGCTACATCTCATGCATGTGTGCCGATCCCCTTTTTATCTTTAGATATTAGGATCAAGGAAGAAGAGCCTGATCCGGAAGAGTGGCAGCTCAGTGGTGATTCTACACTGAATACCAATGACCTAACACACTTACGAGTACAAGTGGTAGATGAAGAAGGGGACCAACAACATCAAGAAGGAAAAAGACTTCGGAGGGTAGCTTGCACCTGTCCCAACTGTAAAGAAGGTGGTGGGAGGTATGCATACATCAGCCATGTGTTGTTGTTCTAAGGAGTGCTAAGATCACCCCGATTTTTAAAATATTGCATGCCATGTCAGTATTTAATGATAAATTAATCATTACATCATCATTTTGGGAGTGTGACTGTATGAGTGGTTGAAGTAAGGAAAAAAAGCGTACAAATTTTAAATTAAATTTGCTTAGTCTTTAAAAGAATATAACATGTAATTTTATAGGCCCCATTTCATTAGCCTGTTTGCTAACCACCAATGAGTTTGACCTAAATACAGAGGAAAAAAATTATAGCTTGAGAAGGTTATATAAAAGTAAGAAATTCACAATTAGTTGATAAGTGTAAATACTATTTTCAACAGAAATGGGGATGAAAGGCCTTAATAATGATGGGGATTTATTGTTCTGAAAGTAACCCAGTAGTATTTTACCTCATTCTTTTTTAAAAGATATATTTCCTAAGACAAAAACACTGATAGGAATGAGCTCAGAGTGGTTGGTAATTACTTAATGTAGCTATAAATAAGCTTATTAAGAGATGGACTTAGATCATAAAAACTACAAACGCCATCCTGATCTTATTATAAGAAACATTTCAAATGATTGATACAGTGTTACTGAAAATGAGATGAAAAAGATCAGTCAAATGTTAGCAAAAACAAAATGGATAACAATGTTGGTATCAAGGAAGAAGGGATTAAGTTGGAAAGTATTAGACAGGCAAGATTATATGTCATGACAACAATGACATTTCTGTTTAGAGTCAATAGTCTTAGTATCTTTGTCCAGTTTTGAATATATGAAGCAAAGACAGAATCAGAAAGTTGTGCTAACAATCTCTAGTCATTACTGTGAAAGGCTACAGTACCTTTCTCCTGCACTACTTTTAAGTATGCAAATGTGCCGAACAGTGTTACTGTGTACGAATGCTCATGGTTATAAACTTGATTATTTTTCAGCTCTCTGGTTGATCCTATTGATTGATACGTACTTTGATCAGTTTGTTTGCAATAATAATAATAATGTCTAGGACAGAGATCTCTCAGGCCCAAAACCACAAAAAGGGGAGGGGACTGATAGCCGCTGACATTTGAAAACTTAAACTATGTTCTTATAAGTGGCACAGATGTATCACACATAGGTGAATTACTTAAATGCACATGTGTAGTCAGTGAGATAGAATTGCCACTAGTTTGAAGCCAGCCTGAGCTGTAGTGTAAGACCACGTCTCAAGAATGGGATGGAAAAAAACACCTAAAACATCGTACAACTGGATTTTTTATCCATATATATACTCCCAATCTTAACCCTTACATTTTGTTGTTAACTCAGAGGATCTGCTTCTGAACCTGGCCTTTAGCTATTTATACTGAATGTTGAATTCTGGGTAGGCAGTGACTGTTCTGAAATTCACACTCTCTTTTAGAGGCACTTTTCAGATACATTATTCATCAAATCTAATTGGGATCAATGTTTGGCCTTGCTTCATTTTTTTAAAGTTAAACATTTTAATTAATTCTAATTAATTTGCTAAACTAACATATCCTCAAAATTCAGATAACAAAACAAAAAAGCCCCACAAGTTATATACTACTTCAAGGTTTAACCACCAAAATATTTTTGTGCAATATTACATAAATTTTAAAGTAGAATCACCTTATTCTCATTGTTTGTGTCTCGTAATTTTTGTGGCCGTATCTGATCTGTGTCATTTTTTAATCTATGTATAGTATTATACTGAATGTGGATAAATAATTTAACTTTCTCCTTTGGGGTTTGTCATAGTCCTCATACATATGTCCTTGCACATCTGTCTGATTGTCTCACTAGTGTATGTTGACAGAAAAGAATTGTTTGGTCAAAAGTAATTGTCTGCTAAATAGCTGTCCTGCTTTCTCCCTAACACTGCAGGGTCTTAGTTACCATGTGTCTCCAATTCTTACTTTTCACTTAAAAGAAAACAAACAAACTTTTAAAGTTTGATAGGCAAGAATAGCTCATTTATTTTAGTGTGTGCTTGTTTTATTGGTGAGGTTGAACATTTCCAGTACTTAATTTTTTAACTTTATTTTGTGAATTGTCTGTCTTGTGGAACTGTTAATTTATGTGAACTTCTCATGTAAAGTGTATTTTCTCAGTTTTTCTCCATCGCTCTGTCAGTGGTGTGCAGAATGCATTATATGATGAGTAAAGGAGCTCACTTACAGATAGCAGACATTCTGAAACAACGAGACAAGCTACTGTTTAGAGTTGGCTACAGGTTATTATGCCAGAAATTGTAGAAAGTAAATCTTATGTATTTATTTATTTTTACTTCATTGTGTTTGTAAGTACTAATTCTAAATAATAAACATTAAGATTCTTAGGTAGTCGTTTCTTAGAGTTGATTTGGACAGAGCTCAGTAAGGACTAATGCACTAGGCCTGCTTGTATAAAGAGAGCATCTAATGATTCAAAGCATTCACATAGTCTAAGAACATTCTGTAACTTAAGATTTTTATTTTAAAGACTAGAATATTGGCCTTTTCCCCCCTTAACCATTTATTTATATATATGGTAAGATAGTACTTTAAGAAAACTAATACCATCCATCCTTATAAAACTATTTTGTTTTATAGCAAGCTATAAAAGGAAATATTTCAGGGGTGGAGAGATGTCTCAGTAATTAAGAACATTGACTCTTTCCTGAGGACCCAGGTTTGTTATCAGCACCCAAATGGCAGCTTACAAACATCTATAAATGGAATCCCAGGGAGTCCAATACCCTTTTCTGGCCTCTGTGGTCACTGCATGCTTGTAGTGTACAGACTTATATGTAGGAAAAGGACTCATACATAGAAAATAAAAGGATAGGTTTAAGTAAAAAATTAAAATTGTTCAGTTAGCCAATCTTTGTATATCAGAACCAGTCTTTAGAGTCTAGTTGAAAAAACAGCTGTAGTAAATGAAAAAATGATCTAAAGGCATTATTGTTACATGGGTTTTGTATGAATTAAGCATCAATCCATTAAATTATTTTGCAAAGTTTATTTTGTCAGCATTTTTCAGCTTGTGTTTCTGCCACCATAAGCAAAACAGGCGGTAGTTCTTAAAACTTTCCTTAACTCTGTCCAGAATTTGGATTGATTTTGTGTTGTCATTGAATTATTGGGGCACAATTTTAAGCAGTCAGAAACAGAAATTTAAAATTGTTTATTACTTGGAATCCCATGGTTATATAATGGACATTAATGTGTTCAGGATGGAACATGCTCTTGAAGACCTCTTCCCCTTCCTTCATAGGATAGGCCGTGCACATGTAATGGGCTATCTAGGCCTTCCCTTGGGTCAGATTTTAAGTACTAACTTGAACATCTGCAAGTTAAGCACTCACCTTAAATTGTGGTACAGAAGTGTGCGACTGGATTATTTTTCCTAGATGCATGTTCCATTTTTAATGGCCAGTCTTCGTTTGGCATACAATGCAACAGAAAAAAACAGGTTCCCTGCCATTTTTCCCAGTCCTCTGAGAACCCACGTTTGTTGCTGTTCATTTGTCAGCCTTGTGTTTTGTTGGTGCTCACAGGCTAAATTTTGTTAAGTTTGGAAATTACACCTTTGAGTTTATAAAATGACACTGTTTCACCCAAGTGGTAGCCTTAGCAGAGGGATGTGAAGTCATGAGTGAACTGAGTTGGGTTTCTTGTGAAATTGCTATGGTGAACGCAATATTTATACCAATAAAGACATTGTTCTTTCTCTTAGGTCTACTTAAGAGTAAAGCAAAATTTAAAAAGCTAACTAACGGAAGGACTTGAGGATTGAAAATGAGCCAGAAAAAAACTGTTTTTCTCAACTCAGCTCTTTAAAGAGACTTAGAAATTGGGGGTGGACTGGAGCAGGAACTAGAATGTGTTAGATTATGACATCCGTGCCCTTGAGACAACAGCATGATTCCTCCTTGTCTTTACTTATGCTATTCCTCTGCCTGGAATGCCTTCCCTCCTTTCTATCTAAATCCTACCCACCTCCTCCACGAAGCCTTCTCTAACTACTGGAGCCCACATTGATGTCTCCCTGTTCAGAACACCTATGGCACCTAACAGCCAGCACTGCACCGTTTAGCACTGTTTGTCCTATGGCAATTTCACATGCTCCTGAGTGTGAGTACATTAAAATATAAATGTGGGGGAATATGCGTTTTTCCAGTGAAGTTTGAAAAACGATAGGGATATTGTGTACAGGAGGATTTAGTAGTTGTGGAAGGTTTACAGGCCACACTTAAGACTGAGTTGAGGGAGGAGGGGAGTTGGGGGAGGGGTTAAAGGTTCCTTTTTTTTCTTTTTGTTTAATCTCAGAGAAACACTGTAAAGTTTGTACGGTGTAGTTTTGATAAGTATGTCCAAAAAGTCATGCTTTAAAAGGAATAATTTAGTAACAATCTAATTTTTGTTTTCAAGAAATGTTTTTGTAGTGTTTAATGCTATTGAAATACATTTTCTGGATTCAGAAAAGTTTCTTCTTGCTTAGACTAGGATGCCTCTGTTCACTCATCTAAGAACGTCTTCCAAACTGTCCTTTGTACCAAATATTTAAAGTGTAATGTAAAATTTTGCACTGTGGAGAAAATGCTATTTTGCTATATCTCTTGTGAATAATTTTGGGTGTCTGCATGGTTTCTGGGGTACATTTTAACAGATGACTTTGGTTTGTATTTGTTGTGCGGGATACTAGGAAAGGTAACTTAGCTTTAGCTAATTTTTAAAATGTGGATCTCCACCTCAGTGTTATGTCAGTGTGTGAGCGTTCTTAAATCATGTTAATTTAAAACCTGCTTAAGCTGTCTATCTACCTTCTAATTGTACCTGTGATGAGTTTTTGTATATTATTCTTTGGATAATAAATTATAAAAATTATATCTGACATCATGACTTTGAATAAAACTAGTTTCCTGTACTATTAATTGAATTGGTTCTGTGCATAGTATTTGCGAGCGATTCTGATGGGATAGTTAATAGCTTTATTGTACATTCTTGGTGTATGAAGTGTCCTTTTAGTTATATTACTTGACTATAGCTACATCAGACAACAATCGGTTCTGGGATAAAATTCACACATTAAATTTGTATGTTTAAAAAACCATTAATTTTCACTTAAATAGACTTAAAATGATTTTGGTTTCTGATATGTTGGTGATATTTCCCGTTTGAAATTCAAGAGGCTATATGACATAAATGGTTTTGAATGCTTTGATATAAATGTGTATTATTCTGTGTGTTTTTTAGAGGTACCAATCTTGGGAAAAAGAAGCAACACATTTGTCATATACCAGGATGTGGTAAAGTCTATGGGAAAACCTCACATCTGAGAGCACATCTGCGTTGGCATTCTGGGGAGCGCCCTTTTATTTGTAACTGGATGTTCTGTGGTAAAAGATTTACACGGAGTGATGAATTACAGAGGCACAGAAGAACACATACAGGTTACTGATCTTTTTATGTTTTCTCCTCTTTCCTTCCTCCGTTCTTGGTTAGGGACTGAACACATGTGTATACTCAGAACACTGAGTTGCATCCCTAATCTCTAATAGTTTTAACAGACAAAATGAAGTGTAGGCTATAGAACATACCAGAAGTTTTTTCAGCATACCTTACTTGATCAAATCTTTTAAATGAGATTAATTAAATCAAACATTCACTCTTAGTAACTAAATTTTAAAGAATAAACCAATATAAATTTATAGTTTTTTTTTTGGTGAAAAGTTCTTTAGTTTATATAGACTTGGGTCGGCTTTCATTGACTGTTGAATGTCTTAAAGCATATTTGTACTGCCACTTGACAAATTTTACAGTATTTGCTGTTGTCTCTTATGCTAGCATGTAGAATCTGCTAAATTCTGACATTTCATCTTTTCTGAGTATGTGATGTAAATAAAAGGCGTCTTGAGACTCGTCACAGTTTTCTTTGTTATGACACAGTTTTCTTATTTATAGTGTCATACGGTGATTGTATGAGATGGGTATAGGGTTGACTCAAACTGAAGTCTAACATAATACAATGTCGTATCTTCTGCTAATATTAAATGATCAGAGTGTCCATCAGTCTATACGCAGTGTTGAAGAATTGAAAACTGACACTGTGAGGAAGTGCTTTAGAAGGAGCATGGCCAAGGGATAGATTCCTTTGGGTTTTCTGTGAGGTGAAGGAAGTAAGTTGTCTCTGCTTCACAACCATTTAACACAGCCTTTAAACAGCATACACGATGACCTCGGAGTATGAGGCAGCATATGCACATTAGGTCTGCTGCTTGTTTTAGTTCTCTCTCTTGTTATTATAAAGATAAAAGATGAGGTGAACTAACCTCTTGGAAACTAACAAAAGAGTATATATACCAGTAGCAAGATTTTCTGTTAATTTGTGCTGAATGTGCTCAGGAGAGAAAGTTAGTAACATTGAGTGATTGGAGTGTAGATCCTAAAATGGCTCCCAACAGAATTTTCCCCAATGGTATTTCCTCAATAGGTTGTGAAAAAGAATAATGTATATGGAGAAGAAAAGTCTGATCAAATAACTGAGTTATTTTACCACCCAATTGAGTATAGATTAAAGAGAAAACCTATAAGATAGCGCTTCTTAAGCCTTTGATACTGAGTGTTCCATGAACACAGTGGTTTGGGTTAGGGTTGTATGTAGATTTCCTGATAGTGTGTGGTGGGACACTCTTCTAATTGGTGTTTCAAGTCAGACTTTAGAAAATACTTCCTTAGAAAAATGGTGATTCATTGGCTGGAAGTGAGAACTGTTATAGGGGTGACACAGGGAAGATTATCATTTTTGCACAGTCCTTGTGTTAAGTAGGACTGAGACATAGAAATCCGTATGAATTAGGAGAAATTTGAAAAGTTACCTGCAAGTCGCCCTTTCACATAAGCATCTGAAGAGAAAAGAAAAAGGGAGTCCTCTTGGTTGGCCGCTTGCCTTTCCTTCTTTGAATAATCTTGAGGTTCAGTGTCTTGTGTGTTTTGTTTCTGAGGATTTATTTAAGCTGGAAAATAAGCTAGAGTTAGCATGTGTTACCGTGAATATTTTAATAAACAATACATGTTGCTGTGTTAGGTTGCCCTTGATTGATGTTCAACTGAAATAGGTCAGCCAGCTACCTCCATTATTCTTGAATTTAATCTCATTGAACACTCAGTCTGCTTTGCTTTGACCTATAACTATTCTGATTTTTATTTGAATTCCTAACTATTGAAGGTTTAATATATGACTTTTTTTAATGATATGACATTAATGTCTTTTAAAATAATACAGTTTAGACTTTAAAGAGGTGACACAGATGGTGGTTTTAGCAAGTATTTAATAGGTTTCAGATCAGATTCTTAGCATGAAGTCTTAAAATATTGTTTGAATATTAAACTGTCCATCATACAGTATGCTTTCATCAAACCATAAAAATGACAAATATTTGAGTAGAGTTATTTCTATAAGGGAAATCTTATAGGGGCAGCTCATGAAACCAGTACAATTTTTAATAGACCTTTTGTTTTAGGAAAGACTACATTAATCTGTAAAAGTGGAATTTTAAAACTAAGCAGTTTAATTGTTCTCCTTTACAGGTGAGAAGAAATTTGTTTGTCCAGAATGTTCAAAACGCTTTATGAGAAGTGACCACCTTGCCAAACATATTAAAACACATCAGAATAAAAAAGTCATTCACTCTAGCAGCACAGTGCTAGCATCTGTGGAAGCTGGGAGAGATGATGCCTTGATTACTGCAGGAGGAACAACACTTATCCTTGCAAATATTCAACAGGGGTCTGTGTCAGGGATAGGAACTGTCAATGCTTCTGCCACCAGCAATCAAGACATCCTTACCAACACTGAAATACCTTTACAGCTTGTCACAGTTTCTGGAAATGAGACAATGGAGTAAATATTACACAAATACTTATTCATTGTGGTTATTTTTATACAGTAGTGAGAAGAATATTGTTCCTAAGTTCTTAGATATCTTTTTATTGATGTGCAAAAATTTTTGGATTGACAGTAACTTGGTTATACATGACACTGAAATGCCTTACTTTGTATGATATTCCATAGTATATTAAAAATGGTAAAATTTGCATGGGTTTTGTAGGTACTTTTGGAATCTAGAAGAAATGAAATTTTACCAAGTTATATAAAGAGAAAATTGAATTTAACAATGCGAATGGTAGTCTAACCAAATGCATCAATCCTGTGTGGTTTAGTGTAAAAATGAGAAACTGTTGGTATTTATCTATTGTAAGATAAAAAAGTTGGTGGGTGAAAGAAATCATGTTATAAATTTTTGTAATTTTCTTGATGACTGGAATTTTTATTATGCATAACTGACAAATCAAGTTTCCAAGCAAATGTTACATAGTGTAGGCTTTACTTAGCTTATCAATTTGTCATTTTGAAGCTAATTATTTTAATTAGGTTAACTGTACAATATTTTAAGCATTACTCTTGTAAGATTTTGAAAACTACATTTTAACATGGACCTTTAGGGATAGTCACCTTTTAAATCCTGTTGAAAAGCCATGTTTAAGATTTAATTTGCCAAAATAATGTCTTGTTAATATTCTTTCAATAATGAAGTTGGGCAATATAACCGATGTTTTTAAAAAGTTTAAAATGTGTAGGTTGAAGCATTTGGGTGGTAAAATGTTCTAGTGAATTACCCCTTTTCCTGAAGTTTGGAGGACCAAAAAATAATAATAAGGTGTATTGCGTCTTAGCAGAGGTTTTTTGTTTTTGTTTTTTTTAAATTTTTATTATTAAATCCAATCTTGTTTCCAAAAAATATGTCTGCCAGGGCCTTAAAAGCCATCGTTGTAAATTACCAATAAAGTATAACATATGCAAACATAACAAAATCACTTCCACAGTGACGATACTCCAACCATATGGATATTAGTCATAGAAACTAGAGACTTTATGATATTTTTTTAAGTTTTTTTTAATCTAGGTAGTCTGCACTTAAATATCTACCATTTTCCTTTTTTTGCTTCTTCCCTTAAAATTTATATGTATCCAATACATTTAATTGAGAAATGTATGTTTTTTATTATGCTGTATTTTCTTTTTATTTTTTAATTATTGTTTATATTTTCAATTAAAAATGTACAAAATAAAATTACATTGCTGGTCTTGTAAGAGCTCTACAATTTTCCTACATGTACCTATACTACAGCAGTTCATCTATTTCAAGAAGTTGGATTCTGTTCATTTGTTATCTTTAAGACCACCTCAGATTTACAGGCTACCTTATTGTACGTTTAAAGTGTATTATAACAGTGTGGTAGTTAATAAAACACTATTTTTTTTTCTTTTGAGTTTGTTGTAGTCCGATGCATTTAAAATACTGCAATGGTATGGATAAGAAAGTCTGGCTTATTTTTCCTTACTTTATTTAGACTTTTATTTTTAGATTCTTGATTTCAGATGCTGGGATTGTAAATAAATATATTTACTTAAAAAGAGGTGTATAGAGGTGCTGGCAATTAATTTTTCACTTAAAATGAATTTATTAAATATAAATTGAAACTTGAAAAATATAACTTGAAAAAGTCTAATTTCTTAGCCTACATTGATTTGTATCAGTTTTGTCAACACTGTTTTGCAAACTACTCTTTGTTTCCCTTTTCAAAGCACTGCAAAGTATTTTGATTTATGAGAGTTCTGAATTTACATAAGTACTCCTTAAAATGGTAATAGACAAGCTGTGGTAATCATGGCAAGTGGAAGCTATTCAGAAGGTTGTTTTGAATATGTGTGAGTCTGAATGGTTATAGAGGAAGGGGAGTAGGAACTGGGAAAAGGCAGCAGAATATTTCTTTCCTTGTGTATACATTGTAAGTGAGATTTACACTTATCCAGGCCCAACTTGACACTCAGTTGTAACTTAACAGTGCATGGGCCAACTCTAGGCACACACAGTAATTGTGGGCACTTTTTCTAAGCGAGGCGTAAATACAGACTGTGAAAAGGGAACTGTTTAAAATAGTTTTCTATTAAGATTACAAGCAGAGGTTGCTTACTTGAACCAAATACTTGAGTCAGGAAGGTAGGTTGTGTGAGGTAGTGGTGGGTATAGGCAGGTTAACCTCAGGAGTGGTTGGTCCCCTTTGTATGTGTGTGTTTGAGTGTTTGAGAGGTTTCTTGCTAGGATCTGGGGCTCCCCAGTTAGGTTAGCATGTCTAGGGGGTCTTCCCCTCCAGTTAGGTTAGCATGTCTAGGGGTCTTCCCCTCCAGTTAGGTTAGCATGTCTAGGGGTCTTCCCCTCCAGTTAGGTTAGCATGTCTAGGGGGTCTTCCCCTTCCAGGACCCTGCCAGGACCACCACGCCTCACTCCTTATATGGGTTTTAGAGACTCAGACTTTGAGTCCTTGTGTTTATGTGGCAAGGTAAGCACTTTGCTGACTTATTCCCAGTGCCAAAATATTCTTAGGTAATTGAAAATTGACAGTAAGTTTCAAAACATTTTGATAAAAGAGTTCCCAAGCATATTTTGGAGACAAAATGCATTGAATTGATGGTCTTGAGAAGTGTGTTTGTGGACTTCAGAGATTTTGTTTAACAAGTGAAAATACTTGACTTCTAGTATAATGGTTGTAAGTTCTTCTGTTTTTATATCGTTTGAATGTTGGACCTGGGGTTGTTCCCCAATTAGGCTGATTGGCCTAACCTAATTTTGGAAAAGGTATTTGAAGAATTGCTCTGAAGCCAAGTTGTTAGTTGTAAAATGTGTATTAGTGGACAGAACTGATTTTTAATGTACACTCTTCAATAGTTTTGTCAGTTTTTATAAATGGCTAGAATTTACATTTTATGTATATACAGGTGCAATTAATCTGCTGAGCTGCATGTCTAGTGTGCCTTAAAGATACCACTCAATGCTTTAAAGGAGTTATGCATATTACAAAGTCAATGCCTTACAACTTTGACCTTTAAAATAGTGAACATGCTTTAATATATTTAAAACAACACGTTAGGTAAATTGGGATGTGTCACAAGTTTTATAGAACATAGTTCTTGGGACCAGCAAGATGACTCAGTTATGTAAATGTGCTTTCTGCACAAGCATGACAACCCGAGTTCAGTCCTGGGCCTGGAACCCATGTACAGGTTGAGGGAGAGAACAGACTCCACGATGCCTCCCGACTTTGACATGCATGCTGTGACGATCGTTGCATGCACCCAAAATACCTAATCATGCAAATATGCTCTAGTAAGTAACAAGAAGATAGTTTCTAACTAGTGTTGTCCATCAGGAAATCCCAGAACTCATTTTTACTTTTTGAGACAGCCTTATTTATTATTTAGCCCAGGCTGCCCTTGAAGTTGTCATAGCTGAAATGACCTTTTCCTGCCTCTGCCTCCAAGTACTGGGATTACACATAACTGGTTTGTCCTAGAAAGCTTTCAGGACAGAAAACATCCATGTGTCAGTGCTCTGTGGCTACAGTAGATGCCAGAGAACAACACTGTTGGTCTCTTACACATAGGCTCTAGGGGTCAAACTCGGGGCTCATGTGAAGAGCATTCTAGCCTCAGAGCCATTTCAGGTCCTGGGAAGAAATTTAATTTTGTTAATGTATGTCGGTATTTTACCTGCTGCACGTACATATGTGTGTCACATACATGCCTGGTCCCAAGGAGGCCAGAAAGAGGGTATTGGATCCCCTGAGACTGTAGTTTACAGTTGTGGGCCAAAGTGTAGGTACTGGGAGTCAAGCCTGGTTCTTCCAGAACAGACAGTGCCACTAACTGCTGCTTTTCAGTGCTCTTAGCTGCTTTTCTCTGTCCACCTGGCCAGCATTTACAAACACTGAGTGCTCTGGCTTCATGCACATCAGAAGGGGGAACATCTCATCACAATGCTTTGTTATGTACCACTCTGGTTACGGGGAACTGAACTCAGGGCCTCTGGAAGAATAGCTAGTGTTTAGAACTTCCGAATCATCTCTTTCGCACCCTGGCAAACTCTTAATACTTGCCTGTAAAGACTGTATGTTTTTTAAGGCTCCCCCAAACAGCAAAATTTAAAAAAGCAAAAGTAGAGACCAAGTAAATAACATTTTGTGGGAAAAATAAGGGCAGTAGGCATTCCCTTCAGATTCTAGTTGTAGTTTAGACTACCTAGAACTTCAATTTCCAAAGTTTTTGTTTCATTATAATGTATTTAATATTGAATTAGAATTTTGGAATTTTGGTTTTAAAGGTTGACATAGAGAATACTACTTAGTTTAAATTTTATGAGGTTGGTAAGAAGTATTTTCTATGTAAACTTACTAATGTGCTTAAAACACTGCTATAAATGAGTAGTAAGCTTTATGTGTCCTGGGAAACAGTTGATACTCTTGGAACAGATGTGGTATTAGTAGCTCATCTTCAGTGTTAAGGTTAAAAAGATTGATTCGTCTCTGTCTTGTTCATGTTTATACATTCTGCCTGTTCATGTTTACACATAACCAAATGTTTACATATGCATTTGTTGCATTTGCAAAGAGCTCTGAGAAAAAAAATCGTGATTTCTTCTACTCTGGGTAGCCATGGGCCCTCTTCCCAGAAAAAATAAATTAGTTTAAGTCCAGAATTTTCAGACACTACTTTTAAGCTAAGGACTAAACCTTGGGAAAGTAGCGTATGCTTGGATGGTGGGGTTGGAATAAAAGGCAAGGAGAAATCTGAGACTACCTACCGAAGGTGGTGGGGTGGCAGGCTTCACAGGCAAAAGTACGGTTCCTGTTGACGGAGTAGTTGGAGACTTGGTAAAGAGACTGGTAGTTGAGGATGTGGGAAGAGAGTAGAGACAAGGACAGGAGAGTCTTAGGTTAGGAGCTGGTTGGTGAATTTCAATCTTGGAGAAAAAAATTAAAACACTTGAGTACTGAACAAGTAATAGAAAAATCAAAATGAAATTAAGCTACCACCCATTATATAATCTTTTAACACCTCTAAGTTTTAAAGACAATTTTGAGTTCAAACTCTCCAGTGTATGTATTTGAAAACATTTCAGGCTGGTTGTGACATGGCTTTACCTCCAGCACCCGGGAGGCAGAGGCAGGCAGAACTGAGTTCAAGGCCAGCCAGGGCTGGACAGTGAGCTCCTGTTTCAAAACAAAGTGTTCATATTTTGTGACTCTTAAGTCAAACTTGGACCTTGAGTGCACTACACCAGTACTTTGCTATTAGGCTACATCTTCAACATTTAAAAATATTAAAGCTAGGTGATCTTTCATAATTTTATTTTTGTTTTATGTATTAACTTTTATTAATAATTTGGCAGTTTTGGTTTTTTAAAAATGTCTTGGGGGAAGGAGAGATGTTAAGAACACTGACTTCTTGCAGAGGATCTTGGTTTGATTCCCAGCATCCACAGCAGCCCACAGCCATCTGTAATTGCAGTTTCAAGGGGTTTGCCCCCCGTAAGGCCTCAGTGTGCTGCCACATATGGTAGACCTACACGCAAGCAAAACTGGATTACACTGGAATGTGTGGATTGGCTTAGGGAATTTGGACCCCATGTTTTATGACCTAGTCCTAGACATGTAGCTCCAGTATCCTAGTCTCCATAGAATTTGTAGGACCAATGAGATTTTTCCCTTCATCTGACATTTGAGCACATGTTCTATGCTCGGCATTTAGAAAAACACAATGATCATATTCTAAGCTTCTGGGTAGAGGCTAATGATAGGAATACAATTACCCTTCTGGTTTTAACCATTCTATGTGGTTTCTCTAGTTTCATGTGCTTGTTTCATTGTAACACTACAGTCCCTTTATTTAAAGTTAGCAAAAGGCTAGTTTTTGTTTCCCTCTCTCCTTGAACATGATCCTTTAAGAATTACAGCATAACCCTGCTAAGTGTCCACAGATGTGGCATCTGGAATGTCTACCCCCAAGCAGGGAGAACTTAAGTGTATCCCCGAGGCTGCTTGCTTGGCAACAGTTCGTATGGACACTCAGTAAACGTTCATGATTCACAGAAGGGACAGAGGGCCTTCCTTGTTTACACCCTGGTGTTGAACTTTGAGGGTTACTTGATAGGCCAAATTCAGGAAGAAACAATACACAAAAATTGCTTTGGGGGTTTGTTGCTGGCTAAAATCTGAATCTACTCTGGGAATCAGTGAGTCAGCCCTGAAAGGTAAACTTAGGGACTCTGAGCTACAGCATAGTCAACAAACCTAGTTTTTAATCAGCTGGTGAAGAGGAAATGGGAATCTATCTTTGAAGATACAGCAGATGCAATATAGAAAGGTCAGTAGGTGTAAATGCCACCCAAACTAAACATGTGTGTCACCTGGGCTCTGTATGGTGGTTCCTTTTCTGAAGGGTTCTAAGACATTGTGCATTTTCCAGAATGAAAGTTTAGGATGGGGAAGGTGTCTGAGAGGGCAGAGGCTGAGAGGGAGGAAAGGTTAACTGCATTGGTAGGCATGGAGGAGGCCAGTGGATAGGATGTGCTGGACACTGGTGTTGGGCTTGATCCTCTACTGGTGTTGCATCTCTTAACCTAGATGTGAAGAATTTGGCCTGCTTCCTGCAGGAAGTTTTTTTTTTTTTTTTTTTTTTTTTTTTTTTTTTTTTTCGAGCTGGGGACTGAACCCAGGGCCTTGGGGTTGCTAGGCAAGTGTTTTTACCACTGAGCCAAATCCCCAACCCCTCTCAGGAAGTCTTAAGCTGACTTCAAGCTGGCCTTTTGGTTTCCTATCTACTGTGGTCATTCTTTTGTTCTTGAAGATTTTCCCAGCAACCCTGAGAGCTATTAGCAAAGCAGTCTGCAAATTTAAATTCCTCTCCTAAATAGCCCCAAAGAGCAGACAGAGTAATTTTTTTTTTTTTTTTTTTTAAAGTCAGCAGCAGCAGGTTGCAAACTCCTTTGTTTTTTAGCAACTCTCCTGCCTTACTCTCCTGTTGATCTACCAGCAGGCAGCTGAGAGGTTTGGCTTGTGATGTTATCACCCATGTCTTAGCCTCATGACCAGCTTTTGAAAATTACCAACACTCTACTTACAGTCATAACAGGTCACTATACCTTCTGGTTTTTGCTCTGTATTCCATTGAAATGCTATTGAAGTCAACAGTGGCCTCTTGTCACTAAACTACAAACCATTTAAACCTTTGAGTCCTTCTGTCATGTAGGGTGTCCGGATCAGGAGGCTTTTCTCCCCATGGAAGTGACCTACTTCCGGTTAAGATGCTCTCCTGAAGTTTCCACAGCTTCCAGAACAGCACTACCAACTGATGACTACACATTCAAAACGTGAGTCTACCAGGGCAGTGGTGGCGCACACCCTTAATCCCAGCACTCAGAAGACGGGCAAGTGGATCTCTATGAGTTCGAGGCTAGCCTGGTCTACCAAGAGAGTTCAAGGATAGCCAAGACTCTGTCCTGGGGGCAGAAGTGGAGAACAAAACATGACATGTAGAGGAGTTTCATACTCAAATTATAATTACTATTTTTTGTTTATCCATTCACCAATTGCTGGACATTTGGGTCGTTTCCATCTTTTTGTCATTGTGAGTATGGCTGCTATGTATATCTATATATTTACTATATATTAAATAAACATCATATTTTATACAAGTATTTATTTGAATTCCTGTTTCAACGCCTTGGAAATACACTTAGGAGTAGAATTGCTGGTTCTGTTGTGCTCTTGGATTATACCCACCCCCAAGACAAGGTTTCTCTGTGTATTCTCTTGCTGTCCTGGAACTCACTCTGTAGACCAGGCTGGCCTTGAATTCAGAGATCCACCTGCCTCTGCCTCCCAAGTACTGAGATTAAAGACATGAACACCCCCACCCCCCAGCTGTGCTCTTGATTTTAAATGAAAAAACATTCCTCTGGATTCTTAGATGTACAGTGGGCTTTGGCAAGTCACCATCTGTGCCTACACTGTATTCTTTTGACCTGTTTCTCTTACCATGAGGAGACAGGAAGCCCTAGTCAGCAACGTGTCCTTTGGCAAGAAGTGAATGTGCTGCGCTTCACAGAGCAGAGGAGAGGTTAGAGTGGATCCGGTGTCAGTTCCCATCTGAGGCAGCACCAGGAATAGATGGTGCTCTCCAGGCTGCACTCAAAGCAAAGAGCTTTCTGTATGTCTACCTAAGCAGCTGGTCCTTGGGCTTGCTAAGCTGGACCAGGAGGTGTGATGCTCATCCGCGCCTCTAGCTTTTGGCTTGCATGAAGGCAGCTAAGGACCCTTGTGTTTCTCATTCATCAGTTACCTTCCTTTGGTGAGCCCGAACTTAGGCAAGGGGGCAGGGGGTTGTGAAACAAAACTTTCTCTTGAAAATAACACTGATGGTGTCACTTAAATTCAACCAAGTTCCAATGATTTAAAAGTTTTTTTTCAAGACCAAGATTATATATACTCTTGGGTTAGTTGGAAAGTCTCAGGTAAAATTTGAGGTTTATAAATTCTGAGTAGAATAAATGACAGTAATGAAGATTTAGATTTCCCCAGCACATTATGTATGTCCTATGGCATTTTTGTAGTGATGTAACCATAGCAGATTCAGGTTTTTTTCGAACAGTAATTTGTCTCTTTATGTTAATGGAAGTCTCT
Source organism: Rattus rattus (assembly GCF_011064425.1). Lineage (NCBI taxonomy): Eukaryota > Metazoa > Chordata > Mammalia > Rodentia > Muridae > Rattus > Rattus rattus. The sequence continues at coordinate 50,275,991 of NC_046158.1, read as the reverse complement.
TTAGTATTTGCATGTTAATCCAATTTTTATCAAAGGGGATGAAATATCAAAATTTCCCAGCCTTGGGCTGGAGAGATGGCTCAGTGGTTAAGAGCACTGACTGCTCTTCTCGAGGTCCTGAGTTCAATTCCCAGCAACCACATGGTGGCTCACAACCATCTGTAATGGAATCTGATGCCCTCTTCTGGTGTGTCTGAAGACAGCGACAGTGTACTCACATACATAAAATAAATAAATCTAAAAAAAAAAAAAAAAAAAAATCCCAGCCCTGTTCTAGACTTATCACCACCTTTGTGAGGATCACATTGCAGGTGGTCAGGAGGAGTCCGGACAGATCTGGCTCCTTTCACGCTCCTTGAACTCCTGCTTCCATGCCGACATCTGTAACAGGAGAAGATTACCGTATGGAAAAGGCCCTACCCACTTTTTCTTTTCTTTGCGAAACCCACAATAGTTTCCATTGCCCCTTTTAATTACACTTTCTCTATGGTTTGGGTAAGTGGACCACATCACTTGCTGCCTAAATTATTTTCCAACTACCAAATTGCTACGTCCCTGACAATTTCCCTAAGTCATCGCCTCCATGTTTTTAGGCAAGCTGTCTTTTACGATAGTCTTTATGATGACTTACTACAACATCAGTCTCTCTCTCTCTCTCTCTCTCTCTCTCTCTCTCTCTCTCTCTCTCTCTGTTGTTGTTGTTACAAATACGTGCTGATTGGTTTTGTCGTTTTAATTTACACTGGTGTTGTGCTTCCATGTATGTCTGTATGAAGGTGTCAGAACTCCTGGAACTGGAATTACAGACTGTTGTGAGCTGCCATGTGGGCACTGGGGTTTGAACCGTGGTCCTTTGGAAGAGCAGTCTCTCCCAGCCAACCAATAACTCAGGTTCTATCCTCATGGCTCTTAACTGCTGAGCATCTCTCCAGCCTCTTCCTCTTTTTTCCCCCCTCTGCTTCAAAACAGCTAAAGCTAAATAAAATTAATGAAAAATAAAATAATAAAAAACAAGAAAAGAACTAAAGCTGTTCTTCAGCATTGAAAGAGGTTATGAACAGTAAATACTAAACGTATCTACTTTTGAATTATTTTGTGAAATGGGTAGTTATAAAGTAACTTATTTTTATTGTGTCTTGTCAAAAATCAGCTCTATCTGGAGATGTGCAAATGGCCTTTGCTGTTGGTTATTACTTAGCTGATGATTCACTGCCCTGGAAAAAAAATTTCTCTCTTCTTTGTCAAGAACACGGGTGGCTGGTGGGTATGGGACCTGAGGGCAGGACTATTGGAGGAGGGAGGTGTGTAGAAAAGAGTTTCTGAGTTAATGGTGATCTCACCCAACTCTCTGTATTTCTGACAGGACAGGGCACCTCAGGGTTTTCTTGCCAGGCTGGTGGTTTTCTCTCCCTCTAGTTTCACTGGGTTTTGTACCTTTAGCTGTGATTTATAGGCCTGGTTTTCATTTCAAGTTTTAAACATAGGATCTAGTCCCTTAACAGTCTCAATTCTCAGTGATGGGGTCCACTTACCCAAATCATTCCTAGCTAGTAGCCCAGGAATGTGTAAGAGGACATAGGAAGGAAGAACTGAGTGAGCCATGAGGATAGGACCTGAGCTATTGGTTGGCTGGGAGACACCAGGCCTTTGCCCAGCAGCACTGTCGGTGTAAGCCGATGAAGAGGCAGTGGAGAGACTTTCCTAAGGAAGCTAAGGCACCATCTATCAAGATCTTGCCAGAGCCAGTCTGCTTTCCTCATTATCTGTCATCCCATTCCCTTCTGGGGTTCTTATGGAAACCCTCCTGGGAAGTATCTTATGAACAAATTATGACTGTGGATTATAATGAGTAGACCGAATTCATAGCCCTAAATCAGGAGTAATAAAGACTTTACAGACTGTACTTTACAAGTTTAGACTATTCAGATTCCCCCCGCCCCTGTGTGTGTGTGTGTGTGTGTGTGTGTGTGTGTGTGCGCCTCCCTCCCTCCCTTTTCTCTTCCCCTTTATCTCCCTCTCTCCTCCAACTCTCTCCCACCCTCTCTCTGTAAACCCTTTCCTCTTCCCACACCCTCCAGCGTCTAACATTATAGCCAAGTTGACCCAGGAGTCATTATGAATCCCAGGCTGGTCTTCAGCTGCTGCAATTCTCCCTAAGAACTGAAATTATGAGAATGCACCACCACTAACACAGTGCCAGTTTTCCCCTCCAGATTTTGTTCACTGAATATGCATTTTTCCTTCCTTTCAGTAGAGCTTAAGAATTAAAACACTATATTATTTTATATTTTATATAGTCCATTTTATATAGTCCATTACATCTGACATGAGACTGACACGGATTTTGAGACGTATAAAATAACATTGCACCGCTGAGTTCCTGGGAACCAGAAATTCCCTTTCAGTGAGAAAGGTGCTAAGGGCTCGAACAGGGACTGCTGAAACCAGATCAGGCTCCATAGGCAGCTTCCTGGGTGGGTGGGAGACTTGCTGATGACACTCTGGCTGCTGAAGTAAGAGTTGTTCATATTCTAGGCAAGCATGGTGTCACAGAGTTCAAGGCCATCCTGAAATTTTAGAGGGACCTTGTCAGACAAAAAAATAAAATAGTTTGATGGACAGAGGTAATGTTATCAGAAAAGCTTGCATGTTTATTTTATTTAATACTATTTTCTCAGGCTGTCTTGGTACCTGTTTTGGTACAGGAGGCTGTCAATAAGTACTTGTTGTATGATTGAGGAACGAGTTATGCGGTGGTTTGAATGGGAATGGCCCCTAAAGACTAGTATATCTGAATTCTTAGTCACCAGCAAGTGGAACTGTTTGAGAAGGATTAGAAGGATGAGGAAGTGTGGCCTTGTTGGGAAGGTGAGGCCTTATTGGAGGAAGTGTGTTACTGGGGGTGGGCTTTGAGGTTTCAAAAGCCCATTCGGGCCTGTCTTTCTCTGCCTGCTGCCTTTGGATCAGAATGTGAAGCTCTCGGCTATTGTTCTCCACCATAGTGATAATGGTCTAGCTCTGAAACTGTAAGCAAGCTCCCAATTAAACACATCTTTGTAAGAGTTGCCTTGGTCATGATGTCTCTTTACAGCCTCAGAATGGTAACTAAGATGGACTATTAATGTGTTGTCCTAACAAGGAAATTTGGCATCAGGTCACTTGGAGATGGGTGACACTTAATCCAAGGCAGATATTTTGTGAATATCTGTGTAAATTCAGAGGCCCAAAACTCTTGGCAGCAAGGAGGCGAGGGTGCCCTTCCGTCTCGAGCTTTCTTTCTGAATGACTTTGGGTTGCTGCTGAGAGCATGTGGTGCTTTGTGGAGGCAGCAGCAGTCCTGAGGGACGCTGATGACCGAAGCGAGCCTCAGTTCTGATTCTGAGCTAGGGAGAAAGTTGCTGCAAAGACAGAGGTAAAATGAGTTGTTTCCCTTCATCAGGAGACATCTTTTCTCTGCTTGGTAGGTTTTTCCCCGTATGTCAGTGCGCTAACAGGAGCATGAATGTGTCTGCACTGCTCTAAAGAGAACATACGAATGCTGCCTTCTTAGGCAAGATGTTAGAATTGGCCCTGCAAATTGCTACTGTCCATAGAGTGGTAGAGAGGAAGGCCTGGGAGGTCACGTTGATTTGCCCAATTTTGACTCTATACGTGGCAGAGAAGGGCAGAGACAGGGCCAACTTTGGGAGATTTTCAGTGAGGATTCTCCTAGGATTCCTTCTGCCATGATACATTCCTTTCAGGCACCCCACGTGACGTGACACGTGACGCATCAGTCTGCACCAGGAGCTTTCTTTTCAAGTCCCCTGCCCCTTGGAGCTGAGATTGGAACCCAGGGCCTTGCGTTTGCCTGAGTTAAATCCACACATGAGGAAAGCTCCATGCTGCTTGTGCCTTCTGTCCTTTGCCACCTCCAAGTGTCAGGAGGGTGATGGTAGTCTGGCGGACACAGTTAAGTGGAGGCTACAAGTTCTCCCGTCACGTGTCTTCAAATGGAGGATTATGCAACCAGCAAATATCAATGCTTTCTTGATCATCCGCGGCGAAGAGGGATTAAAAATTATTTCAGTGTAGGGATGCCATGGAAGAACTTTTTTTGGAGTCAGGATCTTATGTATCCCAGAATGCATGTTAGCGTACCTGACAATGACTTTGCACTTCTTTAAAAAAAAAAAAAAAAAAAAACAATCGCAAAGGCACAAAAAAGAGGTTGGTTTATTTTTTGTATTTGAAAAATGACTCTTCCTTTCCCCAAAGCCATAAATTGTCAATAAATAGCTCCTCTGCTAGAGGTGGAAGCCTAGGAGCCCCTCACCCACCCATGCTGGGATTTTGTTTGGCTTGATCTTGGAAAGGTCTTGCAGGCGTAGCTACGGCTGCTCGCTGCTCGTACACAGTGGCACTGTCGGGTCCAGCAACTGTTTTCACCGCAGACATCCACTAAGGCTGGCTTTAACAGTCTTTCCGCTCCTCTCTCCTATGATGATCCTTGAGCTGGGAGGAGTTGAGAGTGATATGGATATTTTATTTAAAGATGAGCCCTCTGTAGCCTCTTATCCTCTCCATGTTGACCCTGTGTGTTTCTGTATTAATCCCCATTTTCTGCAAAAAAGAAGCTTGTTTGATGAGGGCTGAGAGTCGCATTAATCTGTGGACACAAAGATAAAAACTTAGCAGGGTTTCATTACTATGTCCATTTAACAGAATAAAATTATTAGGTTCCCTGCCAGGCCTATGGTCTAGCCAGCCACGGGTTTTTTTGTTTTGTTTTGTTTTTGTTTTTGTTTGTTTTTCTCTTTTTCTCCCAGTTAACAATACTAGGCATGAGTTTTGCCTTGTAGGGCAGGCCTCAAATCTAATTAGACAGTGATTGGTGATTCCGTAAGGTAGTGCCAGTATTGTGAGCCTGTCTTGCCAGGCCAGTGGTTACTGTGGCCTGGAGTCTTTGACAACTGGGGAGCACAGCTCTTTGCCTTTCTGTCCAGGTAGTGTGCATAGAACTTTCCAGCTCTGTGAGAAACAGGGGTTCAGGATGAAGCTTTCAGTTCAGTACGAGCTTGTTTTCTCCATGCCCTGTAACCGGAATATGGGGTGTCATCAGCTATGTGGTTTTGCCATCAAGAGCACTACCCAGTAACCTGTAATTTTGGGGAGAGTCTAATGAGACCCTGCTGACCGACAACTAGAAAGAAGGTAGCAAACGCCTGGCATTGAGCTTTTTATTTGATAGCCCGCAGTGTATGGTTAAGGCATTGGCCCCTTGTTATAGGGTAACTCCACTTAAATTCCTTTTCTATATGTATTTTATGTAGCTTCTACAGTGGTGAGTTTATATATGACTGTTCAGAGTTTATTAGGGTTAGTTATCTCTCCCCATAATCTTCTTCTACCCTGCCCGCCTAACCCCGCCCCCACACTCCCTTTAGTCTTTCTTGTGTTATTTTTAGCTTTCCCCCCCTCATACCACCCACATTGTATTCCACTCCCACTGAGATGCTGCCTCTTACTACGTTACAGACATTGATGAGTACTCCAATTCAAACACACATGTCTAATTATTCAAAGATATGAGAGAAAAATGCAAGATGTCTGTCTTTCTGGGTCTGGGTTATCTCACTCAGAATGATATTGCCAGCTCCATCCAGTTACTTGCAAGTTTAATAATTTTATTTTCTCTTAACATTGAATTCTATTGTTGTGTATAGGTACCACATTTTCATTACGCACTCATCCAGTGGTAGGTTGTTTCTAAGTCTTAGATATTATGAATAGAACAGCAATGAACATGTGTCTTCGGGTTTTATTGCTGCTGTGAAGAGACACCATGACCAAGGCAACTCTTATAAGGACAACATTTAATTGGGGCTACCTTACAGGTTCAGAGGTTCAGTCCATTATTGTCATGGTGAAAAGAATGGCAACATCCAGGCAGACATGGGGCTGGAGAAGTCAAGAGTTCTACATCCTAATGTGATGGCAGCCAGGAGAGGACTGACTCTTCCACAATGGCTGGAGCTTGAGCACGAGGAGCCCTCAAAGCCCGCCTACACAGTGACACACTTCCTCCAACAAGGCCACCTACTCCAACACATGATTCTATGGAGGCCATGCCTATGCAAGCCACCACACTCCTCTTGGCTATCAACTGAACTGCATCTGGAGTCAAGTAAAACACCGCTGCTGGGCACTCCCATGTGCAAGACATTTTCTTCATCAGATTATTTGAAGTAGGATGACCCAGCCTAAATGTGGATGACCCCTTCCTGTGGTAACCCATATAAAAGGACATGGAAGAGGGAAATGATGCTTTTTTGCCTGCTTGTCATCAATCTTGCTGGCAAGCTCATCTATCCTGTTGCTGTGGCATCCTTCACGGTTAGAACCAACTTCTTCAGAATTCCCATGCAGAAGACCAGAAGCTCTCAAGCTTACAGTGCCAGACTGACACCGTTCAGACAGTCAACCTGGACTGAACAAATAGTGGATTCTTGGCTTCTCCAGTGAGAGATAACCACTGTTGGACTACTAGGATCACACACTGTAAGCCAATGTAATAAATCCCATTTGAATACATATATTCTATCAGTTCTATTTCTTTAGAGAACCCTACTAACAGATTTATTCTGATATCTTATTTATAAATGATTTTGAGGCTATTGCGAATGGCAGTTTTTTCTGTGTTTTCTTTCTTGGTATGTTTGTCATTGTGTAATTTTTTTCGTATTGCTTTTATTTCTACACTGGGACTTGTCTATCTGAAGTAGTTCACTCTCGCTCTCGCTCTCGCTCTTGCTCTCGCATCGTGTAGCTTTGGCTGGCCTGGGAACCACAGAGATCTGCCTCTTGACTGCTGGGTTGATAAGGGCTGACATACTTGGCTTCGTCTTAGGACTTTGTGAATTGTACCTTCTTTCGGCACAGGCACCTACGGTGTTTAAGAGATTAAGTTGTAAGAGGTTGAGACCTTTTCTTTTGAGGAGTGGTGTAACAGGAATTCAACGTTCTTGCTACCCCGAATAAAAGATGCCCAGCAAGCCATTTACAAACCGTAAACCCAGACTGGGCGGGTTTGCAGCTATTCTAACTTATTTCCCAGCACACTGTCCCTTGTTACTTGCTGTCTCCCCTGGCCCTGCGCTCATGGTGCATGCCTTCTCATGGCGGGTTGCTCCTTTCTCCTCATCCTTCTCTCTTCTTTCCTTTGGTCCTCGCTCGATTCTCAAGCCCCACCTGTCTCTGTTCCTTTCTCTATTGACCAATCGCAGGCTCCTGCCTTTTATTGGCCAGTTAAACTGGAGAGCAAAGTTACATAGCATCACCTGGTGTATGTGAGGATCTGCTTGTTGGGGGCAACCATGGTGGGGCCAGTACTTAGCATTTGAATACATAGCAGCACCAGACCGACCCACTCCGGGACTGGTTTAAGGCTGAGGGTTCTATCACTGGTCTGTTGTCGTGAGTCTACTATGATCTGTGCGAACAGACATTATCCAAGTCTCGTCATTCCTCTTGCCGGTCCTCTATCTTCTGAAGCAGTTCTTCATATCTGTCTCATCTACCATGTGTAAATTCTGATTACTTGGTGATTGGGTCTAGGAGATCTTGGGAAGCTTTATGTGTCCTCAGGAGGCTCCTAGGGACAGGAAAGACACGGCCTGCCTGGGATCCTAGAGGGAGAAGCTGGGAGGTCTGGTAGTACCTCAGGGAAGGATCCTGGAGGATCTCTGAGGCCTGTGGTACAAGATGGAGAGATGCTTACCCCCTGGCTCAGAGGAGTGATATCACAGAAGAGATGGACGGCTTACAGGGTGGGAAGGAACAGAGCTTATCTGATGGAGGGGGGTAGGAGGCCTCAGAGAAGCCGAGGTATCCTATGGGGTAGGGAGGAACGGAGTTTACCCACTACCTACCAACTCAAGGGAAAGAAGGTCTTGGGGGAGTTGGTTTGCCAGTGATTGCTTTATTCATTACTTACAAGTTTAAGTGACATCATCACAGTCAATTATAATTATAATATAATTACATATTATAAATATATGTTATATATTTATATTATATAAATATAACTATGTGTTATATTTATATTATATAAATATATTATATAATTATAACCCAGTGTTTATTTTGGTGCTGTTGGTTCCATTTGTTTGGATCCTTCTGATTGATGGGTGGTGTGGTTGTAGGCTCTTTTAAACCCATCTTTGTGCTTTTATCCTTTCTCCCCCACTTTTCCTGACTTAGCAGCTTGAGTTACTTCAGATTCTTCTGATGGTCTCTCCACCCACTTCTTAGAAATGTTTACTTCTTTAAGGAGCTGGTTCCCCTTTACCTAAGAATTGGTTATGTGGAACGAAGATCTGGCTGGAAGAGTGCTTGTTGCTACTGGGGTGTTCTCTCTCTCTCTCTCTCTCTCTCTCTCTCTCTCTCTCTCTCTCACACACACACACACACACACACACACACACACACAATCTGACGCTATTACCAGGGACCCTCCACTTCAATCTCAGCCATCACAGTTCCTTCTGTCCTTCATCTTTCCCTATTTAGACTCTTCTTTGATAGTGAGGTGCCTGACTCGTTTTTGCCTATGGTTTAGTTCATATTTTTTCAACCTTAGCATATGTTTACCAAATGCTAGCACAGGCACTCTTAGAGCCTCTGTAGCACTCCGTGCGGTTACCTGCCTTTCTCTCCACGGTGGTCCAGCTGCTCTCTCTAAACTTACATTGCCTTCACCTAACTAACGCTGAAGAAAGGATTCTCCTCTTTCCTTCTCAAGGATGTCCAGAGAAAGTTCCGAGGTGCGTTCTGACTTGATTAATTGGGTTTTGTGCTCAGCCCTGACTCATTCTCTGTAACTAGAGACAGAATCACCTAAATGCATAGACCTGCTTGCCTTAGAGCCTTAGAGGTGGTGGGTGTCCCACCCAAACCACAAGCAAGAGTGTGGCTGAGAGGTGGCTCTCTGAGCAGAAAACAGGATCCTTGTGGCAGCAGGGTCAGAGGTCATTCTGTGAGGTTCAAGCCACAGCGTCCACTGCACCACACGGGGAGTCAGGAGTGAATTCTGCTGGCTGAGGCAGAAGGAAGGACACTGGGGAGGACCGGAGACGAGAGCCAATGTAACATTAGATGCCATAGGTTACTCGTGTCATAATTACGGCACTTAAGAAGCTGAGGCAGGAGGATGCTGAGAGTTTGAGGCAAGCCTAGGAATGTGTAGGGAGTTTGAGGCCAATGTGGACTACCAAGGAAAATCTTGTCCCCAAATCAAAAGGGACAGTTCACATGAAAAATAACATTGCTCCAATTTCACCATTATTGTTACTTATATTAACAATTTTAAATTTAAAAAAATTAAAGATTTATTTTATTTTTAACTGTATGCATTGTGGTACGCATGTGGGAGCATGCGTGTGAGTGCTGGTGCCCACAGATTCAAGGAGAAGGCGTGCTGGATCCCCTTGCAGCTGGAGTTATGGGTGGTTGAGAGTGGCCTGATGTATGTGCTGGGAACTGGATCCGGGTCCTCTGCAAGACCAGTATGAGCTCATCAAGCCATATCCCCAACCCCCAGGCTTGTTGATTTAAGAGATGAAGCTGTAGAAATGATCAGAAGCCTAAAGGTCCACATTCTTCTTACAACCACGATTCTCCCTAGTCACCGAGTTTCCTTCCAGGAAGACCCTGTGCCTACGATTTGGGCAGCTGTCACCTTGTGGCTAGGACTGCCCCATGGGAGGGGAGGGTCCAGTCAGGCTCTTTTGATGTTGCCTGTGGATGCCCAGATCATTCTCCCGTACTGTCCAGCACTAACAAGTGACTGTAGCTTCAGGCTTCTCCATAGTAGAAAAACGTAGAAGCCCAATTTGCTTTCAGAAGTTTTGGAAGCAAGGAGCAGCCTCCCTGTAGTTCCAGCTACTCAGGAGGCTGAGGCTGGAGGATCACCTGAATGAGTCTAGGAGACTCAGCCTTCCTAACGCTGCAACCCTTTAATACAGTTCCTCATGTGGTGGTGACCCCAGCCGTGAAATTATGTCATTGCTACTTCATGACTGTGACTTTGCTACTGTTCTGAATCATAATGTAACTGTCTGGTATGCAGGATATGGGATATGTTTCAATGTATAGCTTAAGCGGACAGGGAACTTGTGATCATCCTGCCCCCTCTCTCCTCCCCTCCCCTTCTGTGCTGTCCTGTCCTCTCCTCCCCCTCTCCCCCTCTCCCTCTCTCTTCCCCTCTCCCTCCACATCTCCCTCTCCCCATCTCTCTTTCCCTCTCCCTCTCCCTTTTCCTCCCCCTCTCCCTCTCTTCTCCTCTCCTTTCAAACTGTAGCACTGATGGGTCAGCAAGATGGCCCAGCAGGTAGAGGAACTTACACTGATCCTGATGTCTTGAGTTAATCCTGAGGGTTAACCAGGACCCAGATGGTCTGAGGAAAACCCATTCTTCTCATTTCCCTGCAGATACTATGGTTGGCATACCTGTCCCCTCCTCAAGTAAATAAATTAAATGTAATGAGAACAGGAAGATGTAGCCTCTGACCGGGGGTGTAGCTTAAAGTGTGCGTTGACTGCTGAGTGCATACAAGGTTCTAGGTTTGATTCTCAGCTCCACAAACAACCTAAAAAGAAGCCCTCTCCATTCTTACTTTTACTACCTGTCTTGAGTTCTGTGAAAGTTTCAGGAACAAAACTGGGTCTCTGCTGGCCTCACGGTCTGGAGGAATAGCATTCCCTTGGCACGCGCAGTAGCCTTGCCACTGGCTGTCGCTCGCCTAAATAATGTCTTACTTATGCAGAGGGAAGTTTCCTTAACTGCCAATGCATCCCATTGATATCACGTTCTGCTAAAGACCGACTTTTAGCAGGACTTTTGTAATTCCCAGCTTCTTTTAAGTCAACTGTGTCTTTAAGTAGGGCTGGCCCTTTCCTCTTCTCTGTTAGAATGTCTCCATAATAGAATACAACAGCCTTAGGCTGCTACCCAGAGGTTTAATCACAATGCAAAAAACAACATCGCTAATCTGAACAATGTACGAGGATGCGGACTCAGTGAAATAACTATCAATTAACAACATAATTGTCAGTTTAAGTTGCCAACGTTAAAATAGGCAATTGTTACTCCAGTGAGGCTTTTGTGATTTTTTTTTTTTAAACTCACTTCTTCATAGGGTGTGGGTACAGGGCAGGGGCCTGAGTTGAAACGTTTAAACTGTAGACCGAGTTAATTGCTGTTTTAATTGCTCAATCAGCCTCTTTTATTGGTCATTCGGAACTGAAAACAGTGGTTCTAGTTATAAAATCCCTCCCCAGGCGTGGCAGGTCACCCTTGTCTGGGTTTTAGAAACCATACAGCATCGTGTGCTATGGCGGGGTCTGTGTTGTCTTTAACCAGGACTGTTGTAGACAGCAGGCCATCTAGTTCTCCTATTTTGTCCGTCAGGATCGTGTCAAACACAAAAAACAGGCTCTATGTAACACCAGAGTCCACTTTTGTTGAAACTAAAAAAAAATCTAACCACTGGTCTCAGGGGCTCACGCTAGCTCGGTATAGGCACCCTTCCCTGCCAGCTGCTATAGGTGAGCGGGCAAGGAAGACTGAGGAAAGCACAGAAGATTCAGGGTTTAGTGAGGGAAGGGCAGCGTGGAAATCCTAAGTGCCAGGACCACCCTCGTGTCTGCCTATCTCTTACTTGGCTCCTTGCTTGTTGAAACTCAACTTCCTGTCCTGCAGGAGCGTGCCAGCGGTTCCTCCTACAACTTCTTCCTGCTTCCTCCTACAGCTTCTTCCTGCTTCCTCCTACAGCTTCTTCCTGCTTCTCGCTTCTTCCCACTTCTAAAGCAGGAAGACACAGTACCCTTCATATTCAAGATTGAGTTCCCCGTGATGACAGAATAGCACCAGTCTTTGGACCAGGGCCAGCAGCTTTGCCCAGCCCCGAGGGGGCACATTTCTGTTTGATGCCCGACCTTGACTTGGAACTTGGAACCAATAGCTCTCATTCTCACTGGGGGCCTGGTACTGGAATCCTGAGAAAGCAGGCTGTCATACTGGAGCCCTGGCATGGAAAGAGAGATGTGAGTCAGTCAAGAGTGTGGTCTGGTTACTTTCTTGGGACTTCAGGGACTGAAGGAATGACTGAGCTGACAAAGGTCGAGGACCTCGTGCCTTGTCACCACCTGTAAATGAATTGCCAGTTGATATCACTTCAGAGCCGTGACAGCTTGATTTTGAAATGTCCCTCACACATTCATTTCTGAATGCTCTTCTCCCCACTGGTGATGCTATCTGGGATGGTCTAGAACTCAGGAGGCATATAACATATGAGTTATATATCCCTCTGCGTCCTGCTTTTCCTCTCAGCTCCCTGGTCTGCTTTGGTTGTGGACAGCCTTGCATGTAGGCTCCACCATGCATGCCTTCCCTGTCCTCGTGGACTAAAGCCTTCTAAAGCTGTGAGCCACACTTTTTTTTTTTTTTTTTTTTTTTTTTTTTTTTTTTTTTCGAGCTGGGGACCGAACCCAGGGCCTTGCGCTTCCTAGGCAAGCGCTCTACCACTGAGCTAAATCCCCAACCCCGACATTTTTATTTATCTAAAATTCTTTGAAAATCGGTACAACTTTGTTTTGCTTTGCTTTTTGGGTCTCCATGAAAGGGGATTTAAGGTTTAATTTTTAAAAAAAATCAAATTAGTGTCAATTAGTGTCATCATTATAAAGTGTATCTTTTAAGTCAGCAGGTTATCACTAAGTACAACAACTTTACTAACCGTTAATTCCCGAATTACACTTTTCTGTGCAACTGGGTTGGTTGGTGTCAGGTGATACAACAGCCAACATCCTTCACGGTTCCCCATAATCATATCAGGTTTTTTTTTTTTTTTTTTTAATGTGGTCACAGTCAGCATCCCAAACGCAGCCAGCACTGTCTATTATCCTAATTTAAACAATCATGTTAACCTTGGCTTAGATAGTGAGTCCACTTTTTAGGCTCACTGAGGAGAGACTCTTCTAGTTGCCAAATGACATGACTTCCAATCAGCTGTCTCGCACATCCCCTTCTTTCAAGGCTCCTGCGACACCAGGCTATTATGCCCCCATATCTCATTTGTGCACCTAGACATCGCATGCTTCTCCAGCTGTGCGGGTGAAGGTCTTCACCTTGTGGTTCAGTCCTCTGAAGGTTACATTTGCTGCTTGGAGGAACCGTTGACTCCGCAGACGCGGAACGTTTCATGGCACCCCCTTTTCCACACCATCTGTCTGACCTGGACCCATTCCAAACACTCGGGCTCTGCCAGCAGAATGGTCTTCCTGCTACAGAAGCTTTGTAATCTGCTAATTGACAGGGTAAGGAAAATTTATATTTGGGTTACAGCTGAAAAGTTGGATGTTTCTTTGATGGGGCTTTAAATGCCGACATATGCTGCCTGGGCTTTTGATTTTAGGCATCTCTGTTTGTGCGCAGTCGCATGCCCTCCCCCTGTGCTCTCTGCCTCATTGAGAACAGGACGACATCTTAGGACAAGAACACCAATCTGACCTACCAGGGAATTAGGCTGTACTTAGTTTACTCATTAGCGATGATTTTATTATTATAATCTCTTTGTAGTAGGAGACAGATGGCAGAGGACTTTGCTTTATTGAATGAGATGCAGGATTGGGCATAGCCTGGCTCACTGAATGGCTAATATCTTCAGCACTCACTCAGGCTAATAAACATCTTTTGCCCTGAAACAGGGCCTGGGCCTACATTAGGTGCTCAACGCATGCGCAAAGCCTCCTCCCCGCCCCCCACCAATGGGTGTCAGGCAGCAGAACCGTAGAGAAGGCAGAATCGTTACAGTCCAGCTGGACAAGCTGACATGTTTGGCTGTTCTCTTCATGAATGATTCTTGAAAACCTGATGTGAACAACTTCTAATACAGTGTGGTCATACGTATTGATCCAGACTCAGGTGCCTAGCGTTCTGCCCGGAAGCCATGAGCATGAATGAGCGTGGTGTCCTAACGTGCCCATGGACTCGGCCGGCTGCTCTTTCCGAGGCAGCCAGCGACCTGCACTAGAGCAATGAGGAAAGATGAGAACGAGGAGGATTTCTCCCTTACCTTTGAAAACTTCAAAGTTGTTCCCAATCTGGTTCTGATGATCCACGTCTCAGCACAAAGCACACATAAAGGTCTGAGATCTGCTCGCTGATCGGAAATAGTTTTTAGAAAGTCAGATTTAATCCCATGAGCCAAGTGATCACTACCAACAGCGATCAGGGAAAACCAAAGTCCACGGCAAACTCTAATTTGGCAAATGCATAAAAGGTTCAAAAGAGCAGAGGTCTCATTTACATTCCTCGCTCTTATATGGGATTTTCTTCTGTATTAGTAATTAAAGGGTGCAGGCTGTGGAGTGCAACTGTATCACATAATAGCCATCGGGAACACACTAACAACTTCCTTGAAGTAACGCACACTAGGGTGTTTATGGTTCGGTGTCTCATGGACTCTCTTTGATCTAAATTAGGATTCATTGGCAAGCTCACAATAGGCCCCACATGTACCCCTCTCAACCTCTTTCTTTTAATCATGGAAATTAGAGATGGAAAATATCCATTAAGTCACTTAGTCCTTTCCCCGCCAGGGTGAAATGGTTGCCTGCGATTCGGGGGTAGTGCTCAGTCCAGCTTAAACGGGAACGTCTCCTGGGATGTGAAAGCTCTTGGTTCTATCATTTTCTTCTTTCCCTTAAAATTCAGAGGGGGAGGGGAATATAAAGCAGAGAAAAGCTTCCTTTCCTCCTTGTGGGTTGGAGGTAGTGAGGGTATGGTGGGCAAGTGTTTGCCTGGTGTTGGCTTTCTGGGAGCCGTTCCTCTGGTGCCTCCGTTTCATTACTTGTCGCCTACACAGACGAAAGCGGCCCTGTCTCCCACTTGTTTTTCTCTTGATGGAATGATCTAGATTCCTGAACTTCCCTGTCAACTTGAGCTGGCAAGCACTCTAGGCTCAGTGAAGGAAGATGAGGCTTGGGCAGTGGGGAGAGGCTACTTATTTTAAGCTCCACAGTGAAGTAGTTATAAACTGCACAGCCCTGGCTGAAGCGTGAGGCCCCTGACGAAGTGTGAGCTAATGACTGGATCGCTGCCTAGCTTGTGAGTGGCCCGTTGCATATTTTTATACTCTGAACACTTGGCATCTGAAAGATAAGAAACGTGTGTCATTACACAATGGACTTCTTCTCTGACTCACGTGCGGCAAATGAAGGAAGATGGTCCCCCAGCAGCTGCCTGCAGCTCCAGCTGTGGGGGTTAGCTCTGTGGGGGTGTCTTGAAACCCACTGACCGCGTCTGTGGAGGGCGCTCTGCCTCCCGAGGTGAGGCTGCTGGGGTGGGTGATGTTCCTCTCTGAGACTTGCATTTTGGGTTTGTTTGATAAGTTCTGATGGCTGATAAGCAGACATTGTCTAAAATCTGATCAGCAGACATGTCAGATTCTGATCCAGGTGTGTAGAGTGTGATTCTTCCCATTACCAGGCAGACATGTTCCCTCCAGAAGTCACCATTAGCTTCAGTAAGTATCTGATTTCCCACAAGCATTTGAAGGGCGATTCGAGATTGCAAATCCTGGTGTGATTAAGGGTGGGGCTTATCTATTAATGTAGAAAGCCACAGCATGTTTGCATTAGAGAATTACGTCCAAACACGTGGCTTCTTTTTTTTTTTAAAGATTTATTTATTTATTAATTATATATAAGTTGCTGTCTTCAGACACACCAGAAGAAGGCATCAGATCTCATTATAGATGGTTATGAGCCACCATGTGGTTGCTGGGATTTGAACTCAGGACCTCTGGAAGAGCAGTCGGTGCTCTTAACCGCTGAGCCATCTCTCCAGCCCAACACGTGGCTTCTATAACACACAACATCTTCCAAGGTAATTCTTATTATAAGTATCCCAAAGGTGCTGAGAGATAATGAACCTTTGAATGCATTAAAACAAAACAAAACAAAACAACACCCCCTCTCCCCCCGAAAAAACACCTCAGGGTTTAAGGAAATAACTTGGGCGATGAGCTTGCTGCCTATTTCCAAAGCATGAAGACCTGAATTCGACCCCCAGACCCCATGTAAACACTAGGCATGGTGGCGGTACACACTTGTAATCCCAGTGCTGGGGAGGCGGAAGCAGGAGGAGTCCCAGTTTGCTGGCCAGACAGTCTAGCTGAGCTGGTTATCTCCAGGTTCAGGATAGACCCTTTATCAGAAAATAGAGTGGTAGGCTGACCGGATGTACAGCACTCACTGCCAACCTCGAGCCCATCCCTGGGACCCGTGTCGATTACTGACTCCCACAAGACCTGTAACCTCCACATACACGTGGTGGCGTGTGAACTCGCACATTCATACAACCGTACAGGTAAGTTTTTGTCAGCTTGGCTCATCTAGAGTCACCAGGGAAGTGAGAACTGCAACTGAGGAACTTCCTACCTCAGGTGGTGTGAGTGAGCCCTTTTCTTGATTGCTAATTGATGTGGGAGGGCCCAGCCCAATGGCAGGTGGGCCAGGGTTGTTTATGAAAGGCAACTGAGCAAGCCAGAAAAAGCAAGCAGCTTCCGGCTTCCGGCTTCCGGCTTCCGTTCAGCCTCTGCGCTTCAGTTCTTGCTTCTGGGTTCCTGCTTGAATCCCTGCATCGGCTTCCCTTCACAACAGATTGTAAGATGAAATAAAATATCCACACTCCAACTTGTTTTTGGTCATTGTTTTATCATAGCAACAAAGATACTAATGAAAACATCCCCCTCCAAAATGAATACATAATTGAATAAATTTAAATAATTTGAGGTGGTATGCAGTTGCAGAAGATAACTGACATCAATCTCCAACATCCATGTACACACACATTCAAGTAATCCACCCCCTCCACATGAACATGAACACACATGAACAGGTAATACACACACACACACACACACACACACACACACACACACACACAAATCAAAGCCAGCTAGAATTAGAATTTACTGATACATTTCTGGTATTGGGTCCCGTACTTGGCCGGACCCTCACTAGTTAAAGCTGAGGTGGTGGAGACGACTTACTACAACGACTGCTCACAGTTTTTAGTACCTGGGTTTTCCATCTACCTGAATGGGGAGCAGTTGTGGTATGGACTATGCCTATGGAGGAGGGGTGGGACTCTCTAAGGTTCAATCCCTTTCCCTCCCCAGTGTGAGGTCACAGGGCTGAGGGTCACATTCTAGGAGTGGTTGGAGGAGGCCTCTGTCTCAGGTAATTTGATGGAGCTTCCAGAGCAGAACCTTCCTCTTTATCTCATGTCTATACAAGAAAGCTGAGGGGACTGTAGCTCACCCAAGCATGACAGACATGGCTTTGGCAGGCCTGGTTCTTCCCCTGTTTCCTCTGCCTTGCTAAAAACTCTTCAGGTTATGTTCCTAAGCTAGCCACAAAGTCTGTTCCCTCCTTTGGCCACTTCCTCCTCCTGAGACTGACTGACAAGGTCCAGCTATCAAAATACTGCAATCTAGCAACCAAAAGGCCTCTTTCGCTCACCTACTTAATAACATGCCCAAACCAACTCATTCTAACATGGGGTTCTCCCTTTTCCCTTTACAAACTGCCACTTTCCTATGGGCCACATCTGTCTCTCCCCTATCCAGAGGCAGTCATTTGTCCTTCTCACTTCCTTCCTCTCCCTTGCTCCCTTCCCCTTCTCCCTCATCTATCTCCCGTCTTTGTCTCTGAGTCCTTGCCCTTTATCCCTCTGTGGCAAATAAATTTTTGTGATGAGACCTTGGTTTTGGGGTGCCTTGTGCTGGTTCTAACCAGTCCTTTCAAAGACAGTGTCTTGAGTCACTTATTCATCACTAATCTTAACCCTGACCGGGTAGATGCTTATGTCTTGTAAAAATCTAAATGTTTCGGTTTTGCTTGATGACCAAGGTTAGCTCACATGTGTTCTTCTGAATGTGATCTTTAAGAGTTGGGCAATACGGGTGCCTGGAAGGACCCCTAAGTTCACAGAGTCTTAAATTAGTGACTGGCTAAGGTAACATGATGGCTAGACAAAGATGGATGCTGGGCTCTGCTCCCCATCCCTGCAAGCGGGGACTTCATTCCGGGCTTTACTGAGACCTCAGCCAAAAGCTTATACGTATTCATTGGATCAAATGTGAGGGTTGGGGGAACCACGAGTCAGAAGGTCCGGGCAGAGATGCGAACAGACACAGTACAGGAAGGTGACTCCCAGAGTAGTGTGTATAGTAAGAAATGGGGTGTGTGAGAAGACACAGGCATCGGTATTCAGACTTCCATTGTGATGCGTGTAGAGTCGTTTTTTCCAGTGAGCAGCGTTAGAGTGACGTCATAATCAACACGCGGATAGCTACGTGTCTCACACTGCTGGCTACCACACTTGTAGAAGCCACAGGGTCCCAGCGCAGGACAGGCGCTCCACACCACAGAGGCCCGCAGCGTACTCCAGCTGCTCTGGCTGCTTTTCAGGTATCATACATTCCATGTGGGTCCAGTTATGTGGGTCTCTGGCTCTGATCCTTCAGTTTAAGCACATCCTCAGGAAAGGCGGGTTAGCAGCTGAGCAACACTCTTGCCAAGAGGTTGCTGGTTTTCCTCCTCACAGTAAGCCATTGTCTTCGGACAAAGCCAACGGTGAAGCCGGTCCTACTCAGAGGGACCCTGTACTGTGTCTGTTTACACCTCTACCTGGTTTCCTGGTTTTCCGCGTTTATTTTGATGATGTAAAGATTAGCTTCAGGCAGCGATCTCAGTAGGTAAAGGTCTGAGCTGTGGCTCAGCAGTGGCCTACTTGCTGGATATTTGTAAGGCCCCCGAGTTGTATCTCTAGTGCCAAAAAGTTAGCAACAGTAACGTATACCCGAAAACCCCCACAAAATTATGAGATAAACACGAGGGTATAATCTAATTCTGTCTACATGACTATGAGAAATTACTAGGAGATACTTTGAAACAGGGTCTTGTATGTACCCTTATGGGTTAAGACTGAACCTTGGCCTCTCTGGGTTATGTTTAACAAGTGATAGTTGAGGAACGCCAATACAATTAATAAATGAAACATTGTAATTCTCTAGAGGAGTGTTCTTAAAATGGTGAAAAAAAATTTCTTTTTAAAGTTTTGAGGCCCCTGGTAAGAATATAAAGACACAAATTTAAATTCCGAGTTTGACTTCTGGATTCCTAATAGTTAAGCGTTTTTAAAATTACATTTCAAAAATTTAGTGTGTGTATGTGTTTGTGACTGTGAGTGTGTGTCCATATGTCTCTTTTATTTATGTGTCTGTGTTTTTGTGTGTATGTGCATGTATTTGTGTGTCTGACATCTTGCCAGTCCCTCTACACAGTTTTTAAACATGAAAGGGAGGGACTTAGATTTTGTGTGTATGTGAGTGTGTTTGTCTCTGTGTGAGTTTGTGTATGAGTGTGTGGGGGGGAGAGGGAGGAGGAGGAAGGAGGGGGGAGGGAGGAGAGAGAGAGAGAGAGAGAGAGAGAGAGAGAGAGAGAGAGAGAGAGACTGTACTGGAGTGAGTTGTGGGGATGGAGTATGGAGTTAGAGGATGACGTTAGGAGTTAATTTTCTTCCCACCATCTGGGTCCTAAGGATGGAACTCAGGTCATCAGCCTTGGTGGCAAGTGTCCTCACCTATTGAGCTATCTTAACCCCTCCAAACAGGTTTTTAAAACATGAAAGGGAGGGAGGGAAGGAGGGAGGAAAACCGATTTGAAAGACTCAACTCTCATGTTCAGAAACTATGAACTTACTGTATTTTCAAGAAAAGGAAAGCTTGTCTTAAGAAAGGAAAAGGGAAATTATGGGATCTGCCCACGTGGACCAGGGCATTGGATGGGGCCATGTCCCTGGCTTTTCTCAGTGGCTGTACTGTAGGAGTTGGGGGTGATTGCTGGGGAGCCGGCCAGTGTGGGCCGCCATTACTCTAAGGGCCTTGCGGATCATTAGCATCTTTGCTTTCAGGTAAATTTACATCCACATGGCTGCGTTCTCACTGTTACACTGTAATGAGTGACAGATGTGAGGGACTTGGCTTCAAATTCCAACCAGGGTCCCTTGTCCTTCTGCCTGGCATAGACATTGCCACCGCATCCTGTCCTTTCCCTCTGCTGTAGTTTCTCCAAATCCATGGCAAATTGTTATGTAATATTGCATAAAAATATCAGTCCATAGATGTCCTTATAACTTAAATTTCAGCTTTTTTTTCTTTTTTTCTGTTTTGGATATCGAGGTTTGTTATTTAGCTCAGGGTAGCCCTGAACTTAAGATCTTCCTGCTTCTGCCTCCCAAGTGCTAGGATCCCAGCCCTGTACCACCATGATCAGTCTATTGATTTAGGCCACGCAAGTGGCAGATTTCTGATTTGCCTTTGCTGCATTCTCCTGCCATTCCTAGTGGGTCTAGTCCTCTCGACTTCTTGTGAGCATCCCCTCCTTCCTCCCTCTCCCTTCCCCAGTCCTCCCCACTTGGTGGCCTTTGCCCCAAAGCAGTGGAAACTAAGACTTTCTTGCCTGGCATTTATTTACTCCTGTTGGTTAGATTTTGGGCAAGTTTTTCCACATATGGGAAATTTGAGATGAAATCAGTAATAGTTTAGGAATTTCTCCCCCTACTACTAGTACTACTGTACTTCCTGGGAAGGGGTGGTGTGCACCAGTCTCCACTCAGGGCCCATGATGGGCTCTGGTGCAGGAAAGGGGAGCTGTGTCTTCAGGGATCAGTTAGTTGGGCTTGTACCTGTGGTCTGATAGAGACTTCTGGAACCTCATTAAGGATAGGTTAAGGAAGGTGCATTTAAAAACATTTAAATCCTAAATCACAAAAACTTTATGCTCTGTAGCCACAGCAGGTTAAACCATGCTGCCCAGCTGTGCACTAAAATGATGGTACTAGCTGTCTGAATGAGGAAATCTGTGTGTTCTCAGGGAACGGCCACCGCCCAAAGCTCCTTACCGTATGTGTTCGGTCCCTGTTCCTCTGGTCTCTGTGGGAACACCTTTCTTTCCTTCACCACCCGAAGAGTGGCACCTACATTAGTCTGGATGGCAAAGTTGATGATTGACATGTGCCACCCTGCTGTGGGTCCTCAAGCCTCCTTTAGTTCTGTCTCTTGGAGTCTGTCTTCTGCACCTCTGGTATCCTTGACCTATCTGGAGGTTTTGAATCCTGAACTGAAAAGTATTTATCTGTCACACGCTGGTGTGATTCTGGGGTCAGTTAACTCACCCTTAGCCTGGAACACCCACTGCAAAATAGGGTTGATGGATAGAGTTAAACAAGGAAATAACCAAGGTAAGCGTGTGCAAACCTCTGTCAATGGTCAGTTCTTATCTCCTCCGCTTTCTCTTCTCTCCCTACCCTCCTCTCCCATACACTGCCTCTAGGGAGTTGAAATATATAACTGAAATATATTGAAATATATAACCTTTGCAAAAAGATGATAAAGATGCCATCAAAGAGATGTGGCTAGAGAGAGGTGGGGGAGGGAAAGAAGCCAGGTAACAGGAAGGAAAGACTGGAAACTCCTCCTTACCTGGGGTTACATATCACACACACACACACACACACACACACACTGCTTTTTTTTTTTTTTTTTTTTTTTTTGAGACAGGGTTTCTCTGTATCTATAGCTGTCCTGGAATTCATTCTGTAGATCAGGCTGGCCTTGAACTCAGAGATCAACCTGCCTCTGCCACATGAGTGCTGGGATTGCCTGGTTAGCAAACATTCTCTCTCTCTCTCTCTCTCTGTCTCTCTCTCTGTCTCTCTCTCTCTCTGTCTCTCTGTCTCTCTCTCTCTCTCTCTCTGTCTCTCTCTCTCTCTCTCTCTCTCTCTCTGTGTGTGTGTGTGTGTGTGTGACTTATAAAGGGCTGTGAGTCTGGTGGTCCAGCGTTACTGGACTGCAAACTTTTTCCTTCAGCTCACTAGCCTTTCTCCCACTGAAAACACAGATTGCTGCCCAACCTCTGGGTTTTCTGGCTCAGAGGGCACGGCAGAGCCTGAGAATTTTCATCATACAGGACATTGCTGCTGGTGATCCGAGGCCCACGAGCTGAGAGGCACTGCCTTAAACATTGCTACTTTCTACTCTCCCCACACTCCTCCACACATCTCCTCACAGCCTCGATTGTTAGAAACTAAAAGTCTTGAGTACCACTTGAGTTCACCTTAAGTTCCCTGCTGAGTCAACCCTTCTAGGGGAGGAACCTGGACACAGCCTCATGGCTGGATGATTCTTATCCTCAGGGGCATTTGGAAAGGATCTCAGAATAATACAAGTGAAAACAGCCCCACAGCTTGCCTTAAAGTAACAAATACTTTAGTTCAGAATTGTTAATGGTTCAGCTGGTAGTTGGGGGGAGGGTGTGAACGAAGACTTAAAAGTGTTCTTTTGACTGAAAATTGTTCTTTTTTCATTACACAGGACATTCCTCTCTTTTTTCAACCCAAATTAGCCTTTAGGACATTAATGCTGGCTTCTTGCTTAGATAATGAGAAGTGAAAGTTTAAACCTCTTAGTGGGCTTTGTTTCAGGCTCTAGAATTGAACAACATGCTCATTCCATAAACTGAGTAAGATAAGCAGGGTTGAGCAAAGCAGAAATTAACAGTACAAAATGGATTGGTCATTTCCTTTTTCCCCCTTTCTTCCTTCCCCCTCTTTTCTTCCCTCTCTCTTGCTTTTCCTTAAGGCCACTTAACAGCTCAGTTATGGTTGGTTGGTTTGATAATGTGAAGCCTTGGCATGAGTGACTCCATTTTGACTTTTAGTCTGGTCTGTTGAACTCTAGTATACAGTGCTCAGTCTTAAACAGCGGCTCCTGAACTGATTAACAAACCAGTACTTTTGAGCTTGCTCTTTTAAAATATGTAAATGATCTCATCTAATTTCTAGCCCTATTAAATAGATTATTTGGGACCTGGAGAAGAATTTAAAATGGAAAAGCTAAATACAGACACCTCAGTATTTTCCAGTTTAAAATAGTGCACGCTCTTATTGATCAATGTTTCAACTATGGGATTTATTTCTTACTCCTTTCTCCAACCAGGTTGATTTCTTCTGTAGAGGGATGGTTAGTGTCAAATCATCTGAGAGAAGGGAACTTCAGTTGAGAAAATGCTTCCATAAGATCAGGCAGTAGGCAAGCATGTTGGGCTGACCAAGACAGCTCAGTCAACTAGGTCTTGAGGGAGGGAGTGAAGATTGAAAAGAGAAAGACAGTTAGACAACATTATAACATGACTTCAGCCAGTGCTGAGGCTGAAGCAGGTTTATTTTATTTTTCTGTCTGCTTTTTATGCCATTCTAAGTACATGCGAAGAATAAGGTCAGTTCTAGGTCAAGGAAGAAACAAGGCAATAAACACAAACAGTCAAGAAACAAGACAATAAACAAAGTCCTGTAGTATTCAGGGACTTGTCAGAACTGGGCTGGAGAGATGGCTCTGGTTAAGAGCACTGACTGCATTTCCAGAGGTCATGAGTACAATTCCCAACATCCACATGGTGGCTCACAACCCTCTGATCTGATACCCTCTTCTGGTGTGCTTGAAGATAGCTATAGTGTACTCATATACATTAAATCAATCAATCAATCAATCAATCAATCAATAATCTATCTATCTTAAAGATATCAAGAACTTGAGCCTACTTCCTTGTCCTAGCCCAAAGTCAAATTCTTGCCTGAGCCTATTTCCTTGTCCTGGCCCAATGTCAAATTCTTGCCAAATTCCTAGAAGGCAGGCCCCAAAAGCTCTCCACATTGGGCATTTTCTTAATTAGTGATTGATGTGGGAGGGCTCAGCCCATTGTGGGTTGTGCCATCCCTGGGCTGGTGGTCATGGGTTCTATAAGAAAGCAGGCTGAGCAAGCCATGGAGAGCAAGCCAGTAAGAGGGAACCCTTCATGATTTCTGCATCAGCTCCTGTTTCTAGATTTCTGCCCTGCTTGAGTTCCTGCCCTGACTTTCTTCGATGATGGAGTATGATATACAAGTGAAAGCCAAATAAACCCTTTCCTCCCCTACTTGCTTTTTGGTCATGGTGTTTATTCACAGCAATAGAAACCCTAACTAAGGAAATTGGGAGAGGAAATATGCATGATTTCAATTCTGAGGATCACCTGCCAATCGTCTTGATGGCCCTGTCCATCTTGTAATTACCCTCTTTTCTTGGAACTACAAGACTTTTTCTCAGGAAGTGGCAAGTTTTATAGTAGGCTGCCATTGTATTCACTTAGAACATGAGACAGATGCATCTGAGTCCTGTAGGAATTGGTTCTGCTGACATAGAGGGAGGACTTGTAGGTACTGGGAGATGTCTGGATTTCCCTGGGTTCAGAAAGAATATCTTACTTATAATAGAACACATTCTGCTTTTTGATGTATGATAGGGATACAATGCAGTTCTTGAATGATAGAGATACAATGTAGTTCTTGAATGATAGAGATATAATACAGTTCTTTGATGATAGAGATACAATACAGTTCTTGAATGACAGAGATATAGTTTAGTTCTTGAATGATAAAGATACAATGTAGTTCTTGGATCAAGTTTGGGGTCCTTAGCTATCTCCAGGTCCTACCCGTATTCCTATGTCCAACACAGCACAGTGTGTTAATACACCCTGGATCAGTATTGCTGTATATATTGAGCTCAGTTTTTCTGGATCCACAAGACAATTTGATATAAAAGTAACTGACAAGGTTGAGCCAAAATCTGTTAGTTTTACATTAAAGTCTGGCAAAGAACTCACTTTCCCAGTCACTGGGAATGTCAACCTGTATCCAGCTTAATGCTGGGTACTGTTGGACAGATAATCTCACAGGCATTTTGGAATCAAATCGCAATGTCAGGTAGTCTTTGATTAAGGTGAAAGTACTGATGTTACAACTGAGAACCAGAACATAAGGTGGCCGTGTTAGAATAGAGGCTTTGTGGATGGAAGGGGTCTTGGGGCCAGAGCTTAGGCTGAGGAAAAAAGCTCTGAGGAGGGACAGAACCTGAAAAAGTCATATGTTCAGCTGTGTAAGTCCCACATACTGCAGTGCTGAGAAGTGTGTCTATTGCCATGAACTGAAGGAAATAGAAAATTCTAGTGTCTTTTTTGGATGTTGTGGTCTTTTACAAGCTGGAGGAATGGACACTTGGAGAATGCAAAAGAAAAGGACACAGAATAAGTGGAACGGTCGAGTTTGATTCTGGACTGCCATTAAGATCTTACATTTCACATTAGTTATCAAGAACAGATGTTGATGTGAATCAAATTGATTTGATATAAAAACACTATGTCTTACTTAAATGTACTGACGTCTTAAAGATTCAAGGAAAGTGGCAATTTTATTGCCTATGGCTTTTTTTTTTTGTGTTTCATGGGTATAGTAATCTTGCTTAAGAAATGCATAATATGAAGTCTCCTTTTCCTCTCATAAAACTTAAGCATGAAGTGTATGAAGGAAGATGACACAGGGAAGAGTTTTAAAGAAATGGTAGTAAATTCAGGTTAACTGCACAGCTGGGTACACTCATTGGCCTGACTCCAAAACATTACATAGGAAGAGGTAGCAAATTCAGCCTTTGTACCTCAGAGTTCATCAGAATCCAAATCTTTTTCAATTCTTTTTATATTGGCCTTAAAATGTTACTTGACTGAAATTATCTTCCCCTCGGTATTAAAGAACATCTCACTATCTACAGATGGATTGATCAACTTGACATTCATGGTTTCCAATAGTTGATAGACCCCCTCCCCCCAATTTCTAGAATGCAAGTCTTGTGGGTGATTTATAGGTAGGAATGATTTAAGGCTCAATTACCTTCCTTTTAACACCCCCTGTAGTGCCTTACTCTGAATTGTACAGCATTGCCCATCCAGCTCTCCACACTTCAAGTAATTTTCCTCCCAATTTTTATGCACTGACTTCTTCCTTGACTTTAAGATTCACCTTGGAAGAAAAATGAACATTTATTGAGGCTTCATGTATGGCGGATACTACATCAGCTTTTGACTTTATCTACGGAAAATAAGAGCTCTTTGAAGGAGGGATTATTTTAGCTCCCACCCACTATCTTCTTTTACAGTGAAAACCAAGCTGGTAAGATAGTTACTTGACCATCAGTACATGTGATAGACATGAACCAAGCCAACTGTGGGGGGCCTCTGTGACTTCCCCATGGGTACCCCATAAGTAGACATTTGACTCTTGTCAGGCTAATTGAGTCATTGCTTAGGGAATCTTCAACAGGACCTGGGGGGGGGGGAGAATGAATCTTCTCTCCTTGGTTACATTGAGAACAGAGACAAGCTCATGGTTTCTTTGTGGATGAAGTGAGAAATAAAAGAAGATTGTGGAGAGATGAAGAGGAAGGAGAATGGAGAAGGCAAAAGAGGCAGGGAGGAGAGAAAGAAACAGACGGGAAGAGGTAAACACATGGTGAGAGTTTGAGTCTCTGATGTCCAGTGGTCTTATGCTCTTCCCAATGGGTTGTGAGCCTTCCAAGGGGTTCTTCACTCTTTTATCCCAAGCTAGATTTGTTTGGATTTCTGTCTTGTAATCAAGAACCCTGGTTTTTCTAGAGAGTAGACAGAGCATCAAGAACACATGCTTTCTCAGGATGCTGTACGGCACTGAGATTTGCCCTCCACTGATCCTGGTTGGTAATCCTAGTCAGTGCATGTGGGCGCTCTTGCCTTCTTCCTACATTTGAGATGACAGGGAAGAGAGTCAAGCATCTGACAGCACAGAAGGGACTTCAAGACAGTGGTTTCTCTCTTCTGTTCATCGTGTTACCTGGGTGTAGAAAACTGTAACTTGGACTTCTTATATATGACTGGAGAACAACCAAGTATAAATGCATTGATGATTTAAAGACTGAATCTAAATGAAGTATTGTAACAAAATGTGGAATTAACATCCCTTCCTTCCTTCCTTCCTTCCTTCCTTCTTCCTTCCTTCCTTCCCTCCTTCCTTCCTTTACACACCTTCAATCCTTCTGGCTGGAATACAGACACACCTTTAATATACAACTTTAACTCCAAACAATGAAGTTTAATTGAAGGGCAGACAAAGTGATGAATCAGAGAAAAGAAAGATTTGAATAAATGAGTCAGTGATAGGATACAACCAGCTCTCACTAGGACAGGAAAGAGAGACTACTTAAGAGCAGTGAGGGGAGAGAGGGGAAGTCAGTGGTGTTTGGTTCAGGTCAGAGCCGTTCAGTTCATGGGGTTCAGAGGCTGTTATTCTAGGCAGAGCAATTAAGCCAGAAGCTGGATAAGCCAGTTTGAATCAGGAAGCTTGAAAAAAGAGTTTGATCCAGGACAGCTGATTTGAGACCGTCAACCAGAAAGTGCTAGAAAGTGTACATTTATTCAGCAATAAGTCTCAGAGGCTGAAACAGGCTAGGCCTAGGTTAGCACACGGAGGCTAGAAGCTGAAGCCTTCAAGGTCCAAGCTTGTAAAAGATTAGATGGTATGGATGTAGGGAGCACTTATAGTGTTAACTTTGAGTGACTTCTTGCTTGTGATTAATTATGAATGAGTCTGCCAACATCTGTATTTGTTTTTTAATTAACATTATACCCTGCCAAGTTCCTTTGCTTACACAAATGTCTTTGAGAGACTCCTAGCCTGAAGGAAATGGCCTAAGTCATTCATAGATACTGTGTACCAAAAACTCACTACATAAGCATTTGTGGTCATTGTTTATCTTCCTGGAATTGGTCATGCTTTGTGTTGCTTGCCTTTAAAAGACACTGAGAAAATATACTTGCTTGCTGGCATGGTATTCACCAGCAGTCCTCCCATATTCTGTCTCTGGCATCATCTTTCTGCCTTTCCTATGATCATCCTCATTCCCCCAGTCCTGGTTTTCCATGACTGTACCAGAAGACTCCAGGAGAGTGGAGCCCAATGTGAGGCTCGTGAGTTCTACTATGGGATATGTAATGAAGGTCTTTGGAAGTAGAGCACTTGGCAAAAGTGAAAGTGTTGGCAGTAGTAAGGAGTAAAAGTCATAGGCAATACAGATAAGGGAGTTCAGAAAAAGTAAAAGACACACATACACACAAAAAACAAGATAAAAGAAAGAAAAAGAAATAGAAAGAAAAATGGCAAATGGAAACCGTGGTATGCCTTCTGTACCAATGCTTAAGAATATGCTTTAGTAAAGTAGGGCAACAGTGATTGGTCCCCTGCCAACCCCATTCCAGGCCCCTCTGCTCTGCGCTCACCACCACAGCAGAGATGGAGCGTAGGAGGGTAATGGATAGAGGAGCCAGCACAGAGCGGGATGCTGAGTCCCGAGCAGCCAGCAGCTAGAAGCTGGAGCTTGCTCCCGCCCCTCCCTTCTTGGACTGGCATAGGTGAGTTATGATCCAATCCAGCAGGTTAAGGTTAAAGATGTTTATGAAAAATGTTTGAGATTGATAAAAGCAAATGATGAAGGTTAGAGGCTATAAAAGAACTTAGATGCTTCAGATAAAAGATGTTTCAAGTTAGTAAATGCAAGTTATAAATGCTGGAGGGTCTAAGAAGATGTTTTAAGGTATATAAGTATAAGTTATAGAGGTTTCCGTGCCTTTTAACCCAAACCTATAGCTTTTATTAGGTTTCAAAGGCATAAGTCTACTCCTGTTGTCTAACAGACACCTGTTAACTACATTTTTCTTTTTCTTTTTTTAAAAGACTTATTTATTTTATGTATATGAGTACACTCAAGAGTCTTAAGATTGGACCTGCCTGTCACAGACCAAATGGACTCCAAATAAGTACACCTGCCTATTTTGATACCAGCAGGTAGCTCCAAATATAAATTATATAAGCTAACATATAACATACAAATTAGAAATTACATACACTGAAGCATATATATATAATAATTACATGCATGTGTATATATAAATAATCCATGTTAAGTATACATTAAATATAAATTTTATAAGTTAAATATAAATTATATACATTGAATATATTTATATACATTTAAACAACAACTTTACAGTAAATACAAATCATATGAATTAAATATTAATTATATGCTTTAAATGAATATTATACATTAAATTGTTGTTGTAAAAATATAAAAAATAGGGGTTGGGGATTTAGCTCAGTGGTATAGAGCTTGCTTCGTAAGTGCAAGGCCCTGGGTTCGGTCCTCAGTTCCGAAAAAAAAAAAAAAATATATATATATATATATATAAATAAAATGCTGTCTTTTATTCCCCACTAGGTCTGGCACCACAGTGCCCCAAGGTATCTGCTAGCTATCTTGGCAGAAACACATCCCAATTCTGTGGCGGCCAGTGTCTCTAGCCGCCACCCACTCTCTTACACTTAAATCGCTACAAGAAAGAACACACAACACAATTTGATCCAATTCATAAGATATAATTGCCCACGTAACATACAAATTCCTATACACATCCATCCCTCAAGAACATTTACAACAGCCTGTAAAGGTACAGAATCTTAACGTCAGCTTCCACGTTGTCCCGTGGCTACTCTGCAGTCTCCTCCTCTCTTCCGTTCCTGTCTCCTCCTCTTCCTTCAAACTTTTCTCCCGCCCATCCTTCCTTCTCATCCAATGACAGGCCTCATTCTATCCTGTACCGACCCTCACCTGTATTCTACAAATTAAATGGGGAGAAGGTTCTGAGGAAGTCACCTGAGTCCTGAGTATGTGACTAGGCAGCCATCCTTGGGGCAGTGGAATTAGCATCAAAATACAGATAACTCAACATTAAATATTATTATATATGATAAAATATGAATTAAATGAGTTAAATATAAAATATAAGTTATAATCTATATAATGTAATCTATATAAAATACATAATTTCACATATACTCAAGGACAAGAAATTATGAAATGAGCCCATGGAGCTCTTAAAAAAAAAAAATCAGTTTCAAAAAATAAAAGAGAGGGAGTTGTATACTCCTTCACCACAAAATTTTAATTTTTGACCTTGGATTCCAAGGGACTTTCTGTTGCTGAGTGTCTACAGCCCCCATCAACTCAGCATACTTATGCTTAGGTGAAATGAAAGGCTCCACTTATTGGCGTATGGCTTGGTCCTGATCCTGTATTAATATGGGGAAGAGGGCATGTTT
This sequence comes from Rattus rattus, assembly GCF_011064425.1. Lineage (NCBI taxonomy): Eukaryota > Metazoa > Chordata > Mammalia > Rodentia > Muridae > Rattus > Rattus rattus. The sequence goes on along the minus strand of NC_046158.1, from coordinate 50,245,822 downwards.
GTGTTTTTTCTACAGGATGCTGAAGGAGCCAGGTGGCTGCCAGAGTGAATTGTGAGACATGCTGTGTGGAGAGCGTTTTGGTGCTGATTCTAGAAACTTGGTAGTAATTTGTCATTGGGCAAGGCCAAGGAAGTAGGTTTCAGGCAAGAATATGATTTTGGCCTAGGACAGAAGTAGGCTCAGATCTCTTGGTCGTCCTGATAAGCCCTTAGAAACAGTGATAATGGCACTTTGTTTATTGCCTTGCTCGTTCCTTGACTATTTGTGTTTATTGTCTTGCTTGTTGCTTAAACTAGAACTGACCTATTACTTGCATGTAATTAAGTTGGTATATAAGCAGATTGGGAAAAAATAAACCTACCTCAGCCTCAGAACTGGCTGGGGTCATACTACAGTGTTGTCTAATTGTTTGTTTTTTTTTTTTTTTTTCGGAGCTGGGGACCCGAACCCAGGGCCTTGTGCTTCCTAGGCAAGTGCTCTACCACTGAGCTAAATCCCCAACCCCCTAATTGTTTTTTTAATTCCCGCTTCTGCCCTGGAGAACCTGTTGACTGATGTGAGGTTTGGGTTAGACCTCTACCGGGACCACTTGAATGAGATGAAGGTGGTGATTGATGCAAAAATAAGAGGAGTTTTATTGCTCCAGCAGGTTGGGACCACCCCACTTCAAGAGGGTGACAACCCTGAGTAGTCTCTAATGGGATTATATACATTTGATAAGGGCAGAATTCAGGCAATGGTAACTTGGCAAGGTACTATTGGGGGAGTGAAGCGACCTTTAAACTGATTCATGGTCAGTGGACTGTTCAGGACTTTCCAAAAAGGGTTGGTTGAGGGTCACGGATGGCTTTGTCTGACAGTTGGCTTGTAGTTTTTCCAGGAAGGGAGGGGTCTTAGTGCTCAGAGGTTTGTGGTGGAATTTTCCACTGGTCTTAGATTGACCCCAACTCTGGCTCTTTCAACTGACTGAGCTGGCTTGGTCAATGGTGATGCTGGGACAAAGAATGATGCTCACTAAGATTTTGCTTAGTGCCCTGACAATGACAACAGGGAAGCTGTATTGAGCATATGTTCCTGACCCACCTTTGCTACATCTGTCTGTATGGTCAAGGCCAGAAGAACCTTTGACCTCTATAACACTCAGCTGTTAGGATTCCCTTGTTCTAAGGGTAAAAAGTATTTCAAATCAGTGAATTACACTGCTATGGGTCAGGGCTTAACTATTTGTTTTATCAGAAATAGTACCAATGCTGGATGTGTTTCTGTGCACCCTAAAAATTGGAAGAAGAATATCTCTAAGACTGTAGTGCAAACATTAGGATTGGAATGCCATTATCTCAGACTGTACAGGCTGCCCTGCCTCAGGCTTTTAGACTTTGCAGGGCAGGAAACATGGAGACTGTGGAACCTGCCTTCCAAAAATTAATCAAATGGAGAAGTTGGTATAGTCACCCTTCTCTTTCCTTTAATGTGACCAGTTATTCAACTCATTCACGGACTGGTCTAAAAATCTATCCAATATTGGACAAAAGGAAATGACAGCAGACATTTGGAGGGCTAGTGCTGGACATTTTCAGAAACATAATTGAAAACTGGCAGCTGCCTTATATGATGTTATGTTTGCTGTGAATAAAATGGAATAGGTTCTGGGGTTAAGGTAACTGTGACATCCTACATTACCCCACCTAATCCTTTATTAATTGGGAATATTACCTTGTTATTGGCTCTGATAATGAGTTCAATATTTTTTGTTTTAATTGTCTTTTTTAAAATTGTGTTCCTGCACTGTGTGATGTTCAACATGTAATGGTAGTACATCAACCAACTTTTATTAAGATTCCTATAAATTAATCTGAACCGTGGTATTCTGAAAAGGCTTACAAATGTTGGAAGAATTAGATCATGCTCAGGCAAGGAGCAAACACATGGCTGGGCTGATTATTGCTGGTGTTGTTTCTTTCATAAAACTCTTTTTTTTTTTTTTTTTTTTCCGGAGCTGAGGACCGAACCCAGGGCCTTGTGCTTGCTAGGCAAGCGCTCTATCACTGAGCTAAATCCCCAACCCCCCCCTTTTTTTTTTCAGAGCTGGGGATCGAACCCAGGGCCTTGCGCTTCCTAGGCAAGCGCTCTACCACTGAGCTAAATCCCCAACCCCATAAAACTCTTAAACCAGGGCTGCTACAGCTTTAGCACAGAGGTACAAACAGCTAGTTCTGTTAATCATCTTGTAGAAAATGTAACCAATGCCCTGAGCATACAAGAAGATTTGGATGGATAGCTAGAACAAAGAATTGACACATTATATGATATAGTGCAAATCATGGGAGATATGAGGTACAAGGAATGAAAGTCAGAAGCCATTTGGCATGTTATACTCAATATGTCTGTGTTGTAGTAATTTCCAACCCCAATATAAAACCAACCCCCAATAAGCCAGTATAAAAACACACACTTGATCTAGCACTATACTAACTTATTCCACCACTATGAGACCCTTTGTTATTTGTAGTACAAGCAGTAGATAGCTCTGTAAAGACATTCATATGGAATATGTAGGGTGAACAGATCAGTTAAGAAAGATCAATAAAAAAGACAACTGTCGCTCTCTTTGCCCCATCTACTTCGAGAGTGAAGACCATTCTCAGCAATGAGACCGTCGACATTCCAGAAAATGTCGCCATCACTCTGAAGGGGTGTACAGTCGCTGTGAAAGGCCCCAGGGAACTCTGCGGAGAGACTTCAATCACATCAGTGTAGAGCTGAGTCTTCTTGGGAAGAAAAAGAAAAGGCTCCGTGTTGACAAGTGGTGGGGTAACGGAAAGGAACTGGCCACTGTCAGAACCATCTGCAGTCATGTTCAGAACATGATGAAGGGTGTGATACCGGGCTTCCATTACAAGATGAGGTCTGTGTGTGCTTACTTCCCTATCAACGTCGTTATTCAGGAGAACGGGTCTTTGGTTGAAATCCGAAATTTCTTGGGTGAAAAATACATCCGGAGGGTTCAAACGAGGACAGGTGTTGCTTGTTCTGTCTCTCAAGCCCAGAAGGATGAGTTAATCCTTGAAGGAAATGATATAGAACTTGTTTCAAATTCAGCAGCTCTGACTCAGCCACAACAGTTAAGAACAAGGATATCAGGAAGTTTTGGGATGGCATCTGTGTTTCTGAGAAGGGAACTGTGCAACAGCCTGACGAATGAGACCTCACTTTCCCAGCTCCAGAAACAAGATCCTGATCACAAGTATAATTTGGGCTCTATGGGAACAATAAAAGACTTATATATTGAAAAAAAAGAAAAGAAAAGAAAGACAACTGCCTTTCTTAGAGGTTAGTTTGGTCACATAATCAAACTACAATATAAATTTTTATTTATTCCACTGTAAAGGATGGTATGTAATAATAAGTCATGAGAATTTTGTACTCAATAAGAGTTATTGACTTTACATAGACATTTAAGTCTCAGCCAGTCCCAGAGTTGTCTCTGTGTACAGAGACATACATATAACTGCATATATATCACCTATCTTGTTGATCTTGTTAATCTCTTCTTGTCTGTAGTCAAGGTCTTTGTGGGGGGGTCTCCTCCTTCATGTCTGATTTTTATCTACTTGGAATAAACCCATAGCTTTTCTTTTTCTGCGGAAATATAGGCATAATCTCTCCACAGCATAACACATTTCCTGTTTTCCAGTCTTGTAGGTTGATGTCATTATGTAGGTGAGTGCTGGCACAAGTTATGTCAAGGCCATGGTTGGACAGTAAAAGAATAAGGTGGGGACAAAGTTTTTGTAGGGAGGGAGAGAAGGAGAAGGAGAGAGAATCAAGATGGAGACCGAGAAGAATGACCCAGATTTGGGTGTTCCTGAATTGTCAAAGTAGCTGGGAGGGATTTCTATAGGCAAATTTATTTTATCTAGGTGGGCGGTTTAAATCCTTATCAGTTGGTTATAAGTTTTTGTGTAGATGTATTGTGGATTGAGAATTTAACATATAAATCTGATTATTGGGTTACTACGTTGTTGGGAGTGTGAGCAGAGTCCATGACAGGAAGCCGTGCTAGGCTATAGAATGCTTGGGGCTAGCATGGCATGGGGCCACCACGCTAGCACAGCCCGTGGAATACAATGTGTGTGTCAGACATGCTAACAACCTGCCAAGGGAACAATGTGTGAAAGCAGCTGACAGAAAAACAGTTCAAGTACTTGACTTTCGCAGATCCACGTGGAGTGAGAACTTTTGGGAACCATTTCTGTCACTTTTTAAAATTGTACTTAAACATAGTCTGATATTAGAACATCCTTTAATAGGCTGGCCTAGTTCAGCAGTTGTGTTTTTTTTTTTTTTTTAAATAATCTAATGTCTTTTAGCAGCTATAGTTTTTTGCTATTAGTGTTTTTAAAAAGTTAAGGTTAATAAAACACTATGTAATCTATCTCTGGGGTCTTTGTTGTCCCCTTTTGTCTGTTAAGCATCTTTTAGAGTATCTTCACAATTGTTTGTCCTGTAGGACTATGCGATATGTCTGTAACATGTTTTATGCTATAATTTGTAAAAAAAAAAAAAAAAGTGTTTTACCTTATTAGAGACATATGTCAGACTATTGTTCATTTTAATTTGCATGGGCATTTCCATAATAGCTGTGATGGTTTGAATATAGTTGGCTCAGGGAGTGGCACTATTAGGAGTTATGACCTTGTTGGAATATGTGTAGCTTTGTTGGAAGATATGTGTCATCATGGGCTTAAATACCCTCATCCTAGCTGCCTAGAAATCAGTCAGTCTTCTCCTGTTTGTCTTTGTAACAAGTTTTAGAACTCTCAGCTCCTCCAACACTATGCTTGCCTGGACTCTGCCATGCTCCAGTCTTGATGATAATGGACTGTATCTCTGAACCTGTAAGCAGCCCCAAGTAAATGTTGTCTGATAACATCATAAGTATTGTATATAGTTTAGATTTGGGAACTGATTTGTAGGGACTCTCAACCACTAGACTTATATTTTTTGACTTATATCCCACCTTTCTTGATTTATTAGCACTACTGTAAAATGTAGGGGCTCTAGAAATTGGAATTTTTGTAATCATATGAGAGAGAATTCAATTAGTTCTTTTTATGAACTAAAGTCACCTGTTTTTAGGGTATTTGTTGCTGGTCTCGCTCAAGAAATTACAAGGCAATTCTGCACAAGTAAAAGGTTCTATAATTTTAGCTGGACCCATTCCAGCTAATTGTCAAAGTCTCATTTTTTCTTTTGGTATCAATTCAGAAACCTTTTTAAAAAAGGTTTATTTATTTATTAATGTATATGAGTATACTGTAGCTGTCTTCAGACACACCAGAGGAGGGCATCAGATTCCATTACAGATGGTTGTAAACCACCATGTGGTTGCTTGGAATTGAACTCAAAACCTCTGGAAGAGCAGCCAGTGCTTTTAACCACTGAGCCATGTCTCCAGCCCTTACTCTGTTTTTTTTTTTTTTTTTTACTCAGGTTTTTTACTCTGTTTATGTGTTAAAAAAATCTCCATTCTAAGATAAAATCTCCCCCCCACATGAAAATTTCTGTAGGGGAATGAGTATAAGGTAAGATGATTAAGATGGAGGCCATTTTTTTTGGATAAATACGATCTAGATGTGTATCTTGAAATTTCCTTTCTACCAGAGCCAACTCTCTTTTCACTTTGTCTGATAATTTCCTTGTGCTATTTAAATCTTTATCACCTTGTAAGGTTTGAAATAAATTGTTTAGCTCCTTAGTAGTCAAGCTAATTATAGGTCGAAGCCAGTTAACATCTCCTAATAGACTCTGAAAATCATTAAGTGTCCTTAACTGGTTTCTTTTGATTTGTACCTTTTGTGGCCTAACCTTTTGTAGACTTATTCTATATCCTAGATAATTAATAGAATTCCCTCTTTGTATTTTTTCAGAGGTGATCTGCAATGCCCAACAAAGGAAGGTTTTTATTTCTTATCAAACACTCCTCCTAGAATATTTATAATCTGAGTCAGTCAATAGGATATCATCCATATAATGATAAGTAATGGATTGAGGAAATTGTTTATGAATCATCTCTAATAGCTATTGTACAAAATATCGACACAGGTAGGGCTATTTAACATTCCTTGTGGCAGAACTTTCTAATGATATCTTTTTATTGGACAACTTCTATTAAAGGTAGGTACTGAGAAAGCAAACCTTTCCTTATCATGTTCATGTAGAGGAATTGTGAAAAAACAATCTCTTAGATCAACCAGTAGGATAGGCCATTTCTTAAGCAACAAGGAAGTAATGGGATTCTAGGCTGTAGAGAATCCATTGGCTGAATAATCTTATTGTTTTGAGATCTGTCAACATCCTCTATTTGCCAGACTTTTTAAAGAATGACTAATACTAGAGAATTCCAAGGACTTGTGGACTCCTCTATTTGCTGAGCCTCCAGCTGCTCTTGGGACTAGCTGTTCTAGGACCTGTAGTTTTTCTTTTGTCATAGACCACAGATCAATTCAAATGGGTTGGTCAGTCATCCACCTTAGTGGCAAGGCTGTTGGTGTCTTGTCAGCAGTGGCTCCCTGAGTTGTCAGCCCCTGCTGTGTCTTTTTTAAGGACAGCCTGGACATCTGCTACTGGCTTTATGTCGGACCTTCTTGGGTCTCCTGCAGTGTTTGATCCCTTTGTCAGACCCTTCTGTGTCCCTTGCAGTGTTTGACTCCTGTTGAGCCCTGCTGATGCAAGTAGAAGCCTTTTGTTCCTAACAAAGGAATGCCCCGGCCTGGTAGTGACACACCTGGGTGTACACCTGGGCGATGGTCCATTCGTTCCTCCCTTTTGTTCTCAGTCTTTGTTCCTGGAACTTAGACTGGTCTTCGTGGATTTCTCCGCAGTAAATTTGGGGCACATATTTGGTCTTTTGTTACTGAAGCCTTAAGCTAAGTTTTCCCACTGTGCTTCCTGGAATTTTCCACTAGGTTAACTTGGGGTATATATTCGGTGAATAAAGCTACAGAATTGGCATTCTTATGATATGAATGACCCGAGTGTGTGTTTTTAATCCTGCAGGCTTATGCCAGGTTCTCGATGCCATGTCAGTGCGGGCATTGATGCTTTTGATAACGTTCCTTAACTAATTTGATTTTTTGACCAGTTTTGTGGCCAGCCTCTGAAACTAAAGGGATACTAGTTTCCACTGTTGTAGCAGATCTCCCCATAAGTTTATGGCTATATCAGCCATAATTTTCTTTTCTTTTCTTTTTTTCCAGAGCTGAGGACAGAACCCAAGGCCTTGTGCTTGCTAGGCAAGCGCTCTACCACTGAGCTAAATCCCCAATCCAGCCATAATTTTCTGATCTGATTTTAGGCCCTATACATTTAAGCCATCTGGTGCTTTGCTTTATTTGGGATAAACTCCCAACTCCTTGAAACTGGATGTCTGTTTCTTGAAGTGGCCAACCTGCAGGCCAAGATTTTGGAGAGATAATGGTGTCATGTACTCCAGTGTTGATCAGTCTTTCAATTTCAATATTGTTTATTAGTATTCTAATCTTGAACCTTTGGTCCTCTATAGAAGTTTGCCAAAGTATTCTGTTTTGGCCCCTTTATAGGCTTTTTGAATTGTCTACAGAATTTGCCTTGACCTTGATACATAGTCTCACAATGTCTGTTTTCAGAGCAGTGGTGTTTAATTGTCTTGGGGAAGAGAGAACTCTTCTTGTCTGGCATTGGGGCCTGCAAGAGCAGCCCCACAGTTTTTTTTTTTTGTTTTTTTTTTTTTTTGGTAAGGTGTTGCCCCATTTGTCTGTTGTTGCTCTACGGTTCCTAGTCCAATATCGGTGTTTGTCACTTCTTTTACATATTCTAGAAGGCATAGGCTCTCTCTTGGGATTAATTTGGTTTCCCCTGCAGTTTTTTTCTGCAGTGAGCCTGATCATCACATTTGAAATCTGGGGCTGTCTTAAGGCCTCTAATGGCAGCTTTTCCTATTAAGGTCATATCAGGTGAAGGAGGTCTAACGTCAGCTGTATGTCTAATCCATTCATCTGTGGATGCTGCCCTTGCCCTCAATGGTCTGATTACTTCCTTGTATTCAGCATTCACATATTCAAAAGCTAAAGACTCCACTGCTGCTTTTCTTGTTGATGGATCTGATAGACTTCTTTCTTCAGTGGAAGTCAACCTTTGCAAAAAGTCACAGAACGTTTCCTTTGGATCTTGCGTGACTTGAGAAAATGATTAAATCTTTTCCCTGTTTCTGTGACTTTGTTCCAGGCATTTAAGGCTGCAAAGATATACAATGTCAAGGCTTCTTTATCATATATAGCCTGTACCTCTACCTCACTAAAACAACCGTCACTAAGTAGCTGATCTTTAGAAATCTCTCTACCCCTGGCTCTATTTTGTTGTGCTATCTCCACATCTTCTCTCCACCATGAGAACGATTGTAAATGTGACCCAGCTTCTAATACTGCTTTTGCCATATCCTTCTAGTATTGGGGGATTATTCTATTTTTAATAGCCCAAGAAGCCAGGATTTATTTTACAAACAGCGAATGCATTTCAAAATAAGTGATGCTTTCCTTAAGTTTTCTCAGTTATAACACATCTGTGGGTTGCCATTTGAATTCCTGATAACCCTGTGGATGATCTGGAGGTCTTTGTCATATACTAACCAGATAAACTAAAGTCTGTTTTCTAACAACCTTTGGTTTGGCTCTAATTTTATCTTCAATCCCTACCTGAATATTTTCTCTAATTGAGTTCCTCCCTCAAGGTCTGTGTCCATGCTTCATATCTCTCCCTTTTGTTGTTCCTACTGTTTTATAAGTTCCTGTATTCTCTGTTTAAGGTTCTGTTTCCACATTTAAACTTTTTCTTTATATTGTAATTCTGATATTCTGCTGTCTATTTTATTTTGGTTGATTAAAAGGTTCTCCTTCAAGCTTTGCTTCCAATCCTCAGTATATGATGCTAGTCCGTTCTGTGAGTTATTGTATCCTTTGTTCTAGCGCCTCTCCAGCTCCTGTCTCCAGCCTTCATTTTCCTCTCTGTGTTACTTATCTTGACCTCTAAATTCCTGTACCTTTAGTTCCAGCATTTCTTCTAACCCCTTTTCTAAGGCTCATGATTTTCATCTAGGGTCCTGTCTTTTGAGAAGACGTAGTAAACCAAGATACTTAGCATTGTACTAATGATAACTGGCAATTAGCATTGTACTAATGATAACTGGTAAGGTGTCAATTTCCTTAAAGCCCATCCTTGTCAAACCATTCAAAATATCATCTCACAAACCCCAAAAGGTATTACTATGTTTCTCATCTTTAGTATCTAAACACACACACACACACACACACACTTATTTATTATCAATTTATAATTCTTATTACCTGATCGAGAGCTTCTTGTACCTGTGTCTTCCTCTGCTGTTTTACTTGGGACACTGTAGTTTGCTTCTGGGCCCTCCTGCCTTTGGGTTGTGGCCAGCTGATTTCAGGCAGCCTGTAGTGCTGGCAGTTGGTAGAAAAGGCCTGGCTGTCCTGTGTCCTATTTAGATGTGGGGGATATGGGAAAGTGAGCATGGAAAGGCTTGTTTGGGCAGAGAGGCCTGGATCAGCCTACTGTGCCTACAAGAAGGCTTTGGAAAGTTAACTGCTGGTTTTTCAGCAGTGAAAGCTATTTCACAGGCAGTTGTGCCCAAGGGTCCTTCATCCTTCATTAGGCTCAGGGAACCCCCAACAGTGTTGTGGCACTGGTGTTGCCTAAGTCCCAGCTTGAGCTAGGGTTCTATCTCAGATTGCTGCAATTTGCTTGGGAGTTGGAGAGGGAGCTTCTCAGTAGCTCTCTGTAGATCCCTTAGACCCACTCAGCAGTTAAGTTACATATTGCTGCAACTTTAGAGGACAGCCCTAGCTGTTTATATTGTGTGTGTGTGTGCAGAGAGGGGAGTGTATTTTTATCTTAGGTTAGTTGGGTTTTAAGTCCCATATTGGGTGCCAAATGTTGTAGTAATTTCCAGCTCCAATAAGTGGGTATAAAAAAATACACCATCTAGTTACTATATTTATAAGTTACATGTCTAGATTGGGCAGATCTAACACTATACTAACTTATTCCCCTACTCTGAGACCATTTGTTATTTGTAGTTCTTCTTGGCTATGTTTTTTTCCCCATCTTTGCTTCCTCCTTGTCGTCTTCCATCCTCCCTCCTTCCCTTCTTCTTTTCCTCTTTTCTCCAAAACCTCTTGTCCCACCTTTTCCCTTCACTACCTAATCACAGGCTCTATCCTTTATTGACCAGTTAGAATGGGGAGAAGGTTCATACGAGATCATCTGAATACACGATCCACTGCTCATTCAGGGCAACCTCTGTTGAGGAAGCAGAATTAACATCAGAATACAAACAGCATCAGGGCAACCCACATATGTTTGGATCTGTATAACTCCAAAAATGTATAATGAGAGCCAGCATAACTGGACCAGAGTAAAAAGGCACCTTCAGGGTATTTGGCATATAATATTAATATTTCTTTAGTTTTGTTAGCTCTTCATAAGGAGATTGTAAGTTTAAGAAATGCAAACTTTGTCTTTTGAAGCTGATAGCATTGCAAATGATATTCTGAAAAAGTTATAGGCCATTCTTCCTTCATGGTCCTCATTTATATCTGTTTTATTGGGTGTACCAGGACTTGGCTTTATGATTTTATTTATTTATTTTATTTATATGTGAATATACTATAGTTGTCTTCAGACACTTCAGAAGAGAGCATCCTATTACAGATGTGGTTGCTGGGAATTGAACTCAGGAACTCTGGAAGAGCAGTCAGTGCTCTTAACCATTGAGTCATCTCTCCAGCCTTTATGATAATTTTTATGGCACATCTATTACCTTTCTTTTGAGAGGAATCCTCAAGTTTTTATAGATGTCAAAGCAGAGTTACATAAACTCAGTCTCCAACATCTTCCTAGCAGAACTTGGTAATCAGTGATGGGTAAGATCATATTGAAAATCTTCTCAACCTAAGACAGGTCAGAAATTATTTGCATGCCAGTGATGGGTAAGAGCTGTGTTTTCAGATAGCAACCTAAGACAGACACAACTTTCTGCTCTATGATGGGTAAAGTGCCTCTTATAAATAAAAAAGGCAGTTGAGATTCTCTTAGAGGTAGATCAACCAAAGACAGGGCATGAATGCTAGGATTCATATGCCAATGACAGGTAAGGTCTATTCTTCAGTTTCTTTTTTATTTTTCTTTTTTTCTTTTTTTTCGGAGCTGGGGACTGAACCCAGGGTCTTGTGCTTGCTAGGCAAGCGCTCTACCACTGAGCTAAATCCCCAACCCTATTCTTCAGTTTCTTTCCTTCTCTCTCTCTCTCTCTTTCTTTCTTTCTTTCTCTTGCTTTCTTTCTTTTAAAAAAAGATTTATTTATTTTAGTTATATAAGTACATTGTAGCTGTCTTCAGACACACCAGAAGAGGGCATCAGATCCAATTTCAGATGGTTTTGAGCTACCATATGGTTGCTGGGAATTGAACTCAGGACCTCTAGAAGAACAATTAGTGCTCTTAACCACTGAGCCATCTCTCTTGTCCCCAGGTCTATACTTCTTGAGGGGACACCTAAGAAAGGCACAAAGCTTCTATACAGCTTTGACTTGTATAGATTTAAAAAAGGGTACATGTTGGGAGCACTTCTGGAGTTAACTTTGACTGACTTCTTATTTGCTATTAATTATGAATGAGTCTGCCAACATCTGTCTTTGTTTTTAATTAAGATGTGCATTATACCCTGCCAAGTTCCTCCACTTATGCATAGTTCTTGAGAGACTGTTCTAGCCTGAAGGAAATGACCTTAGTTAAACATAGATACAGTGTAGCATAAACTTGCTACAGAAGCATTTATGGTCATTGTTTATCTTCCTGGGAATTGGTCATACTTTCTATTGCTTGCCTTTAAAAGATACTGAGAAAAGGTACTCACCAGCAGCCCTCCAATATCTATCTTTTGCCTCTTCTTTTTGCCTTTCCTATAATCATCTTTACTTACCAGTCATGGTTTTCCCATTGACTATTTCGGCTAGGTCCAGGCATAGACCTAGGGATAGTTAGAAACATTGTGGGCTCAGCCCAAGCCTTGTATTTGTAAATCTTAGGGATGGCTCCCATCTCATCACTTTATCTAAGGGAATAAAAACATTTACATTTATAATTCTTTCCCTCCCTCTCTTCCTTTCCCCATTGCCTTCCTCCTTTCTCTCTTTCTCTCTTTCTTTCCTTCCTTCCTTCCTTCTTTCTGACTTAACAAAATGATCTTCAACAAACTATCTTATTTAGAAGACTATGCTAAAGGCTAGATTTGATTAAGAGAGAGAAAACCAAGCATAAAATATTCGGGAAGGAGGAAACTACACAATTAAGATTGTGTAGAGGAAGGAGGAAAAAAGCAAGAGTTTCTGGGGTTGGGGATTTGGCTCAAGAGCCGCTTACCTAGGGAAGGCCAAGGTCCTGGGTGGGTCCCCAGCCCCGGAAAAAAAAAAAAAAAAAAAAAAAAAAAGAGTTTCTGTCTGTGTCTGTGATGCCTCCTGTTCCCAAGGTCCTGAGGCACAGAACACACAAGGCAGGAGCTGCTCACCAGAAGCAGCTCTCAGTTTATGTAAACGCCAGGGCAGCTGAGACGCTGGACTCAGCAGCTGGAAGGTAAAACTAGGTTCTCATCAAGCTTGGTCAGGGGCTGGAGAAACAGCTCAGTAGTTATGGCCTAAGTTTGATTCCTAGAACTCTTTTTTAAAAAAGTGCTTCTTTTTTAATGAAACAAATCTGAAAGATGTACAGTCAGGCTCACATTGTGCAGCTCACAAGCACGGAAAAAACAAACAAACAGAAGGACAGAGTTCCAACAGAAGAGGTTAACCCAAGACCAGGCTTGCCGCCGGGGGCGGGTTTCTCCTGGATGGCGCTGGTGCCGGAGCCGCTGGGCTGGGCACAGGAGCAGCGGGCACCGGCTTCTCTTCCGTCCGTGCCAGGTTGGCTTGGAAGTCTATGTCCACATTTTCACGCATATCACCTCCTCCCTTGAGGTCTAAGAAATCTCCAGAGCTTGCTTCAGAAGAGTTACTTCTCTGTGTTCCAGGCCACTCCGAATCTTCCCTGCCACCACTAGACTTGGCACCTGCTGACTTGGCCCAAGATGGGGGGTTTTCTTCAGGTGTCCCAAACATGTTAGAAGCCATCTTGTTCTTCCTCACAGGCTGTTCTGTTGGCTCATCAAAGCCTAATGAAAAAATGGGCCCACCACCTGGAGGCCGCAAAACCTGGGAGCTGCTGTTAGGGACCACACCCTTGAAGGTGGTGGTAGTGGTCATGGCGCAAAGGGTCGAGGTAGGCTGGCCCTGAAAACGCTGAGGGGGAACTGGGACCAACCGACGAAGATGACTCTACAAGCTCAAACAGCCAGGCTCCATGTGCTTCTGCCCGATTCCTAGAACTCTAATGGCTGCTCATGACTGTTTTATAATTCCAGTTCCAGGAAATCTGATGCTGTCTTATGGCCTTCCTGGGCACTGCACACATGAGGCGCACAGACACATGCAGGAAAAGACACCCATACACATAAAATAAAAATAAATAAATCTACAAGAAACAAAACAAAACCCCAAACAACAACAACAACAACAACAACAACAACAACAAAAAATCTCAAAGAAAACATCAAGCAGTCACCTCCTTGGCCTGAACCCCTCCCCTCATCCCCAGGCTCTCTGATAACATGAAGATCAACACAGAGATTCCCTTCTGGCCCTGCCCCACCTTCACTCTGCAAGGGTGAATGGCAAAGCAAGAATAGCAAGCATGGCTTCCTGGTGGAACCCTTAGGCAGCTCAGACAAAGTATATCTTCTGGAAAAGACAGTGAAACTTAGTTAGAACCCTTGCTTCTCAGTGAATCATGGTCGGAGGAGGAGATGCTCTGATTGCTTTCAGTGACTGAGTTATATCTGTCATCTGCTTTTAATTAAAAGAATTTTTTATTTCATCTTTGCAAAAACTCCTGTTCCTAGGCATGAGTTCAAATCTAAAAATATCAGAAGGGCCAGCTTAAACCGAAGACACAGAAACCCTGGGGAATGTGGCATGGGTACGTTTTAGGTGGGGGCTTTGCTTGGGACCCGGTGGTATGACACATGAGCTCATCCTTGTAACCCAGGGTGAATTTGAGATCCTAACCTCAGTGGATAGTGGCTGCGTTCTATGGGAGGGGAGAAAGAAAACACAGAAATATCAGCATTTGCGCATGGACAGCAGTAGAGAAAGTAGTGTCTCTGGTGTGTCCCAGGCAGGTCTTGGATTTTTTTTGTCAGTTAATATTTGGAGAGAGCTGGTCCTTGAGCTTCCTGTAGGAAGGGCCTGGAAGCACATCCTGGAGGACTGAGGCTTAACAGCAAGTGTTTTCCAAGATGTCTATGAAGGTGTTTGAAAGAGCAGGAGAGAGCTGCTGAGATGGTTGGAGGTGGCTTGTCTTGACAGGACCAGGCATCTGGGAGGAATTTTGACCTGTTTGACTAGATATGTGTGTCCACCTCCAAGCTGGGAAAGGCTTGCAGGCTGGTGCAGAGGATGCTCTGATGGAAATGCCTGGTTCAGGTAGCTAAGATGCAGAAATAGATGAAGTCCCTAGTTCACTGGGAAACTCCAAAGCAAAAAGCCCCCAACCCAGTGCATTTACACGGCCACTGTCGGATCCTGTGTCCTGCTGCACATATGTGGGCAGGTTCTGCTTCACATTGTCACTTGGAAGAACGTTTCTGAAGAGGTCCCTTGGTCCAGCTTCCTCACAGTCTAGGTGAGCTGGCTTTTGATTACCTTGGATTTCACATGGGCTCTTTTGTGCTTCCCCTTAGGAATGACTCCCTTCCCTGCACAGCTCACTGACCAGAAGACACCAAAAGGCATTGCACGGCTTTGCCCAACCTCCTAGGGTTAAGTTTCACAGTCTTCTGTATGAGTCGGTCAACCAGGCTCATGCAGCAGTGTTGGAGGGGTGGGGGAAAAGGAGAGTTGAGCACATCCTGATATGAAGAAGAGATGTCAGGATAGGGAAGCAACAGAATGGATATCTACAAATCTGTCTCTGGGTGTCACGGGGCAGCTGTGACAGAACTCTGTCCTGAATCCATCAGGTTGAGCTACACAACAGTTGCAGGTCAGAACTCCTTGTGCTGCTGTGGAAGTTGGGGAGAGTCCGCCATCTCTCATGGATAGCATACAGATATTTCTCTAACTCTGACCTTTTCTGTACAAGAAGAAGGAGAAAATAGTCTCAAAAGCTGAGGAAGATTTTCCTCTACAAAGTTCTACAAAAATTTAAAGACTCACATTTCCAGTCAAGACTTGGGTCTCAGCAGTGCTGGGTTCAGGTTTTCCTCATATTAACCCCCAAGTTACCTCAGTATAACTAGGGACAAATGGTCAAGAACTGCCCTTCAAATTGTGTGTAGTCATTAGTTATAAGAAGAGGCCAGCGTGATGGTTGCTTCCTGTAATCCCAACCTTTGGAATCTGAAAGAGAATTGTGAATTTGAGGCCAGTCTGGGCTACATAGCAAATGCTAGGACAGCTTAGGTTACACAGTTGATTTCAACAAACAAACACAGCTAGATGGGTGGGTAGACAGACAGACAGATGGACAGACAGACAGACAGACAGATACAATGAAAATAGTTCAGATGAAATGTGTATACCAAGGCAAATTGGCCGGCTCTTGTCCAAACATTTCCAGTGAAGTTGTTGGCAAGTGGTATCCTGGATAACTGACTCATTAGAGATAATATTTGATAAAGGAGAGGCACATTTTGCTGATTTCGTAGCATTAAATGTCATTTGCTGGCCAACTGAACAAGCTCTGGTTCGAATGGGAGAAAAGTCAGTGAGATGAGTAAAATTATTCCCACCATGAGTGTTTCCTTCAGCACAAAAGGCAGGTTTGCCGGGTTGGGGACACCATTACCATTGCAGTATGGGAAGAGGCCACATCTATTCTAGAGCAGTTCATGACCACCGAGGCAACTGCAGAACTCCAAAAGCTCTTAAGTAAAAATGAGATCACTAAAATAAAAAAATAAACAAAATGATTAAAAACCCCCACAGAAATAAATGTAACTATTAAAATAACACAACCATCCCAAGAGTTCACTGACAGGTCACAAGCTGGAAAGTGGAATGAATCAGTGGTGTGTTTATCTGTGGAAGGGTCAGGAGTCCATGATAGAAATTCCTATGGTAATGTCTTGATGAACACGCCTGGAAGCTTGAGAAGTGAATGTACAGTGTATAGGAAGGATACTTGTCCATGTATAGGCACCCATACCTGTGTGCGCGTGTGTGAGTACAAGCAATGAGGACTTTGTTTTCAGGAAAAACTAAGTTACCTGGGGTTAAGTAATATGGAGTATGGGTTGCATATTTACATAAAGTCAGACCTGGCATCCTGTGTACCAAGTCCCTCTTCCAGAGAGAGAGAGAGAGAGAGAGAGAGAGAGAGAGAGAGAGAATATCTACTAAATAACTCTCAGCGAAATGAAGAACTCAGCATACAATGCACCTTCCCCAGACTATAGTTAGTGTCACGGTATGACTAAGCTCATCATATTCCCAGCTGTGTTTTACCAGGTAGAGAGACCTTTGTTGGTGTCACCACTGTGATTTCTTGTTCATCTGAGGCCTAAAGGAGCAGTGAATGAAAGTTCTTACCATTTTGTTTGAGGTTATTCTGTGAGTCATTAGGGAAATATTGTGTATGTGGGAGCCGGAGAGATGGCTCAGTGGTTGAGAGCATTGGCTGCTCTTGCAGAGGACCTGGATGATTCCCTTCCCCTACAGGACTGCTCACAACCAGCTATCACTGCAGCTATCTACTGGCCTCCTCAGGTACCAGGCATGAGGGTGGGGCAACGTCCCTTTCTTCTCATTGACCCGGAGCATTCATGTTGGGCCAAGATATAGCAAGGCTGGTGCTCAGTGAGGGGATTCTCTTCTTCCTCCAGAAAATATTTTCTGGGCTCCAAATGGAAGCTCACTTGTTCCAAGATGCTTCTTGCCAATTTCTCTAAGGTACAGGAAAGTTGCCAGGCATTTGAAGAGCTGGAGGTAGAGAACACCAGCCTTGACACTGAGTGGCACAAGGTAGGAGGGACTGCGAAGTGTGGCCACTGAAGGCCATGCCCTGGGGGTCCAGGCTGCACTCAAGTCTCATAGGTACACTCATCATTAGGGGGCTTCCAGAGAGGTCAGTGCAAATCCTGATCAGATGTAATTTCTATCACTCACACTTCAAAATATGTCCAGTCTGTGAGAGCAGAAGGGCTGCTGTCACCCTTAGCACACTTGTTCCACAAGTGGCTGTCACCCTTAGCACACTTGTTCCACAAGTGGCCTGAAGACAGCTTCACCAGGGGCTGGGGAGAATCCATATTGGGTGGTTGTTTTGGATCCACCTCTAACCCCAGCTCTACAAACTCCTTTTCACCATCTGTGAAACCATTAAATTGATTTCCTTTGAGACAGGGTCTCTCTGTGTAGCCCTGGCTATCTTGAAATTCACTATGTAGATTAGGATGGCTTTGAACTCAAAGAGCTCTACCTGTCTTTACCTCCAAGTGTTGGGATTAAAGGTGTGTGCTGTCCATTAAGTTGATATTTGAGAGTCCTGGAATGGTGGGATGCATTTACTTTTTGCTTTATTCTTTCTGAAGAGGAGATAGTCTTGTAATTTTCAATAGATTTCACAAAGGTTAGCGTCTTGGTTTATTTTTATTGCGATAACAAACACTAGACCTTATGTACTTCACCAAATAATTTAGTTTACTGTTCTGGAAGCTGGGAAGCCTAAGAGCATGGCACCTGGCTTTTGTTTCCTACGGAATTTCTTGCTACATCATGTTGTGGCAGACATGGGAAGGTAGAAAAGGCATGTCAGAGAAAGCTTGATTTTGTAAAAAAAAAAAAAAAAAAAGCAAAGCACTCCTTCCATAACATTAATCCATCACTCCACTGATATATTAATTCATGCACGAGGAGGGTACTCAACCCAATTATCTCTAACTACCATGAACATAGGAATTTGGACATTAAGTGTTAATGCATGAAATTTGAGGGACACATTCAAGCCACAGAGGTAGATGCAAGTCTGAGATTGAACCAGTGAGTTCTCGTCCACCCACCATCCAAGCCTGGCCTTGTTTGGTGATGACTGGCGCTCCTCCTGGTTGTGCTGGTAAAATTGTAGGCAGGTAGAGGCTCTGCCTGACTGTGTCTGTAGAAGCTGAACGCCAATGGGAATTCACAGAAGATCATTCTCCTCATTCCACATTGTTTAACTTTCCGTATCTCCTACGGTCTCTGGGGAAGATGCTCACCATTGTATCAACCAACTTTCTCTTTGGCTCCATCCAGCATGCCTCAGGGTGAGTGACAGTAAAGCTAAGTAGGGCTTTGCTGTGTCATCCCTGCTGGGGTCATCCCTGCTGGCTGATCATGGGGACAGCTCAGTTCTCTAAGCTTCACCTTACACCTTTGATAAGTGGGGTGATGGTGGGGTCTACTTCATGAGATTGTGGGGAATAAGGGATTAATATGGGAAAGAGATTTAGAATTCTTCTTGATCTCTGGCCAGTCCCATAAAAGTTCTATTGTGTTTAACGGTCTCTTCCCTCATACCTTCAGTTCAGTAAGAAACTATCAATGTTGCCTCCATGACCTTGTGGCCTAATCTATTTCTCTTGTCAATGTTTTATAGAAAGATTTTGACCTCTTTTCTTGGAGACCACATCCTCAAGATCACCATTGGGTTATATGTTGTCTGGTGAGTCTTTTCTATCTTCAAAACCAAGATACCTCAGGCCCTTCTTGGCTCTTCAAGCTATACAGAAGCTTTTCAGTGGCCCAGGGCCCCACTCTCAGGCTCTCCCCTGCTCCCTCCCACTGGTACTGGAGAGCTCTACAAAGCAGGCCTGTGCGGGCCCTGCTCTTGTGCTCCCTCCAGCTGCATGCATTCCCTGTCAACAGGATGGTCTCAGCCTCTTTCTCCAAGCCTGTTGCCCCGTTTCTCCTTTTTTTCTGGAGACATTTTAGGTTCCTTTCGCACCTGGGTTTTGTTTTTTCTTTTGTTTGTTTGTTTGGGTGCAGATGTTTTTCTTCCTTCTAACTTGGCTTCTGTCTAGGTGAGCTGTGGAACTCAACCTGTTTATGCTTGTCCTGAGCAGGTGTCCTCTGGCAGATCATTATCTGAGACTTCCTCAAGTCGTTGCCAGGAAGAACATCCACCTCCTCTTGGGTCCCCTAACTGGTGCTCTCAGGTCCCGCCTAACAGTGCACTTTGGTCTCCTGCTTACACCTGTCTCCCTATGAACCTTAAGTTTTCCTGGCCTCAGGACAAGGAGGGCAAAGGTCATATTCAGTGCACCCTGAAACCCTGCTCGGAAAGAAAATGGCAAGGGCCATAAAATGAGAGGCTGACAGTTTGTTCTTTGGGTCACAGCCAGGGCTCTGATAAGGCAGGAAGTAAGGGCAGGGCCCATGGTGGACTGTGAGCTGGTCGCATAGAAAATGATTCAGTTAATAGGCTACCAAATGAATCTTGTGAGTTGGAAGAGAGAGTAGATAAAGTGACCACTCTCCTGATGGTGTTCGGCCCGTGATGAGCTGATGACCAATCACAATAAAGATTATGCCACGAAGTGTCCCTCCACTTCCCACTGTAAGTCTTACAAAAACCACTGAACTCAGTATCACTCTCAGGAGGTCTTTCCTACTTTACCTTTGAAAACCTATTTCCTCTTGCTAACTCTATGTTTCCATATTATTACTGAGTATGAGACAGTGAACTGGAAAGCCACCGGCTTAAGGTGACTGTTAACCATAGCTGTACCCCAGCTCCCCAAGTTACGTTCATCAAGAGCTGAGAAGGGCTTTTAAGAAGCCAGATATAGCGTACAACAATGCCAAGCAACCAGAGCTTCCAGGGACTAAGCCACTACCTAAAGACTATACATGGACTGACCCTGGACTCCAACCTCATAGGTAGCAATGAATATCCTAGTAAGAGCACCAGTGGAAGGGGAAGCCCTGGGTCCTGCTAAGACTGAACCCCCAGTGAACTAGACTGTTGGGTGGAGGGCGGCAAGGGGGGGAGGATGGGGAGGGGAACACCCATAGAGAAGGGGAGGGGGGAAGGGGATGTTTGCCCGGAAACCGGGAAAGGGAATAACACTCGAAATAAGAAATAAGAAATAAGAAATAAGAAATACTCAAGTTAATACAAAAAAAAAAAAAAAAAAAAAAAAAAAGAAGCCAGATATAGTTAGCATGGGTTGGGGGTGAAGTTACCTAATGTAACCATATATTCCTTTCTTTTCATAGTGCTTTGTTTACTTTTGGTCTTTTGAGAACGGGGTCTTTGTTATGTATACAGCACATACTGTTTGTGAATTGCAGTCCTCCTGCCTCTGCCTCCCAAATGCTTGGGTTACAGGCATGAAACTTCACATCTAGGTTTCTTTTTCTTTGCCTTTTTCATTGGATATTTATGAATTTACATTTCCACATCTAGGTTTCATGTTGTGTTAATGATTCATACAGTGCTTGTTTTATTTGAGGGAGGAGGCCTTTGACACAGAGTCATCTAGGCTACGTTTAGAATCTTAAATGTCAAAGGAGGGAAAACACCTACCTGGTAAGCATTGCAAAGTTATGACTCGTATAAATGGAACAAACATGTCTCACTTAGTTTGCTAAGCATTCTCCTTTCTGAGGCTGTGTTTGGAGAGTGGCTGGCTGAGATGTGATGCAAATGGAGTTGTTTTTATGTATGTATGTATGTATGTATGTATGTGTGTATGTGTGTATATATGCATGTATATGTGTGTATGTATATATGTATTTGTATGTATGCATGCATGTATATATGTATGATGTATGTATGTATATATGTATGTGTGTGTGTATATATGCATGTATATGTGTGTATGTATATATGTATTTGTATGTATGCATGCATGTATATATGTATGATGTATGTATATATGTATGTATATGTATATATCTATGTGTATATATGCATATATATATGTTTATGTGTATGTATATGTTGTATGTATATATGTTTGTGTATGTATATATGTGTATGAATGTTTATATGTATTTGTATGTATATGTGTATATATGCATGCATATTGTATATGTGTGTATGTGTGTGTATGTATGTATTTATCTGTATGTGTGTGTGTATGTATGTATATGTGTGTGTGTGTGTGTGTGTGTGTGTGTGTGTGTGCAGGTGTTCAAATAGGCCAGAAGATAATTTTAGGCATCATTCCTCAAGTACTGTTTGTATTATTATTTTTTAGGGCAGGGTCTCTCACTGGCCTGGAGCTCTCTGAATTCAGGGTCCTGCACTTGCAAGGGCACCTCTTTACCAGTTGCGTCACATCCCTGGTCCAGGAGTTACATTTTAAAGATTCAAATGTGGCATTGTATTTGACATATATCCAACAGTGCCAACTTCATTCCAGGTTGTCTTTAGGGTAGAAATAATGTAATTATGTTGTAATCTCAAAAAATAATTGGAACAGACTTTGTGGCACAAGACTTATAATCCTAGTACACAGGAGGCCAAAGCCAGGAGAAACAGGGCAACCCAGCACTGACCCCCAAAACAGGGAGAAGCAGCACCAAAGAACTGGGCCCCACACCCCTGATATTTCAAACCTTAACAGGAATGAACATGTGTTTAGGAGAGTGAGTCAAATGCGAAGGTAAAGGATAGGAGGACATAGTCCAACTCTGAACTCCGTGCAGCCTTCCCAAAACCAGCAGTGTGCTGGGATAGTTGGTACACGCTCCAGACAAGGTCACTGACAGAGCTCAGGATTAAGCTTCATTGGTTTGGCAAATAGCCGGTTGCTGTTGGGTAGGAATAGGAATGAGGTTTTTGTTCAATTTTGTTTGTTAAGTTTCCATACCACATACATAAGGGACAGCCCCTCAAATATCCCTTAACTTTAGCTATCTCCCCCCATGTTCCCTCCCTCGTTCCTTCTTTTCCCATCCCCTTCCCCTTCCCCCCATGATCCTCCCATTCCAGTCTCATCCATCCCTAACTATTTCTCTTTTCTGGGGAGATCTGTCTGTCCCATCCAGTTCCTTACTTCTTACCTAATCTCTGTGGTTCTAGGCATTGTAGTTTGGTTATAACAGACTTAGCAGCTAATATTCACATATATGCAAATGTGCACCATATTTGTCTTTCTGGGTCTAACTTGCCTCACTTTGGATGATTTCTTTCTAGTTCCATCCATTTACCTGCAAATTTCATGATTTCATTTTGTTTTCTAACAGCTGAGTAATACTCCATTGTATACTTACATCACATTTCCTTAATCCGTTCTTTTGTTGTAGGGACAGCTAGGCTGGTTCCCATCTCTGGTTATAATGACTGTGGAAGCAACTGAACATGGTTGAGCAGGTGTCTGTGTGGTAAGATGAAGCATCCCTTGGGCATATACCTTTGAGTGCTTGCTACGCTGCATCTTGATGTAGATCGAGTCCCATCCTCCCGAGGAACCTCCATTCTGATTCCATTGTGACTGTACCAGTTTACACTCGCACCAGCAATAGAGAAGTGGTCCCCTTATGTCAATCCTCACCAGCATGAGATGTAGCTTGTGTTTTTGATCTTAGCCATTTTAACCGGTACAAGAGATAGAATCTCAGAAAAATTTTCATTTGTTTTTCCCTGATGACTAAGGATATTAAATATTTCTTTATTTCTCACCCACTTGAATTCCCTCTTTTGAGACGTCTCTGTTTAGATCTGCATCACATTTTTAACTGGGTAATTTGTCTTTTTAATATCTGTTTGCGTTGCTGTTATTGTTTTTGTTTTCAACGTATTTTGGATATTAGCCCTCTATCAAATGTGTAGTTTGTAAAAATCTTTTTCCATTTCGTAGGCTGCTGTTTTGTCTGAATGACAGTGTCCTTCACGATACAGAAACTTCTCAGTGTCATGAGGTTCCATTTATTAATCTTTGGTTTTAGTTCTTTTGCTAGCAATGTTTTGTTCAGAAAGTCTTGGTCCTGTGCCAGTGAGTTCTAGTTTATTCCCCACTTTATCCTCTATCAGGTTCAGTGAATCTGGTTTTATGTCGAGGTCCTTGGTCCATTTGGAGTTGAGTTTTATGTCGTGTGATAAGTACGGATCTATCTGGATTTCTCTACATGCCAGCATCCAGTTTGACAAGTACAGTTCATGAAGACGTAGTCTTTTGTCCCACTGTGTATTCTTGACTTTTTTTAAAATAAAAAATTAGGTATCCATAAGTGTGTGGACTTAGGTCTGGGTCTTCTATTCTATTCCATTGATCCACATATCTGATTTTGTGCCAATACCATACTTTTTATTACTATAACTCTGTAGTACAACTTGAAATCATGCAATTCTTTCATGATTCAGGATTGTTTTAGGTATCTTAGATTTTTTTTTTTTTTTTTTTTTTTTGGCTATCAGTTTTTCGTAGGAAAACTGTCCTTTCAAGATCTGTGAGGAATTGTGTTGGAGTTTTGATGGTGATTGCATTGACTCTGTAGATTACTTTTGGTAAGATGGCCAGATTTACTATGTTGATCCACTGATCCATGACTGTAGGAGATCTATCTCCAGATACCTTCGATTTCTTTCTTCAGTGACTGGAAGTTTTCATCATACAAATCTTTCACTAGCTTGGTTTGAGGCTATTGTGAAAGGCATTGTTTCCAAGGTTACTTTATCAGACTATTTGCTGTTTATGTAGAGGATGATGTGTTGGCTAGTCAACTTGACAAAAGCTAAAGTCATCTGAGAGGAGGGAATATCAGTTAAGAAAATGCCTCCATAAGATTGGCCTGTACAAAAACCAACTGAAAGTGCATTTTCTTAATTAGTGATTGATGGGGGAGGGCCCACTGTAGGTGAGGCCACCCCTGGGATGATGGTCTTGGGTTCTATAAGAAAGTAGCCTGAATTAGTAGTTATGGGGAGCAAGTCAGTAAGTAGCACTCCTCCATGGCTTTGTGTCTGAGCATGCCAGCAAATTTGGAGAAAGTTCCATGAGGTGCTGAAAAGAGGGTATATTCTTTTGCGTTTGGGTGAAATGGTCTTTAAATACCTGTGAGATCCATTTGGTTTATAACCTCAGTTAACTCCAGCATTTCTCTGTTTAGTTTTTGTCTGGAGAGCCTTTCTTTTGGTGAGGGTAGGGTAGTGAAGTCTCCCACTCATCAGTGTGTGACTTAAGCTGTAATAGTGTTTCTTTTTCCAAACTTTAGTATGGGCTGGAGAGATGACTCAGAGGTTAAGAGCACTGGCTGCTCTTCCAGGGGTCCTGAGTTCAATTCCCAGCAACCACATGGTGGTTCACAACCATCTGTAATGGGATCCAATGCCCTCTGGTGTGTCTGAGGACAGTTAGTGTACTCATATACACAAAATAAGTAAAAAACAAAAACAAAAACCAAACACAACAAACTTTAGTGCCCTTGTGTTTGGGGTATAGGTGTTAAGAATTACAATGTTTTCTTGGTGGATTTTTCCTTTGATGAATGTGTAGTGTCTCTTCTGATTAGTTTTGGTTGACAGTCTATTTTGTCACATATTAAAATGGCTGTGCCAGCTTGCTATTTGGTCCATTTGCTTGGAAGATCCTTTTCTAACTCTTTACCCTGAGGTGATGCTATCCTTGATGTTGAGGTGTGTTTCTTGGATGCAACAGAATGATGGATCCTGGTTTTGTATTCATACGGTTAGTTTTTTCTATTGGGGAGTTGAGAGTATTGATGTTGAGAGATATCAATGTTGTTGATTCCTGTTTTGTTGTTGTTGTTGTTGGTGGTGGTGGTGATAGTGTGTGTGTGTGTGTTTGATTTACTGGTCTGGGATTATTTATTCTTTACATTTTCTAGGGTGTGGCTAACTTCTTTTAATTGGAGTTTTCCTTTTAGCACCTTCTGTAGGGCTGGATCTTTAGGGAGACATTACTTAAATTTGGTTTTATCATAGAATGTCTTATTTTCCATGTACAAAGTTTTGCTGAGTATAATAGTCTGGTCTAGCATCTGTGGCATCTGCCCAGGCTCTTTTGGATTTTAGAGTCTCCATTGCCTTCTTGGTTTTCAGGAGGGTATGGTAGCTATGTGTTGCCTGGTAGAACATTCTTCTAGGATCCTGATAGGCGTGGTCCCTGGGGGTTCTGTGTATCTAGGTATTGGGAGCTGAAAAAAATGGGGGTGGTTTAGGAGGAGGGGGCTGAAGAGAAAGGAGCCAAGGGAGTCTGTAGAAGGGTGGAGAGCAGGGGGTTATACCAGGTTCTGCCTAATTCCCTGGGAATGGGGCAGAGAGTGAGGAGAGGTCACACCAGGTTGTTTGCTACTGAGCTGGGGATGACACTTGCCTACCTGCTTTGCTGTCAGGCAGGTTGGAGGATCTGCTGGAGATAGGGGCAGAGAGGAGGGGGAGAGATTTGGGGTAGAGAAGGGAGCAACGAAGGCCCACAGTTAGGCTATGTGCTTATCTGGCCAGAGCAGTCCAAAGATTCCCAGGGGACGCCTGCTGGAGTTGGGGACTGGGATAAAGTGGTAAGTGGGGGAAGGCAGGTGGAGGGGAACTATGAGAGATGATCCACCCGAGATGGGACAGAGAGAAGTGGAGGCTGAGGAGGTAGACTGCAACAGAACTGGGGTATTGGGCTTGGAGACCTTGGAGCAAGAGGTGGAGATCTGCAGTTACCCTACCTGCTTCTCTCTGTAGTTGTTTTTTAACCAAAGCTGTTAATTGAAGCAAAAAGTCCTGTAGGAAGAGAGACTGAATCGGCTCAGAAACAGTTTTATGGCAAGGGTAATGGCACCTGTGGGCTCTTGGTTTTATTCGTGAATGTTAAATGTATTTGTGATTGGAAATGGTGTTGGGAGTACAAGCCTGCAACTTTCCCAATAATAACGTCATTGGCACATCAGGGCACACGGTGCAGGGGCGGGTTCCGAAGCTGAATATGAAGGAGAGCTCCATGATCTACAGCGACTGGTTGGGTCTGTGAACATCTGTGATTCCTCTGGTGGCAAGGTCACAGGTGCTGCGATACACCGTGGTTTGTTGTCTGCATTCCTGGTGGAAGGAGTTACTAAGTTTCAATTAGAGGTTACTGAGAGTGGCTTTTTCTCCCTGGAGTTCAGAGTTCTGTGGGGCTGAAAGTGACACCTGTGTCAGCCAAGGCCAGGGCTTCTTAAAGTTTTTTATTTTCAGCCTTTTATCCCTTGGGAAATTTTTGTGTGACCTTGGTATGTAAAACAGTACAAATCAAACATGAACTGATAATAAATCATGTGGAAACTTATTTTAAAGCAATTCTTTGCTATGTAGATATAATTTTGCTGTTTATAAAAGATGAAAGGAAATCTGTACACTGAGGAGATGACGTGCTTGCTTATTTTTTGGTGCAGAAGGAAGCTTGGCTGAATGTTACTATAGCGTGCTGAGTGCCTTCTACATTTCCTCCACCCATTTTGACTTTATAATTGTCAATGCTAAGGAAGCCACTTCAAATAAATACAAAATGGCAAAAGTATGTTTAGACCCCTTTCAGAAACTGATGGAAATTCTGTGTTAATCTTAAGAAAAATTAATTCAACAATTTAAAAAAATATTTATTTAAATTTCCAAATCTCTAGAGCCTTCGACTGGAAAGATGGCTCAGAGGTTAAGAACACTGTTATTCCAGAGGACTGGCGTTCAAGTCCCAGCACCTACCTGGCAGCTCACAACTGTCTGTAACTCCAGTCCCAGCAGGTCTGGTATACACACACACACACACACACACACACACACACACACACACACACAGAGAGATAGAGAGAGAGAGAGAGAGAGAGAGAGAGAGAGAGAGAGAGAGAGAGAGAGAGAAACATTATACTAATGCACGTAAAGCAAAGAACCTGGGATGGAGAGAGGGCTCAGCAGTTAAGAGCACTGACTGCTCTTCCAGAGGTCCTGAGTTCAATTCCTAGCACCCACATGGTGGCTCACAACCATCTGTAATAGGATCTGATGATGCCCTCTTCTGGTGTCTGAAGGACAGGGACAGTGTACTCATACATAAAATAAATAAATCTTAACAACAGCAACAAGAAAGAAAAAAAAAACCCAAAGAACCCAAAACTCAACTCAGGAACTCAAATCTCAACTTTTATAATTAAACAGTCTAACAACACAGTGCAAAACAAAGGTACGGGAAGATACCGGAGCTGAAGAACAAAGCTGGGAAGTGGCAAAGATCTTTGTTGTCTGTAATTGAAACACTGTGATTTTAGAAGAGCAGAAGGCTGTGTGTGTTCAGTGAAAGGAAGCTCACAGCGCACAGTGTAGGTGCTGAGAAGTTTTGGGCAGGGTTTTGTTTTGTTTTTTATTTATTTATTTATTTATTTATTTATTTATTTATTTATTTATTTATTTATTTTGGGGCAGTGTGTGGAGACAGCATGTGCAGTGTGAAGTGCTCAGGTGCTCAGAACCAAGGTTGCTGTGAAGATGCAGCGGGCTTAAGTGCTGACAGAAACACCCAGATCCGTTCCATGGTTGATACAGTCAGTTTGGTTGCTACATGCTCGGGAATGTTTCACTGTTGCGCTTCTCTCAATTTCAGTTATGTGACACCCCCCCACGCCTCAGTCTACAAGTATTTAAAGAGCTTTGTTTACTACATGCCGAGTACTGTCCTGAGGATAGCATGGGATCTAGGCTGCCCCCTGTTTTCACACTTTTCTGCACTCCCCACCACACCACCACTGGATGGATGTCCTTGTGCTCCAGATTATTGTCCACTCTGTAACTAAGCCAGCACCTGCCAAAGGCACCTTTATTGCCACCCGTCCTGCCAACCACTCACCCCTCAGCTCTCTTCCTGGGCTCTTAGAGACCAAAGGCCTGGGTCTCAGCCACATGGGGCCCTTCTTGTCTTGTGGGCTTCCTGTTCTCCTACACAGGGCTTTCGCATGTGTGCTCTCTACTCCAAATGTTTCCTGCACCCTCTTTACGAGTTAACTGTTTGAGAAAGTCTTCCTTGCCCTTTCCGATCAGGGCCGGGTTCTTTACTGCTCTATACCCATCCCCCAGGTGCGTGGTTGCATTACTCTGTGTAATTCATTGGTTGACGAACATCCATCCACTCATAGCATCCATAAGAGAGGGGCCTGTGCCCTTGTCAGCACAGTACAGGCATATAGTAAGGGCTCATTAAATATTTGTAGAATGAAGAAATGAACCAAGGGCTACTTGTAACAAGCACTTTAGAAGCAGAAGCTCCACTGACGTACTAGGGATTAGGAGGAGAGGGGAAAGAGTGTTAGAGGCTGTGAGGTTAGTTTTGGTTATCAATGCTACAGGACCGAGGACCCTGTAGAAAGTGGGTAGAGCATCTTCCTAGATGGATCAGAGAGGGGTTTTCTTGGGACAATGGGAATGTAGGCAGTGAAGTGAGGTCACTGAATGGGGTAGCACCGTCCAGTGGGTTGGAGGACTGAAGAGAATGATGGCTGAGAAGGGACCCGAGTGCAGGTCTGCTGCTGTTGCACAGACACAACTCTCCAAGCTCTTCAGCCTCTCACAGGGCTGTACGGTGGCTCACCAGGGTCCTCCACCTCCAGCCTCCAGCTGGCCTCATACTTCTTTGCCTCCTCTTGTTTGGGGCTGCTGGCTTTTTTTTTTTTTTTAACATTTATTTATTTATTATATATGAGTGCACTGTGGCTGTCTTCAGACACACCAGAAGAGGGCATTGGATCCCATTACAGATGGTTGTGAGCCACCATGTGGTTGCTGGGAATTGAACTCAGGACCTCTGGAAGAGCAGTCAGCGCTCTTAACCACTGAGCCATCTCTCCAGCCCTACTAGCTTTTTCCACTGAGCAGTTACTCATTTTTTCTGGCTCTGCTCCAGCCTACAGACCGTTATTGTGGGGGCTTCCTCAGCTTCTGATCATAGGTGGCAAATTGCAGCTTACTAGGGTGGATTCTGTTGGTTCTGGTCCTCTGGAGAATCCCAACTCCCATATGACAGCATGGACAGTGGTCATCTTTCCTAAAGCAATCAAGGATGCAGGAAAAACAAGTTCCCCTGAACTGATGTCTTTCAAAGAAACAGCAACATGTAACTCTATGTGTATTAACAGGCCCAAGAGCATCACATGTCTAAGGTCATAAGGTTAAATTACATTATTGCTACTCAGATATTTAAAAGTAAATGTTACCAAAAAATGACCAAAAAATCAAGATTCACTTGAAAGCTACTTGGAAAATAAATATATAAGCCTTTAATCATAACGCTTATGTACTTATGCCTATGTGAATGCTTATTTCCCGGAAATACATCATTTGATGTTAATTTGTAGATACTTGTCATTATATTTAAAACACACCCTTTCAATGATATAGCTGGGAAGTGAAATTTTTCATGGCTTAATGGTATCAGGAAGGAATGATATTAGTCAGGCCAAATTGCGGCCATATTTCTCCTAAATAATTCTGTGATGAAGTTTGCTCAGGGTTGTAGGAGTCACCCCCACCTCTGGCAGGTGCAGCCTCCCAGAGAGGATGAAGGTTTAAGGATGGATGGTACAGGTCCAATCTCTAGCTAAGAAATGCCCAAGATTGGCTTGCATGACATCATGTCAAGATTGGCTTGTATGACATCATGTCAAGATTGGCTTATATGACATCATGTCAAGATTGGCTTGTATGACATCATGTCAAGATTGGCTTGTATGACATCATGTCAAGATTGGCTTGTATGACATCATGTCAAGATTGGCTTGTATGACATCATGTCAAGATTGGCTTGCATATGACATCATCATGTCAAGATTGGCTTGTATGACATCATGTCAAGATTGGCTTGCATGACATCATGTCAAGATTGACTTGTATGACATCAATCAAGCACCAGTAACATCCAGGCTTGGCAGGCAAGCTGTCTCTGCCACAGCAGCATTGCTCCTCTTTTCCTCCACGAACAAATTATTATTGACACTAGACTATGCCACGAGGATCTTGGAAGGGGGGTGAACATACAGATATTAGTGCTGGGTTGGTACAAAATAGGATGCTTTTTCACCTGATCCCTACAGGGAAAAAAAGTGAACCACTAAGCAGCCATCCTATCCTTCAAATATGTGGTAAAGCTTGGAGCAATAATTCCCCAAAAACTGTTATTCCACGACGTTCCAGGGTGGTGGCTATCTGTTCTGCGAACACCCCAGAGCTTTGTCCAGGGTTTAGACTTGATCATCATGTTAACTGGTTGGCATCTTTCCCCATGGGCTGAATTTTAGCCTCTTAAAGCCAAACCACATAAAACCCTCCCTTGTGTGGGTCCAGTGGATGAACCCAATGTGGAAAAGCCACTGCTGTGCCAGCTGGGGCGAAGGGCTTGGGCCACAGCCACTAGTGACTCATCTGGTCACTTTCCCTCTCTCTCTTCTACTGGGCATGGGCCCAGTAACCCAAAACAGGGCCTATGGAGCTGTCACAGTCTGCTGTGTCAAAGTGACTCAAGCTCTTTGGACTAGGACCATTGAAATGATAGACTGTGGCCATCCTCCCTGGACACGTCCATGCAGTGCCTGTTCAGGGAGCACTGCATTTACACGCTGGGCTCCTGCAGTTGTGTGTGGGAATTAGGAATTGCTCTTGCGTAAGAGTTCCGTTTCCATTTAAATGACTTCCTTCCACTGTGCAGATGGGCCCGTGCACTCGTCTCTAAACCGTGTGCAGTATGATTTATCATGGAACCACAGTGCACTGTTTTAAAGAATAGTCTTAGTTCTGGTCGTAAGAACACTAATGTCAGTCGAAGACCAAACCTGGAGCTGTCCATCAGGCCGTTGTACTTCCTTTTTATTCAGTAATTTCAGAGATTATCTATGAATACTGTTTCTGATTTATGTGTCATTGAGCTAAAACATAAGAGTTGGTGATACACACATACACACACATCTATATATATAAATACCTACACATATATATAAGCCAAATTTAAGACAAAGACTCAAAACAAAAAGCCAGAAAGGACTAGTAATAGCCTAGGAGATCTCATTACAACGAAATATTTAAGCATAGGAAAATTCTTTTTAAAATTGACATTCTCACTGGGTGTGGTGGCAACACGCCTTTAATCCTAGCAGAAACAGGCAGAGCCCTGAGTTTGAGGCCAGCTTGGTTTACAAAGCAAATTCCAGGGCATCCAGGGCTGCACAGAGAAACTGAAACAAACAAAGCAAAGCAAAACAAAACAAAACAAAACAAAAAACAACAAAATAACACCCCCCCAAACACACACACAAAGTTCTGATATGTTAAAGAAATAACTGGAGAATAAGGAAATTCTTCCTTTGTAAATACATATTTCACTTGCGGTCAGTACAAATAGAGCGAGAATTTAAAAATTACTGCAACAAGGATAATATTAGTCTCTCTTCTTTTTCAGACATGGTCCACATGTAGTCCACACTGGTCTTGAACTCCAGGTCCTTCTTCCTCTACCTCCCAGACTGCTGGGATTTCATGAGAATGCCAGGACATACAGACTTAGGCATTTTTATTTCAGTGGTGTGTAAAGTAACAGAACATGGGATTTTAGACTGTTTTAATTTTTAGTTAGAACAAGAAGTGAAAGAATTGTTTGGGGAAGGAAGCATGTAGATTCAAGTTGCAGGCTGAATTGAGTCTCCAAAATCTGGAATAAAGATATCTTCCTTCAACTGCACAGACGGCATCGTTTATAACATCACAGATGGCATCGTTTATATCAGGACGTCTTTCCCGGGCTGCACAGGTGTCTCGTCAGTTAAGGGCTCTTGTACTTGTAGAAGACCTGGGTTTGACTCCAGCACCCACATGTTGGGTCACAACTGTCCAAACCTTAGTTACAGGATGCATATGTTACAGAAATCTATTCGAGCAAATCATTCATACGTAAAATACAAAAATCTAAACAAAAAGATTCTCAGTACCTTTCTGTGAGAGAAAGTATTTTCGTCTAAAAAAGTTGGCTTATCTGTGATTTGTGATACACAAGAGAGGCATAGGTGGATTCTAAAGTTGGAGTAATATTATGAGGGTAATAATTTATGAGAGTGGCGTGGTTGGCAGTGATTTAGTGTGTCTTGTAGGACCGCCGTCACAAGCAAGCCTTAGTTCCACACCTCTGGTTTTGAAATGTGTTTCCCTTCAGTAATTATGAAACTAGAAATGACTCTTTGCCCCTGGTTCACAGTGCCTTTCACTGCTCATGGTGTTGCATGAATGCAACACCCTGGGGTTTGAATGAGTTGGGTGAGTGTTTTTTTTCTGGTCCGCACATCCTGAGATAGTGCATGTCAATGGGTCTCCATTTTACAAAGCTGACTGAACACTGTGAAGGGATTTGTGGTCCCTGTAGAAAAGGTATTATAAAGCAGAGGAAGAAAAATGGAAAATACAAAAAACTCGGAAAAAAAATTCCCCAAACAGCACAGCGAAAAGATTTTCTGTAGCCATGGAGAGCCCTTCAGTACCCTAAATCCCTCTTGAATGGTGGTTCCCCACCTCATGAATAGCCCAGTATAGGTTCTGGATTTTTGCAGGAGCTTTGCGTCTTCCTGTACTCCAGACACTCAGCCCCCATTTGCTGTTTTATACACACACACACACACACACACACACACACACACACACACACACACACACACACACGTCTGAGGCCACAGCCCAAAAGTAATGGCTGGGCGGGAGAGGCTGTGGACCACATGTTTGAGTGGACTCCATGAAATCTAAATCCCTCTCACTTCAGGCTTTGCTCACTAGACAACAATCTCTCTCTTCTCTCCCACCACCTCATAAGGAGTTGATTTTAGACATAGCATAGGACAAATGCGACGCTTGGTTGACTTTATCTTTTCTCTTTCTTTCAATTTTGCACTTGCACTTTGATCACTCTGCTCTTCATTCAGTGTCCAGTTGAGATGCTTAGCTTATGAATTCTGAGGTTTGAGGTCCCCGAGGGTAGGCTCTGGAGGATGTATGCCCCTCTGTGTTTGCTGCATCTGCGAAGTTTGAGATGCTGGGTTTTCATTGTCGTCACTCTGTGCAGATATGTAGATTTATATGATTTTCTTCCTTTGGAGTAATTAGAAGTCTGCTCTTTTTGAGATGCGCTGTTGGGAGCTGACTCCAGTGCCTTGTGTATAAGCATGCTGTAATGAACTATACCCCACCCCTCAGAAGTTTATTCCTAAAATTTCCAAGTAGGAAGGATTTTTCTCTTCCTACCTTTTTGCCACTGACATTTTGTCTCACACCACTGAACTGTTTTGTGATCAGACACCAGGTTCTTTTTGATACTAAGGCTTGAAGGTTTGTCCATAAACCTACTGGCTTACAATGGTGGTCAGAATTTTGAACATGTTTCCTGTGTGTGCTTTGGAACGACTTGGGTTCCTTAATTTTTGGATCTGGGCTTCTAGTCTTATCTGTTGGTATTTTATCAATCTTTAGCTCCTCCTTATCTGCTGGTCGTTTTCTGAGCCATCCTCAAGTTGTCTCACTTATGAGCTGCTTCAGGAAGCTGCCTGGGTGGGCTCTCTCAGGGGCTCCCTGGGATCTGCCAATGGGGGATGCTGGAAAGAGACTGGACGGCCCTAGGAGGGTCAGGGTCTGAAGTCATCCTCACTTAGCTCCTTCCAATGGCTTTTTGCCAAGGTCTGCAATCCCTGAGCCTAGGAGCCCAGAGCTGGCTTCTCTGGCACATTACTGTTCACAGCTATGTGGCCATTCTGGAGGTCACCTGTCATGGTCCCTATTTGTCCAGATCCCTTGCAAGCCCATTCCTTATTAAGTGTCTTCCTTTCCCTTTCTTTTCTTTTTCTTTTTTTTTCGGAGCTGGGGACTGAACCCAGGGCCTTGCGCTTGCTAGGCAAGCGCTCTACCACTGAGCCAAATCCCCAACCCCTTGAGTGTCTTCCTAAACTCATCTGTGTGTAGACTTTGGGATCTGAGAGCCATATCTGAGCTGTGACACCTTCCCATACTGAGGGACTTTCCACTGTTCATGCATGGGCCTCTTGCTCAAAGCATGGCCCTTGAGCTTCTCCTAAGCAGTGGGAGAGGATTGCCCTGAAATTCCCTTATCTGACTCTGAATGTCTCCTCCCAGAAATACAGTTAACATCTGATCACCCAGGTTTAGCCTGCCGGAGAACAGACTCAAAGTCAAATACTATCCTGGAAGAACTGTGTCACAGGACAGTGTCTGTCGCTTTGACTGTTAATTTCCCCTTCACGTAACTTAGCATCCTTGAAGTGGAAGCTTAAGGGTTCTTTGGAAAGTTGGTTGGATGGTGTTTTGCTGGGGCAGACACATGAAGAAGTGTTTTGTTAAAGTGGACACAGGTGAAAGGCTAGGGCACACTCGTGAAGGAACGTTTCGCTGAAGCAGACCCAGGAGAGAGCATGTTCTGCTAAAGCAAGCAATGGAGGGACATGTGATGAAAGATTCTTTGTGAATGACATGTATTTGTCTGCCTTACATTATGTAGCTGAGCTGCATTTGTCAGGACTCCATAGAGAGAAATGCACCAAAAACTTGTGGTGGTGTCCTGCAGTTTCTTGTGGCTTCTGCAGACTCAGGCTGATTGGATGCATGTGCTGAGGTAAGACCTGTGCTGAGGCAGGGCTCGTGGAGGACACGTGATGTTTGAGGGTGTAAATAGGACTCTGAGGAATGATGGAGACAGAGCTTGGCTTGCTGGTACAGCTAGCCGTGCACGGCCTGTGGGTCTCTCATTTTTTGCTGATCTTCCCTTCCCTGAGAGAGAAGCACAGCCGAGAACTTCTCCTGGTGTCCCTGTTGCTCCCTCCTGTTGACTTGAGGAGGAGCTGAGGCCTGGCTGTCTGCTAGGTCATGTCACTGCTGTTGCTAACCGGACTCCATTGAACTGGACTGCGGGTTATCCACGAGGTGTTTGCGAGTGGATGGAGCTGCCACTGCCTGCTGACCTGTGAACTGAACTGCTGATTTCCAGACACACAGATGGCAGTTGCTCCAAAGAAGCTTTCTAAACGGGTCCACTTCCCCCATATCCTTTCTTTTCCGCTGCCTCTGGTGGGTGATGGGTTACAAGGGTGGTTAAAGTGTCTAAGAACCATAATTAAAAATAAAGTTTGAAAAAATTAAAGTTATACATCCTTTTAAAATTACCAGAAGCCTTCACGTGGCCTTTATACTTACTTTTCTTGTGTTTTCCATGTGTACATGTTAAAAAAAAGAACACACATCTGCATACACATATACATGTAAATATTTTTTAAGTTGTGAACTCCAAAGAGAATTTGTCTAGAAATATCTTCACAGATACAACCATATATGCGTGTATAGATAAGTATAGATAGCGATATCTTCATCATTACTGTTAGAAATTAAAATTTGGAAAGATTATTTTATAATAAATGTTAGTCCATTTTATTTAGACAAGTTATCTGGAAATAGCCATAAACCCTTTGCCATAGCATATTAACATGTTTCAGAGTTTTATGAATGAAACCAGTGTAAAGAGTAGTATTGTTTGACCATTCATGACTTAGGTCGTTCAACCAGATCTGCATCCTCACGTCTGCCTCTGTACCTGAGGAGCTGGGATAGATTTTGGGTGAAGAATCTGGAAAAAAAAAATCCACCTCCACATACTCAACTGAGACAGAAAGATGATCGTGGGTATTTCTCCTGGATATTCCACTTACACTCAGCAAGTGTTTTTTTTTTTTTTTTTAAGACTTATCTTGTTTTATTTACATGTGCATGTGTTTGTGTGTGTCTGTGCGAGTATACACACAGGTGTGCTGTAAACACAAGTGTGCTAGACACACAGGTGTGCAGGTCCTGTGGTGGGGAAGGGTTGTGCCCCCTGGTGCTGGAGTTCAGAGACAGTGGTGAACCTCCAGGTGTGGGTGCTGGGAAAAACAAGGACAGAGAAAGCTCATTAGCATAGCGAATCTGGACCGGTTCCAGGGAAATCCATGGGCTGTCACACCTGCAAGGCAAGTGCTCTACTATTGAGCCACACCCCCAGGCCTATCCGGGATCTGCCTTGCACTTTGAATGGGTTCAAGGTTCACAAGAATGCATTCACACCCCGAGGTAAATGGGAAGGGTGCAGGCCAAGGCCATAATGACAGGTTTGTGGATCTCCCGCCTTGCCTCATTGCCTCAGAAGGGCTCCCTTATGAACTCTGTGGTGTCTTTCCTGCCTTGTAGCTGAGCTGACCAGGAAGTGTGAGAGGCCTGTGTTACCTCTCTCTGTAGTGGCTTTTAGAATGAATTTGTCCTTTCTATTTCCCAAGGCGCAGCTTCCACTGATCAGTCTCTCATTGACTCCTGAGGCACATTGACTATTGGGTCACAGTTCAAAGAAAGGGCGACAGGACCTGAGCATCCCCAGTCCTTTCCCTCGACTTCGGGGCCCTTTCTGAGCTTGCTATTGTAAGGACCCAACTACTGCCTTCGTTTTTTCCATGCTCCTCTCTAGTAAGGAAACACTAACGCCCATAACAGAGCAGGGCAAAGGGCTGGTACTGTGTAGGTGAAGGGAGTGGCCTGGTCAAGTGCTGGCTTACTGATGGAGATATTGAAACCTCCATATCAGTTCCAGTGAAATGCTCTCCCTGCTACGGCTTGGATTAGTCACCTTCAATGTGCCATGTTTTAAAAGCCTGGCTCCCAGCCCACAATTAGGTGGCAGAACCCTCAAGGGGCAGGGCACAATAATGGAGGCGTGTCCTTGAAGGGGCCATTTGGACCCTGATCACCCTTCTCCTCTCTTTTATTTCCCACTCTCGGGAGGCGAGCCGTTTCCTCCACCAAGTGCTCACTGCCTCGATGCCACAGACCCAGGGGCAACCAGCAGCCGTCCATCTTCATGGACTGCCAGACCGTGAGACGAAATGGAACCATCCTTTTTATGCAGGGTCTCATGCCAGGTATTTGCTCTAATGGAAAGCTGGGTGATGTCGTTCTGACCCTTTAGAGTCAATCCCAGAAACACAGCACACGTGAAGTCTCGCACTCCTTAAGGATAGAGTGGATTCAACCTGACATTCAAGGATGCAGCCCAGGGATGTAAGGGCTCAGACCTCAGCCCAAAGAGTGGCCCAACAGTTAGCATCCCTCCTCCCTCTCAGAAGTACACGATGGCAGCCAAAATTTCCCCCAAACGAACAAAATCAGCGAAAAGGATGCACAAAGAACCAAACCGCAGGGCAGAGTCTCTCTGCAGCAAACGACACAAGCATCCGATGATTGGGACGGACACGGAAGCCACCCACGGGGATGTCAGAGATCATCAGCAGTCTGAGAGAAACTTTAGATCAAATCACCGCCAAATTATTTGGAGGGAAAATGAGCCCAAATGCCCAACCAAACATAAAAAAATATACGGATGGAAAAGAAATGGCCGAATACGCTGAGTTACGTAAGAGTTTCAGAAAGAATTCATGGGGTTTCTGGAAGCACAATTTCATCAAGAGCCGAAGGAAAATGAAAAGGAAGACAGCGGGCGTAATTGCTGTGAACAACAGCTTCCTGCTGAGAGAGAAGGGCTTTACCATCAGCTCGGTAAGAATACATCCAGCCAAATACCGAAAACATGGAAATAAACACTTCTCATAAAATCAGAACCGGAGGACAAAAGGGTGCCCAGAGCCACGCTATGCGTAGCAGAAAAGGGAGCGAGCAAAGGCCAGGTGAGGTGGTAATAGAAAAAGAGAAGCGAGAAAATTACATCTCTGTGGGCATCATTAGGGTGAAGGAAAGCAGGCAAATGGAAGACGCTTAAAAGTAAGGGAGCAAAACATCAGAACCGCCATGGGTCAAATCTCAGAGGAGCAAATGATGCCGCAAGGAAAATTTCTTTTTAACAAAAAAGGAATGAGGTGGAAGGGTGGGAGGAAAGATGGCAGCCAGGAGTCAGGGAAAACGGGTCATACCAGGCTGCCTTACCAATGGCTGTGTCTCCTTGGGCACCCATCCTGAGCGCCTGGGTCAGGCTATTTGGTCTGTGGCATCAAAGACTTAATTCAGTGCTGATCTGTAACATTTTGACAGCATGACCCCTTTAAGCCCCTGACAAACTTACAAATCCTCTTTCCAAAAAAGTTGACACAAGCTTTGACTAGGTTGCTCTTGCTACTTCCACAGATTCATGCATATTTTGCAAGGAGATGATGGACTTTTAGGTTGGGAAATTAAAACTTAAACTTGATTTCTTAGCCCCACCCCTGCCCCCAACACAGCTCCAAGATGAGGTGGTTAAGTGTCTGCATTCCTCAACTATTGGACGGAACCATGCTCCAGCCTCAGAAGGTTCTGTTAGAACTGTTGGGGGCTGTGTGGAAAGGAGTCTGCTAGCCAGTCGTGGAAGGATGTGAGAAAGGAAGCCTGGTGTGTGAACGTGTTGTGCAAGCCTTTGCTTTCCCTCGGCCTTACTGTGTTTTCCAGTCATTCAGCATTTCAGAGGAACTCAACCCTCATGACTGGGCACTTTCTACCTTTATCATCTTGTGTTCTTGGCCTTGTCTTATCTTCTCATCTTTTTCAGTGGAGTGATGGAGAGATTGGGATTCGAGGCTCGACGAGGATGAGTTTAGAAAGAGCGTTCTGTGTACCTTAGCTGGGCTAGAGAAAAACAAGAATCATGAGCCGTAGCTCGAGGAACGTGAAGCAAGTCTGGGAAGAGAAGGCACAAATGCACCAAACGTGACATCATACAGGGGTGGGTTACAAGAGAGAAGAATATGGTGTCTCATGTCGTTAGAGAGCATGCCCTACCATCAGGGCAGCCCCATTGGCCATTGAAGCTTGAGGTTTACAGAGAAACAAGAAGCTCTTAGAATGTGTAATGGAAAAGATGTGTCTCCATGCTGGGGCAGGGCCAGGCCAGCAAGGATATGGAGGGGAGGTATGGCTTTCTTGAGCTGGGCCCTTTGTCAGGTTGGGTGACAGGTGTTGCTAATTGCCGAGCCCTCAAGCTGGCTCAGGAGAGGATACTGTTAATAACATTCATCATGGGCTTCCTCTCTTCCTTTCTAGGCTCCCATGAGGTAGAAGGTGCTGCCTGGAATCCTAACACGAGTTAACATCAGCATAAAATAGAGGTGTCTTTACACGGTAGACAAACATCTACCAATGGCCCGGGATGCTGAGTCAGAGGCTGGCGGATGTCTTGAGAGTTCAAGACCAGCCTGGGCTGCTACATAGTAAAACCCTGCCACAGCCACAGCCACAGTCACAGCCACAGTCACAGCCAGCCAGACAGCCAGACAGCCAGCCAGCCAGCCAGACACATACACACGCACGCACATATGCACACACACACACACACACACACACACACACACACACACGCACACACACACGCACACACACTTGGAGCAACCCATTTACTCACTCAGTATTTATTGAACACCTACTATGTGCCAACCACTGTGCTGCATTGTAGCCCTGGTGCCATGGACGCTGTGTCTGAGAGACTCCATACAGAGAGGGTGGGTGGCAGCACACTAGTAGGGAGATCAGAAGTCCGTTATCCATTTGACCTGCTCTCTTGTTCCTGGAAGTTGACTGCTGGACACTACATGAAGCAACCGCGAGTAGATCCTCTGATTCTAGAAAACGATTAATGTGCTTGGGGGAGCACTGAGACCTACTCACTGTGTGGAGTTCCAGCATTCGGCTCCAGCTTAACGAAGCTGGTGGGATGGCAGGGATACGCCAGAAATCCTGAAGGTTGGGAGAGGTGCGTTACAGCCACTGGTGGTTTTCACCATGAATAAAAATAGCGATCGGAACCAGTGGAGCTTTTGGAAAAAAAAAATGCTCCAAAACTAGGCTGCACAAACAGAGATAAATAAAATACACAGTAAAGAGACAAAATAATAAAATACTATAATTTGGCCTCCCAGCATGAAGAAGAAGGCTGAGACTAGAAGAATGGATTAGAATTCATGAGCCATTTGTTCAGCTTTGAATTGATGGAGCCCTGGCTGGCTGCAGAGGCCAGAGCAAACACTGGCTGAGGCCCTGCAGAGTGGACCTGCTCTCTCATTCTCCCTCTGACAGGTAGCAGCTTTGAGACTGGCAGTGTGCAGTCTTAAGTACTGCAGGAGACCCAGGACACGGGCTCGGAGCTGCGGGGTGGCTCGCAGGCCTCCACTTAGCATTCCTTCCTCTCGTGTTGCCCTGAACCTTCCAGGCCCTCCAGGCTTTGGTCCCAGGTCTTCCTGGGTTCTGTAGAAGTAAGCCAGTGTGTTTCCCCAGGCCACCCGCTCTCCACCTTACCTCTGCATGCTCACCATGCTCCTACCCACTTCTCTCCCTGTATGTCCGTACTGCCTCCATTCTTGCCTCTTCTCATCCTCCCCCCATCCTGAATTTCTGTTGACTTTCTTTCTAGAAGGGGAATGTGAATGAGAATTGATGCATGTTGTCTTAGTTAGGGTTTTACTGCTGGAAGAGACACCGTGACCAAGGAAGCTCTTATAAGGGACAACATTTCATTGGGGCTGGCTTACAGGTTCAGAGGTTCAGTCCATTATCATCAAGGCAGGAGCATGGCAGCATCCAGGCAGGCATGGGGCAGGCAGAGCTGAGAGTTATACATCTTCATCTGAAGGCTGCTAGTGGAAGGCTGACCTTCAGGCAGCTCGAATGGGGGTCTTAAAGCCCACACCCAGTGACACAGCTACTCCAACAAGGCCATACCTACTCTAACAGGGCCACCCCTTCTAATAGTGACACTCCCTGGGCCAAGCATATACAAACCATCACATTCTACTCCCTGGTCCCATAAACTTGTTCAAGCATATGATTCTATGGGGGCCACACATAGAATAATGCAAAGTACATTTAGCCCCACTTCTAAAGCCCCCATAATCTATAGCAGTCTCAACAATGTTAACAGTCCAAACTTCAAAGTCTCTTCTGGGATTCATCCAATCACTTAACTGCAATCCCCAAATCAAGACTGGAAACCAGCTGGGCAAACTCTGAACTCTGCATCTCCATGGCTGATGTCAAAGCAGTTTTCACATCTCCAACTCCTTTTTCATCTTTGTTGACTGCAACAAACTTTTTTCTCTTGGACTGATTCCACTCCCTGTTAGCAGCTTGCCTCAGCCCACAGCTCTGGCATCTTGGGGTCTCCAAGGCAACTTTGATGTTACAGCTTCTTGTTACAATGTCTAGGATCCACCCATGATCTTCTAGGCTCCTCCAAAGGGCTGACGTCACTTCTCCAGCTCTGCCCTCTGTAGCACTCTAAGCTCAGGTTGATCCACTCCACTGCCGATGCTGTTCTTGGTGAGCATCCCATGGTAGTGGTATCTCCGATACACTGGGATCTTCCACTACAGCTAGGCTTCACCAATAGCCTCTCATAGGCTCTCTTCATGGTGCCAAGCCTCAACTCCTTTGCATGATCCCATCAGTTCTGGGCTGTCAACTGCACCTGGGGCTGCACCTTCACCAATGGCTTTCCATGACCTCTCAAGTGCCAAGTGTCAACTGCTCTTCATGACCGCTTCATGCCTTCAAAACGGTGACACATTACCAAGTCCAGCTGCCACACGAGGTACAACCTTGACTCTCTCTGGAACACAGCTTCTTGGTGTTCTCAGAAAACACTTTCCAGAAGATTTCACCTCAGTGATGCTGGGCTCCTCTTAATCACCACTAATTTCTTAGCTCCGGATAACCAGCACCAGTTGTCCCAGTCATCCCTTCTATTCTGGACTCTAAAGCCAGAGCCACATGGCCAAAGCTGCTGAGTTCTGCAGCTTGCTGGGGCTGGAACATGGCCCCCTTGTTTTATTACATTGTCACCGGCTTTCTGTTTTCCAGCTTGACTGTCCTGGAACTTGCGCTGTACAAACCATCCCACGAGTCCACGCTGGAAACCTCGAAACGCCAGCTCTGAGAAGGTCTCTGGCATCTCTCAGCCGTTCTATGAGGTGAACTCTTTGGCCGGAAAAAGAAATGGACTAAGGTCTCGTGTGGGAGAATAGGAGCCGCAGGCAGGGCTATCAAAGTCTGGACTTTGCATTTTATGTTAGATTCCCTTCGATTACCATGCACTTCAGCTCGTTTTCAGCTTACGTAACAATAACGTAAGTAAGAACTTACGTTATTACTTAGAAAATAATACACCATTCTTTTCAGGAAGGAGTGGTCATGGAACTTTG
Organism: Rattus rattus; assembly: GCF_011064425.1. Classification (NCBI taxonomy): domain Eukaryota; kingdom Metazoa; phylum Chordata; class Mammalia; order Rodentia; family Muridae; genus Rattus; species Rattus rattus. Next base: position 50,203,491 of record NC_046158.1, on the reverse strand, counting down.
TTCATCTCCGGGAGAAAACACAGTCAACTCTCCAGAATTAGACATGTAAAATTTTTATATTAATTTGTTCATTTGAACTGCAGTTTTAATGTGGAAACTGTTGGGAAAATACATGTCATTAAGGGAATTTTCTGGGCTAACACAGAGCCTTTTCTTCAACACAGGGGTCACTAGGGGCAATGCTTTGTGCTTCAGCCCAAGCAAACATTCGGTATTTGTTGGGCTTGCTTTGCCTGGCTGTCCTGTGCATGTGCCTTGATGTTTGAACACTAGGTTTTCTTTTCCTTTTCTTCCTTTCCTTCCCCTCACCCCTTCTTTCCGTTTTCAAAGGCAGGGTTTCTCTGTGTAGCCCTGGCTGTCCTGGAACTCACCATGTAGATCAGGCTGACCTTGAACTCAGGCAATCTGCCTGCCTCTGCCTCCTGGGTGCTGGAGTTAAAAGTCTGTGCCACCACTGACTGGAAGAACACTAAGTTCCCTGGATCCATCTTTGCTTCGCTTCTAAAATAAACCATATAAAACTATCACCTAAATCTACACTTGTGCTTCTGTCAATATTTGGTAAAGGGCCTGTGAGATGGCCCAGCAGGTAAAAATGTTTGCTGCAAAAGCCTGGCAAACTGACAGTGAAGTTGACCCCTGGGGCCATGTTCAGGTAGATGTTGCTCTCTGACCTCTATAACCCTCCCCCATCTCACACTACACTAACAATAAAATAAAGCACAAAAATGTTTTGAGTCAAGTTGGTCCAAAGTAAGTCATTATTAACAAAGAAATTATGATTTCTTTTATGTTTCCTTCCCACCTCAGAATTTTTACGAATGTGAAACTATTTAAAGTCACTGGCAAGTCAGTTTCAAATGGCTGGTGTTGGTTAAATAAAGTGTGCACTTCAGAAAGCACACGTTTCGTATTTCTTCTAATTTAGCTCATTTCTCTATCTGCATTTCGGAAGTTGGAGTATGTTCGTTCCCGGAAGAATGGCATCCCAGTCAGTAGCAGACTGCACGTAGCACAGTGGTCCCACAGGATTAGAGTGATCTGAAAAATACTATTGCTTGGTGACACGGTGTCTGTCATGAGGTCATAGTGAAGCAGGGCACTTGTGTTTGTGTGACGCTGTTGTCAGCAAACCTCCTAGAGTGCCAGTCACGGGGCCTCAGAAGACATTGATCCTGTGCAGTCCATGGTCTTTGGTAATAACTGACAGCAACGCATGGGTTTCGTGATCACCACACTGTACTTTTATTTTTATCGAAAGTGTTTGTCAAGTTATAAAACAACATTCTGAGGTAAAAACCTATGCTTGGCTGGCTGGGCCACTCAGCGGAAGAATGTTTTCCAGCATGCACAAGGCCCCAGGTTTGATCCCCAACACTACAAAACCCACAACCACCTTTTCCCCCAAAACAACCGAAATCAGCAATGACAACAAAAATCCCATGTGGGCCTTACTGGGCAGCAGATTCAGAGCCTTCTGTTATAAAGTCTCAAGAGTAAGTCATCTCCTGTGCTTGATCTGACATTGTTCACCCCGACCCCTGGGCACTTCTTTTTCCTCTGCTCTCGATGTGTAATGGGATTTATGAATTCATTTTCTACGATTCCATACTTGGGCAGAGCGTTCTATGCTCGTAGTCACCCTGTCACCCTCTTATTTCACTTCCCTCCTGCCCATCCCCCTCTTTCCAACCAGTCTCCTCTCACTCTTTTCTGGGGGATTACAGGTCTGGTGTCAGTGGTCACAGGTGCTGTGTGTCCTTGTTTGCAGGGGCTGAGTCATTTCCAACAGACAGACAGCCTTTTATAGCGCTCCCCCATGCGTCTACTCTCTTCCATTGGTGACGTACACATCCCTCAGGGTTGGGCATGTAACAGTTGCTTGCTCTCAGAACAAAAAGCTACTGCTTTAGCTGACATCTATTGACCTAAGAGGTTTCTCCGACCAAGCCCAAGCCCTGGACTAGTCTATGACAAACATTTAGATGGGAGTTTGGCTATATATCAATTTAGCAAGTATCAGTAGTAGATGTCCTATAGAGGCTGGGCCAGCACTCTTCATAGGCTTTTAGTCAGGTTCATGGTACTGAGCATGTACTTCCTTCCATAGAGTACTACTCCATCCAATCAGAAAGCTGTTGGTCTCCCAGAAGAGTCAGGCCATCATTGCACCAGTGGGCCCATCTTGCCTGGAAGATTGGACGATAGCAGCTAAGATCTAGAGCTGGGTAAGTTTACTAGTGGCCTTTCTCCTCCAGCAGTCTGTATTAAAGTTAGCCACCAGGGAGGAAGACTCCAGCTCATTCCAGCTCGATTTCTTTTTGTGTAATGTCTTTAACAATTGGGTTTTGGGCTGGAGAGATGGCTCAGTGGTTAAGAGGACTGACTGCTTTCCAGAGGTCCTTAATTCAAATCCCAGCAACCACATGGTGGCTCACAACCATCTGTAGTGTGATCCAATGCCTTCTTCTGGTGTGTCTGAAGACAGCTACAGTGTACTTATAATAAATAAATAAATAAATCTTTAAACAAAAAACAATTGGGCTTTACCATCTAGTTCTGGTGAGCAACCAAGATCTGTAACAATAGCCTATATTCTTTACAGAGCTTCTGGGTGTCCTCTGGTCAACAACTCATAAGGAGGCAGGCATCCCATACAAGGTACTAGAATTTTGGATTAAAAGAACTGGGCAGGGATGACACATGCCTTCAGTCCCAACAGAGGCAGTCAGATTTGTGAGTTTGAGGCCAGCCTGGTTTACAGAATGAGTTCCAGAACAGCCAAGACAACATAGAGAAACCCAGTCTCAAAAAACCAAAACCAAAGCAACCAAAACATAAAAACCAAAGTATGACACCTGGGAACGTTAACCAGCCATGCACAGTCCAAGATCCTTTTGATGTTTTAGTTGTGTATCTTTTTAGTTATCTTAAAAAGCAGTAGGTTTCCGCATGAGTTTCACAAACCTCTTTAACACTGGTGTACCCCGGCCACACATACACACATACTTTTCACAGCCTAAGTGTATGGTAGGCTAGGGGTTGGGGATTTAGCTCAGTGGTATAGCGCTTGCCTAAAGGCCCTGGGTTCGGTCCCCAGCTCTGGAAAAAAAGAAAAGGAAAAAAAAAAAAGTGTATGGTAGGCTAGTATCTAGGCTAACATAAGCTGCTACAATGTTTGCACAGCCATGAAACTGCCTAATGTGCCCCTTTGGTTGAGTATAATTGCCATTCTTTGCACAACACTATTTTTGACCCACCCCCTCAGTTAGCATAAAGCAAAAAGGGGGACTTCAATGCACGTTTTAATGAGTTTACAGACTTTTCTGATGTACCTTTTCCCTGTTGTCTAGAATCTTCCTGGCCTGGTCGAAGTAGTCTTCTAACGATTGGTACTGCAGCTCAGCTATACATGATGATCAACTTTAGCAAAAGGTGAGTTTGTCTTATAGCTCCACACTGACGAGACTGTCAAAGTCCTCATCCTGCTGCTAAGTGTACCAGGGAGACCTCTGGCTATCATCACAGAGGTCTTGAACTGGTTTCCATTTATCCCCCAAGGACTCTCTCTCTCTCTCTCTCTCTCTCTCTCTCTCTCTCTCTCTCTCTCTCTCTCTCTCCCTTCCCTCCCCCTCCTCCTCTCTCCCTTCCTCCCTCCTTTTCTCTCTTTTTCTCCCATGCCCTTCTTTCAGTTAACAGTTTCCCCGTTATGTCCATGAAGATTAACAGATGAGCCTGAACAAACTTGGGCATTGAGTCTGCCTGCTGAGGGGACCAAGGGTGTGCACTGCTCAGGTTCCTGCTCACTGATGTGACGGCAGTTGGAGTGAGTTCTAGGTGTTGAAGGGAGGGAGGGTGGATCGAATCATCGACTGGAGTGCCATTCCGTGGTAAGCCCTACCAGGCTCAACCTTTCCTCTTATGGCCTCCAGTTGTACCATCTTTGTCTCAAAGTAGTCCAGAAGTTTTCGCCTTCTCTTTTTGTCTCCCTCGGAGGAAACAGAGAAAGAGCAAGGCGGCTCTTCAGAGGCCTTCATGGACTGAAGGATGATTAGAGGACTACTGGTTGAGGCCTTCACATGGTCAGGAGTACCTTTGTGTGGTCAGCCTGGGGTGTTCTTTAGGCCGAACATCTGGACACACCCAGCCCTTGTGGAGTTTCCCAGAGACTCAGAGTACATAGGCCTCCCTCTGACTCCTCCTTAGTGGGCCTGGGACAAGCTCCCACTGATTTCTTTCTTATCTTACACACTAGGGGGTTTGGTCCACTGTCTCTCTAAAGACGGGTTCGGTTCTGGGACGGTATTCAAAGTAGGCCACATTTCTTCACAGTGCCTCTGCTTTCTTGCTTTGATTAAAGAAAGAGCAAAATGTCCTCCATTTCATAAGGCTTTGTGGTGTTAACCTTTCCAGGGTCACAGTGCAAGTAGCAAATATGAAACACATCAAAACCAGCCCTTTAGCCAGACATGGTAGGGCACACCTGTGAACCAGGAGAAGGACTTTGAGTTCAAGACCAGCCAGGGCTGTATAATAAAGCTATGTCTCAAAAAGTCAAAAATAACAACAAAAAGAAATAGCAGTTAATACTGTCCTGAATTTTACCCCAAGTTGCAAGTAATTATAGTCTACCCCTCTTTCTCTAAACCAGAACTTCTCAGCCTTCCCAACGCTGAGTCCCTTTAACACAGTTCATGGCATTGTGATCACCAAGTATAAAGTAAAACTCGTTTTGACACTGTTATGAATCTGAATGTAAATGTATGGTATGCAGGATATCTGATATGTGACCCTCGCAGGGGTCACGGCCCATAGGTTGAGAATCATTGCTTTAACCCCTTCTTCTAGGTGGCATGTTGGCTGTTCCTGTAGCGTTTGCTCTTTGCAGGCCTTTCTGGATTGGGAACTTCCCATCCTGCTCCTTCCCAGACACAGTGGACATAGCGGGCAGCATACGTGTGTGGTCTTCCTCACTCTAAGGAATCCTCCATCAGACAGCAGCAGGATATCCTCTAATGTAATTCAGGCCTGACACTATCTGTGTGGAGGAGAAACTGTCCAATCCCACTAGGCAAGGCCTCGGTACTTAAAACTGCCTCCCTTTCAAATGCCAGTCAAGTAATGAATTATGAGCTGGACTGACTAGCAATAAATCAGATTTCTAAGACCCGTTTGTAGGGTTCAATTGACTTGGCAGAGCGGTGTCCTGGTTAGGTTTCTACCGTTGTGATAAAACACCATTACCAAAAAGTAACTTGGGGAAGAAAGGATTTATTTCATCTTAATGGTGTACTATGTGAGTTTATTATTTTTGTTTGTTTATTTGTTTATTTATTGTATGTGTTTACACTGTCTCTCTCTTCAGACACACCAGAAGAGGGCATCAGATCCCATTACAGATGGTTGTGAGTCACCACGTGGTTTCTGGGAATTGAACTCAGCACCTTTGGAAGAGCAGTGTTCTTAATCCCTGAGCCATTTCTCCACACCCTATGGTGTACTGTGGAAAGATGTCAAGGAAGGAAATCAGGGCAGGAACCTGGAAGCAGGAATTGAAGCAGAGACCACGGAGGAGTAGTGCTTACTGGCTTGCCTCCATAGCTTGCTCAGCTTGCTTTTTATACAAGCCCTGCCCACAGTGGGCTAGGCCTTCCCACAGTAATTACTAATTAAGAAAATGCCATGTAGACTTGCCTACAGGCAATTTAATACAGGCAGTTGAGAATCTTCTTCCCAGATTGTGTCAAGCTGACGAAACCAATCATCCATCCATCCATCCATCCATCCAACCAACCAACCAACCAACCAACCAACTAACCAACCAACCAACCAACCAATCTATCTTCCTGGAGAAACTGTGATGGTTTGAATTATGCTTGATCCAGATAGTGGCACTATTAGGGGGTGTGGCCTTGTTGGAGGAAGTGTGTCACCTTGTGGGTAGGCAATGAGACCCTCCTCCTAGCCATGTGGGAACCAGTAGTCTCCTAGAGGCCTTCAGATGAAGATGTAGAACTCTCAGCTCTTCCTGCACCATGCCTGCCTGGATGCTGCCATGATCTTGCCTTGACGATAATGGACTGAACCTCTGAACCTGTAAGCCAGCCCCAATTAAATATTGTCCTTATAAGAGTTGTCTTGGTCATGGTGTCTGTTCACAGCAGTAAAACCCTAAGTAAGACACTGTCCAATCCCACAAAGCAAGGTCCCAAATCCAACTAGGACATGTAACTTGTAGAACTCACTTTAGTTAACCAGCAAGGAATTTTGTATCAGGGATTATAGTATATTCTCATAGTTCCAGCCCTCAGAAGACAGAGACAGAGAGATCACTGCAAGTTTGAGGCCAGCTAGGGCTACATGGTGTAACCTGCTTTCAAAACATAAAAGTAAGAAACAAAACTTAGCTGGTCATGGCTGTAGATGCTTTTAATCTTAGCACTCAGCTGGTGGATCTCTCTGAGTTTGAGTCTGTGTAGTGAGTTTCAGGACAGTATAATAAAGAGACCCTTGTCTCAAAACACAAAAGAAACCAACCAGCCACTACCAATGAAAAGCTACTATAGCAACAACAAAAACAAAAAAAAATGGTCTTGGACACTTAATTCTGGGCTAGTTCGTGCCTGTTTCAATTTTAAGTGAATAAGTTGTGCTTCCCACCTACTGGCTCTCACAGGGTTTCAACCCACAAAGGGCAGAACAGCCATATAAGCAGGGTGTGACCTGTTATCTGGCCTGTGTCTCAGTTCCACCACAGGAGAGTGACATTTACTCAGCCCCACCCCCACCCTGCTGAGGCGGCAGCAGTACTCCACACTGCTGACAGGAAGAAGCAATGCTCCACACTGCTGACAGGAAGAAGCAATGCTCCACACTGCTGACAGGAAGAGCAGGTACAGTATTAAAGCAGGGCCTGGCTTGTGGAAAGTTCTTGGTTAAGGTGAGCTGCGCTTACCCACAGGACTGTAAAACTGAGGCCAAGAAAAGTCAGTTTCCTTACCCAGGGCCAACCCACTGCAAAGCAGAGCTGAGTTGCAAAGCCAAGCCAAAGTGGCTAAGGGCAGTGCCAGATGCTGGCCCACTCCATCATCGCCATGGGCCATGCTGCAATCACCTGGTCACTGACAGCCTGACAGCCCTTGGGCGGTTCTTGCCTTTCACGTGTACTGGGCTTTGGAGAGAGGCTGGTGCCCAGCCGCTCACCCTAGCTAACCAGTGCCCATGAACCATCAGGTCCTTGCTCAGTTTTGCTTCCTTTGTTCTCAGTGATCCATCACCCAGGCACAGGTCTTGCCCTGGGGGGTGAGCTCACCAATAAAACCGGCAAAGCTTGCTACTCGCAGAACAATAAACGCCATGTCTGCAGAGGGAAAAGGTGGGACCTCTACAGGTATGGGCAAAGGTACGGGAATAAAGAAAGTCACTTGGGCTTGCTTCCAAAACAACCCAAACACACAGGCATTAACTTATTTTTAGACTTTGAATTGTTCGAGAACAACACTCCATTTTGCACAGTCTCTATTGTTCAGGTTTAACTGATGTTCATAAGGAAATATTTTTGAAATACCACAAGAAAGTCTGGGTTGGGGGGCAAGAGCAGTGAGGGAGGAATAGTGCAGAGGGAGCCTTTCTTTTTGAAGCCAGTGGGGAGATGAAGCTCTTGGAAAGGAGCCGGGGCTGTCATATTTCTGGCCCATTGTAAAGCCTGAGGCAGTTTGGCTAAACATCAAAATGTGGGGGCGTTTCTTTGAATTAAGCTTTATTGCACAGAAAACATATAGGAGGCATTCTATTATCATGAATTTTGAAAGTGTTATCTCCTTTTTTCTTTTCTTTCTTTTTAAAAAGTGTGTGTGTGTGTGTGTGTGTGTGTGTGTGCGCGCGCGCGTGTGTGTGTTGGCACGTGTCAGAGGATAACTTTGTTGGAATCATTCTCTCCTTCCACTTTTATGTGGGTTCCAGGCATTGCACTCCCGTTGCTTGGCACGCACACTGAGTACTTCCACTCACAGGAAACCACCTAGATGGCCCTTATCTCTTTTCCTTTTGACTCAAGAGTTCTAGCAGGAGCAGCGTCTTGGATACAGAGAGCTTGGTTATAGGCAGAGAACATCTCTGAGCTGTGTAGGGATTTTAACAAACTGGGAGCAGGGGCCAGGGGAAATACTCCCTATATGCGGCAGTAGACTTCCTAGTACCTTGATTCAGAGCACCTAGTCAAAAGCCAGGACCCGGCATGACTTGTGGTTCTCTCTGGATGCCTCCCACTGAGAGAGATTTTCAGAGTGGAAACCAGACCATTGTTTTAGTCATGGCTTTAGAGAAATACTTTTGATAAGATAGCAGCTTCCTTCCTTCCTTCCTTCCTTCCCTCCTTCCTTCCCTCCTTCCCTCCTTCCTTCCCTCCTTCCTTCCTTCCTTCCTCCTTCCTTCCTTCCTCCTTCCTTCCTTCCTTCCTTCCTTCCTTCCTTCCTTCCTTCCTTCCCTCCTTCCTTCCTTCCTTCCCTCCTTCCCTCCTTCCCTCCTTCCCTCCTTCCTCCCTCCTTCCTTCCTTCCTTCCCTCCTTCCCTCCTTCCTTCCTTCCTTCCTTCCTTCCTTCCTTCCTTCCCTCCTTCCCTCCTTCCTTCCTTCCTTTCCTTACATTTGATACAGGGTCTCATGGCTAAGCTAGCCTCTAACTAGCAATCTTCCTGCTTCAGCCTCCTGAGAGTGAGTGCTACCATGCCTGTCTACCTCAATGTTTTGTTTTAGCTTTAGGTTTATTTATGTGTATGAATGGATGTTTTTCTGCATGTATATATATATGTAATACACACACACACACACACACACACACACACACACACACACACACACGTATGCCTGTCTGGTGCCTGAGGAGGTTACAGGAACTGGAGTTACAGATGGTTGCGAGCCACCATGTGGGTGCTGGGAATTGAACCCAGGTCCTGTGCAGAGCAGTGAGTGTTCTTAACCTCTACAGTCGTCTCTTCCCATTTCAGCTTTTTAAATGTGATGCCATTACTACAGTGAGCAAAAGGGGACAATTAGAGTTTATTCCTTAAAAAACAACAACAACAACACCACCAACAAAACCAACCTTTCAAGTGTATTTAATCATAGTTGCAAACAGAAATCAGGACAAGACCTTTCAAAAAGCTAATGCAATGTTATTTCCACTCATGACACTTCTTTTGCTAATTCATTCTCAGACTTTGGTTTGATACGGGAATGTAACATGTCCACAGAGACGGGATAGTCAAACGGACCCCCATGTACTCATCACCGCCTTCAGCAGCTGTAAACTCTTGGTCATCTTTTCTGTTCTTTTTTTTTTTTTTTCTCATGCGGTGCCCTCCACATTACTGTGAAGAAGATTCCAGTCATTGTACATTTTTACTCATTAAGTATTTCAATATGCATCCCTAAGAGATAAGAATCCTTCCTCTAACATTTTATTAGGGGAAATTGGAAGCATGCAGCCAAGTTGGAAGCCGTGCACGCAGTTGGTTATACTGCTTTGTTGTGCAGACGCCCATCTGTTCTTCCATCCATCAGCCCTCCTGGTTTGAAAAATTCATTTCAGAGTAAGTTGCAGACATCTTGCAGACTCCCCTTTAAGCACTCCAACATGCATATTATAAGCTAGAGTTTAATATCTGTTTATGACTTTCTTCCCACTGAATACAACATTTACCTCACCGAGACGCACATCTGAAGTACACATTGGCTGCTTTTTGACAGATGTAACCCATACCCCTATTGAGGCAGAATTTTACCATCAGTCCAGAAAGTTCCTTTTTGCCTCTTCCTACTCAATTCCCACCAACACTCATAAGCCAGCCTCGTTTTCTGCGTATGGATGTACAGAAGTACTTTGGAGTCGTCTTCTTGTCTGATATGACAGCAGGCACAGCAGGCACACGCCCCATCACCATGGTGCCACACTCACTCCGCCCCTACACTGCTCTTTGATTTGCCCTCCCCTCTCCACCTTGTTTCAGGCTTCTACAGCATTTCCAAGGTTTAATACGGGACTTGGTATTTCTAGCCCCATTTCTTCCACCAGAGCAGGCTTTTGTAGTCCCTTGAGCATGGCTCAAGATTATCTTGGTCACCACTGGCCTGGCCTTTCCAGGAAAGGTCCTTTGTGGGTATAGGCAGCGGTGACTCTGTTCTGCAATTACTTATTCCATGCTTGGCCAATGTGACAGGGTTTGGGGTAGATACCCAAGGGGCCCCACCCTTTTAGAGGTAAAGGGGAGAAGGAATGGGGGGAGTGACTATGTGAGGGGGACCAGAAGAGGGGGCAGAGTTTGGGATGTAAATAAATAAATAAACAAACAAATAAACTGAACAACCAAACTGAAAACTTTCCACAAATAACAATAAAATAAGCCATGTAGTCTTAAAATGCTAGCATAGCTATGTGTGAATCACATCAAAGAGGAGTAAAAAGATATTTGTACCTTCTTTTCCCTCAAACTATCCAATTACTTGGTAATACAGATGTCAGAGAATCCCTGTCCTCTGAAACTCCAGTGGCACTGGGTTGACTGGCTTGCCCCACTCTTCCCCTGACCCTGTCTCTGGACATCTGGGTAATGGTTACTCTCCTTGTTATCTCTGGCCCACTGAGTTGTTTGTGTGGGGGTCACCTCCTTCCTAGGCCCATGTCTCTTTTCAAGCTCCTTTTCCTCCCAAAGTGCTTCTTCTCTCTAGATTTTGCTGAAACCCACGCTCAAAAGAATTTTAGAGTAGACAACAGATGTTTCTAAAGGTTTAGGAATTTGCAGGTTTGCATCAAAGGCATGTAAAAGGTATTTTAAATGTTTAATTTCAGAAATTCCTATATTTAAAGAACCTTGTTTCTCAAATCAGTTTTGTTTTTGCTTTTTTGTCTTCCTTTATTAGAAGGTTTCCTTACTCTGGCATGGCCAGATTAAAGGTAAGTCTTTCTAACCTTAGGCAAGATGGGTTTGAGGTGGCCTTCCTACCTGAAAAGTCCATTTAACAAAGTATTCCTCACAGGTTAGCCCAATATTGGGTTTTTAGTTAATTCCAGATGTAGTCAAGTTGACAAGGAAGAATAACCATCACAAGACCACCCCTTGCCAAGTTGACACATAATCCTATCTCCATATCACACTTAATTTTCAAAGGAAAACAAGAACCAGGTTATAATCACGCCTAATGTGACATAGCTATCCCACGTACAACTGCAGGTGCACTGTATAGTTCAGAATAGGTGTCAATATCCTTTGGGTGACATTCTCTTGGTATCTTAAAACTTCATATGATAACCACTGATATTTTCTCAACCATCTTATTTTTATGGTAATGTTTCTGTGAAGAGATCCCATGACCAATGCAACTTGCAAAAGAAAGCATTAAATTGCTTACAGTTTTAGGGGATTGGTCCATGATCATCACAGTAGGAAGAAGACAGGCATGGCACTGGGGAAGTAGCTGAAAGCTTTGCATCTTGATTTATATGTAGCAGACAGAGTGACCAAGGGAAAGATAGAGACAGAGAGACAGAGGAAGACAGAGAGAAACAGAGAGACAGACAGAGACTGGGCCTGGTAAGGCCTTTCGGAACCTCGAAGCCCACCCCCAGTAACACACCTCTTCCAACAAGGCCACACGTCCTACTCCTTCCCAAAACCATTCCACTTCCCGGTGGATGAGCATTCAAATATATGAGCCTATGGGTCTTTTCTCTTTTAAACCATCATGGTAAATGTGGAAACCTTTTGTACACTAAATTGTATAAAAACAACCTAAATATACATCAATGGCTAAATGTATAAAGAAATATACATATGAATGCACATAGATGTACACAAATATTATTCACTTATAGAAAAAGAACTGTTGCTGGGTGTGGTGGCTTATGTCTGTAATCCCACAACGTGAGACTATCTCAAACAACAACAACAACACCCTCAAATTCCCAACACACACACACACACACACATCTTAAAATATCCCAGGTATATGGTAGATACTTAAAATTACTTGCCAAACCTGAATTATTGTTTTTGTTTAATAGGCTGATAAATGTATTATTTTTTGTTTAATATGCTAACAAGTATCTATTGACTTATAAATCTAGCCATGGGATGTCTGGTTCCAATTTAGTTGACATTTTCATTTTCTGCACGGTGACAGTGAGTCTAAACTGTGGGGGAGAGCCGTGCCAGGACAGCCATATGAAATATTTCTTCTGCTGTTTGACAGCATATTGGCTCAAAGGAACAGTGTCCCCAAACCTGTAACCAAAGGAGGTGTGCGGGCTATATTTACATTGGCTTGACACAGACTATAGTCATCTGAAAGGAGGGGCCGTCAACTGAGAAAATGCTTCTTAAGGTCAGGCTGTGGCCCAGCCCTGTAGAGCAGTTTCTTCATTAGTGACTGATGGGGGAGGGCCCAGCCCATTGTAGGTGGTGCCACCTCTGGGTTTGTAGTCCGGGGTTCTACAAGAAAGCAGGCCGAGCAAGCCATCGGGAGCAAGTCGTTAGGCAGCACCTCTCCGTCCCCCCACCGTCCCCCCACCGCCATGGCCTCTGTCTCAGCTCCGCCCCCCCAGGTTCCTGTGCTGTTTGAGTTCCTGTTCCAGTTTCCTTCAGTGATGGACTACGGTGTGGAAGTGTGAGTCCAAAAACCCTTTCCTCCCCAATTTGTTTTTTGGTCACAATGTTTCTAGAAACATCCAAGAGACTTGGATGGACTTTTGCCTCAAAGTAGGCTTTGACCCTCACACCCCAGTCCCCTAGCAATCCTGGAAATGTAAGCATTAGCTTTGCTCCACCTTAGGCCTTTAAATCCCATGTACAAAGGTGGAGTTACCAGGGCGTTGTTGAATCCAACAGCGGAGAAGTGCTTCTTCCTGATCCAAAGCAGAGTTTACCTTTGGCCCTGGGTGGAGACATGGCATTCTGACCTACTCCAAACATCACAGCATTACTTACTAGTGTCTCTCTTCCCTTGAGAATTAATCCAGCTGAGCTGTCAATCACAGGTGTGGGGACAAGTCCTACCCCCTTCCTTCCAGTAAGGCCAATTCTCCTGAAGACAGGCTAAGGAGAGAGAGGAGTAATTATCCTCTAATGAGATGATGGGTTTACTCTTACCCCCAAATCCACGCGATTGCTGGCAGATCTTCCATAATGTAACACCGCAGAGCTGGTCTGCTCTTCTCAGTCAGCAACACATAACTTTTTCTTCTCTTATCTCTGACCAAAGTCGGGGTAGGCTTTCCCTGATACTCGGGACTTTCTCATTCATTCTCTGAAACTTCCCCAGTCCTATTCCCACCCAGCTGCTGTTTGTCTGTCATGTGGCTGCGTGGCTGATCTCCGTTGCTAAGTATGCTCCCTGTTCCTTCCAGCTCCACGTCTTCCTCTCTCCGGCTTCCTGCCCCGACTCCTGGCGGCTTCTGTACCCTGTTGTTCGCAAACTCTAACAAAGTTGTTCTTGCGCTTTCTGCTGAATCCATTTCTAAATCCTTTTATTAACGAGCCTAAGAACTGGGAGAAACACAAAGATTAGCAGAGCCTGGATGACTCTGCTTTGAGGAAATGCCGTTTTGTGACTGCCCCACATAAGTTTCCAGTTCCTGTCACATGAAATTTGATGCTCCTGAGTTTTGACGTCTTTCCAAAACACCAAACGTCTCCAAACTCCAGTAAGTACATTATTACCAGACCACATTTCTCCATGTGAATTCGCCAACTGTATGAGAATCTGAGACCAAATTTTGACCAGCAGAGTAAACCCAGAACCCTCATGTTAGGAGTAACCCTCTGAGGGACTCCCCGCTGGTGTGCTTGCTTCCCAGAACTTGTTAGGGCTTTGAAAACTTCTGCAGAAATAAAATTTTCCTTGCCCAAGATACCTTTGGATTGTGTGGTCCTTTTTGGGATTCCAGCCTCACTTCTAACAGGACCCCAGAGAGGGCCTGCAGGATGAGAATTGTGATCAACAAAGAGGAGCTGTGGGATCTGCTGTGAGGGAAAAGATAGAGACAGAAGCCCTCTGTCACACAATGGAGGCTCCTATGTAGCTCTAGACAAGAAGTGGCTCTACACACGGGTCTAGAACAAGGGCCATTTCTAATCAGAGAAGGTGGCCTTTCTATACAGCACATAGCCTGGAGTCACTGTTGGGATGGTATCACCCATTCTGCTAACATTCTGGAGATTTCATCAACAGATTTCCATGCTTCCCTTTATGGTGCCATCGAAACCAAATGACATTCCTTTTCTCTAAAAGTTAGTTTCACTGCACGGATGTAAACATTTCCAAACAAAACGTGTAAACGAAAAAGTATAGTTGCTATTCTCAGCACAACTGGAGCAAGTTAGCGAGCAGCAGGAGATAGCTTTGCTGTTTTGGTAAGTTCCATGCGAAAGTTATGGTGAGGACAGCAACGACCTGCTTTGTTTAATGTATTTTTAACTAAGGCATTTGGAATGCTTGCTAATTGTTTTCTTCTGTATATAACTTTATTAACCATCTTGCTTTTTTTTTCCTTTTGCATTTGTTTTCTGACACAGGGTCTATCCCTGGTTGTCCAGGAACTCACAGGAATCTTATGATTTCTGTCTCTCAAGTGCTGGGCCTAAAGGTGTGAGCTACCATACTGGCCTTACTTTTTAATGCCTGTTACCATAATTATGAATTGAGAGAGTGTCTGTAACTTTGAATATTTTAAATTCAAAGATGCTAAAGTTCAGAGAGGTTAAAAATTATATCCACAAAGGCATATAATCAGTGATAGAAGAAGACATTGAACCACTCACAGCGTAAAACACATGATAACCATGGAAGCTGGCATCAGCCATCTTTCTCTGTGTTGCAGATTAGGCCTTTGATGAAGTATTGAAACTTGTTTATCAGTTATAGAGATCGAAAATCAAGATCCCCTAATTGGTATGCTCTAGCCTCCTTGTTGATGTTCCTCCTGTTCATACCTGGTGGAAAGTGATCTCCTGAGCCCATGTTTAAGTTTAGCTTGCAGAACAGGGCACAGGAAAGCATGTGGAGGCTCCGTAGCAGCATAAAGAGGCTGACCCAGCCACTAGAATTCTGCCTTCAGCAGGCTTCTCTGTGAAGACTGGTCAGGCTGGGGCAGTAAGGCAGGAGGTAGTGGTGACAGGATGGCAGGAGAACTTGGTGGAGAGATGGAAAGGGGAGAGGACAGTAGCTCTCCCCACCCCCATCCCCCACAGTGCTGTAGAAGGCAGCAGACCTCTCCATGAACCCCATAACCAGTCCAGGGAAGCAGCAGGGAGGGTGAATTCTCACGCCTTTTTTGCTTCTTGACTCTCTGTCCCTGAGTCTAAGAATGTGAGGAGGTGCACTGAGGAGGACCCTTGTGCGGACTGCTGCAGCTTGGACATAGAGTTGGAGTTCAACTGTGTTGGAACACGACTGGTATGTTGACACTGAGTACCTGTCACATGAGCTCACTCAGAGGTAATCGGGTTCAGATAAGATGAGGGTTAGTGCTAATCTCTTCTCACTGCTCTTTAATTTAATTATCATTGACTGATGTCAAACTCGAAGGAAAGGCCGGCCAAGGGAACTCTATTTCCTTTTGGTCAGAAAATGAAATTTGTGGCCTGGGAGAGACCTAACATTTCAGTTAGGCTAAAGAGTGGCCCTTCAGGTAGTCAGATCTGCTTAAGCCGGTTTCAGAGATAGGAGAAATAATTATCCCTTTAATGAGAAAGATGCTCTTCTTTCCCACTGTTTGTATGATAAACCAGCCTGCCTCCATCGTGGGCTTAAAAGCCATCATACAGTAAAGACAGCCTAGGCTCTGTCCCACTGATGATTAAACCTCTGTTCTCAGGAATTGGGCTAAGCCCCATCTGTAACGGTAATTACAAATGGTTTTGTACTGCCTGTACCAGGAGAGGCAACTATGTCCTTGTTTCAAAAAAATTACTATAACCATCATGAGAATGTTACAATCCTACCTTTGTTTTAAAAGGTTTTTACAACTACTTAATTACAACTCCCTTGTTACAACCACCTTGCAACCCTGTCTTTGTTTCAGACGGTCTTTAGGACTCTCTTGCTATGCTTATGGTCTGCTCCTGTAACACTGCCTATTTTGCCTGCCAAATCCCCCATTTGGAAGTCCCCTACCCCCGAGCTATAAAAACCTTGTCTTTCTCACATCCAGTGCTGATCTCTTAAATCCTAATTTTAGGGAGAGACAGCTCCTATACATGAATAAAAAAAAAAACTTACTCTAATTAATTGCTAGCTTCAATTAAATTGGCCATGATGATTTGGGTTGGGGTTCTTTCTCCTCACATCTTTGGGGGTGACACCTGTCTCTCTAGAGCAGTCACTTAGGGAACTTTAACAGGGGCTTCATATGTCTGCCCACTTCTTCCCCCCCAACCCCCAGGGCTTCACATTTATTTCAACAATTCAGCAAACATTTGTACACATATGTACATGTACATACATTTCACATATACATATGCAGAGATTAAGACACAAAGAAAACACAGTAAAACACTAAAATTGGGAATCTAGTCGAAGAGTGTGGAAAAGGTCATTGTACCACCGGGCTACTTTTTGGTAGCTTTGGGATTTTCAACACAAGGACACAGATTTCAATAGTCACATGACGCCAACTCACACTCTTTACAAGTAGAAGTACTGGCAATGAAGTGATAATTCAGGAGGATGGAATTCTGGGAAGGATAAGTTTATGAGGGGAACTGCACAGGTACACATGCCTCTATTCAAGTATAAATGTTGGATTTTCCTTTCTAGATATTAGTTGTATAGTCTACGTATTTTTCTGAATATATATTTCCAAACTAGGAAAACGTAAAAGAAAAAAAAATGGAATGAAGTGCATAATTCTCTTAAACTTTTTATCGATTCTTTGTGAATTTTACATCATGTACCCCAATCCCATTCATCTCCCCCAGAATAAAAATAAAACAGCAACAAAAAAAAATCTTGTTGTGGAAGCTATGGTGTGTCACACAGTGTATCCTGTTGTCTATGCATCCTTACTTGCAAATGTTCATTGCAATGAGTCATCATTGGTCTGGTTTGAGGCCTCTGGTTTCTGCTACTCTATCAATACTGACTCCTCATGAAGACTCCTCTCAGATATCCTGTTGTTGCCCTGTGTCATGAGATCCTGTAGCATTTATCTACCAGCTCTTTCACACATTCCAAGAGATCACAGATGGGGTAGATGTTGAGGTGGGCCAACTCAAAGCCCAAGATCTAGCCCTGGGAGGTAGCTGAGTTGGTCAGCCCAGCAGCTTTCTGTGCCCACAGCATCATGGTAAGCTCTCCAGCAGCACCCTGGCTAGCTCACCCAGTGCTGCAGCTGGCAGGGGGCAGGGCCAGCTCTCACACTGCCAAGGCAGTGAGGGGAGAGGGAGCATCTCTTCCTCACCCATGCCACATCTTGGCGGATGAGAGGGCTATAGCTCTCCCATGCTCATACCCTTTCGCTAGCTCACCTGCAACCCCACCACAACAGTCAGCTCTACTGTGCTGCCCAGGTGAGGGGCAGGGATAGCTCTCCTGCCTACCTCAGGCAGCAAGGTCTACCTACTGTTTTAATTACTCAGAAAAGTATGTTTCCCTTTCTTCTTCTTTGTTCTAAGCATGTTTTCCTAAGACTTTATCTGAACTCTTTCTCTCAGTTCTCTTTTTCCAGTCAGTTGGCTGCTCTCTATAGTAGCTTAACTCAAATGGGGCTGGCCCTTTCTCTTTCTCTTCTCTCTTTTCTAGACAGCACCTGACATACAGCTGCCCTGAGGTTTTTCTTTTAAACTCTTTTAAAAATGTCCTTGAGCAAACTTTCTTTTGACAAGGAAAAGAAAGCTTGGCTGGCCTAGAACTTATTACATAGACCAGGCTGGCCTCAAACTCAGAAAAAATGTCTTCCTCTGCCTCTGCCTCTGGAGTGCTCAATTTTCCTGGAAATGCTGACCTTTAGTTAAAAAAAGGGAAGCACAGACATAGACAAGTAGGCATGATGTGACCTTGGAGATGGTCACCTATAAACCAAGGAGAAAGGTCTGAAGTAAATCTTTCCCTTGCAGCTCTCAGGAGGAGGCTAAACACAGATAAACTGATTTTGGACTTTGACCCTCCATAACTGGGTTTAAGCCACCTAATCTTGCTACAATGGTCCTACTACACTCACTAGTAGGCTGGAGAGTTTGTGATTTGTTCATGGAGGAACAGTTCTTGTTTTTGACAGGATGATAAACATTTGAGTTCCTTCCACTTGATTTCTTTCTGTCTTGGTGGCAAATTCCCAGTAGGAATTTTGTGGTTGGAACCACGCCTAACTTCTAATCCTTATCATCTGCAGAAGGAAACAAGTAACATGCCCACAGAATGGGAATAACAGTGCTCACCCCACTGGGCGAGCTTACAGGACTTTATGCTTGTAACAATGAATGTTAAGCTGCCTTCCTACCAGAGTTATTCAATGAAAAGTCAATTCGTATGACACATGACTTGATCCACCTCCCCTCAAAATAATGCTAACTTTAGCAAGAGGAGCCTTGACACAAGGGCAGCCAGTTCCTAGATATGGCCTGTGTAAATTGGTGTAGGGAGAAGGTGGGGACCTAAATAGCACCCCTGGGCATTTGGACCAAAGAACACCCCAAATAAGCTGCCTGTGGGATTTCCCCCGAAGAACCATGAGATACAATCAGGGCCCAGAGGAAAGTCAGGGCTGAAGTTCTGGGTAGAAGCAACCAGGAAGATTTTAGTCCTGCTCAATGAACAGAGCTTCAGCTGGAGGAAAACTGGGAATGGAGCTGAAGCAGGACACTGGCCCCATCCAAGTCCCAGAGTCAAGTCTCCCTCTTTCCTAAGGGACCACACGGGGCCCTTTCTTCATTTAACTGAGGATTTTAGCAGGAGCAAAGGAAGCTCTGCATTAAAGCAAGAGGTCAGTTATGTTAGCTATGTTTCCCCAGGTTGTTCTGTGAGTCTGCTCGTCATGGTGGGACTGGAACTAAGGACATAGAGGGGAAGGAAGGCGGCCAAGAGCAGGGACAGACTGAGGATGGACACTCTTGGTGGCTCCTCCTTCTGTCTTTGAGACTTCCTGCTTTTTCCGCCTTTCCTCTGCCATCTGTCCCTTCTTACTCCTGCCTTCTCTTGCTGAGTTGAATGCTGCTGGCTATATGTCCACACAGACGCTGTAGACAGGATGCTGGGAAAGAAAGACATGATCTATGGGGCTCACAGCCTCATTCAAAGATTGGAAACGAATCAACAAAACTGCACAGTAGCATGGTGTGAAGAAACGGAAGAGGGTCATGTAATGGACTGCACTGGCCATGATGGGATGGCCATGCCTGGCGGATGATCCATAGTCTTCCCAGGCCAGTCAAGCAGCCAAGGGCCTGCCTGAGAAGTGAGGGGAAATGGGCCAGAATGAGAGGGGCCTAGCTTGCTGAAGCACAAATCATTCGGTAGGTAGAGTAATTGTGTAAGGAAGTCGTTGATAAAACATGAACAAAGAGGTGGTGATAGAATTCTTCTCTGAAGACTAAAAATAAATAGTACAGAACCTCACTCTCTTGACCCTGGTTCTACCTGAAGGCAGGCCCAGGGGTGGCATTCCTGGTGTAGTTGCCTGTCTGTCCATGAATCCTGTGTGAACATAGAGTACTTAAAGGAGGCTCAGGATGTTCGTGTGGTGGTAGATTTTGTCGTTTCTGTTTGCCATAAGTTTCCCAAAGAAACAATTTCCCCCTATTTTCAAAGGGTGCATTGAACATTAAAATCTCGTCAGTGAGAACTTGACATAGTCACAAGCGACACAGAGCTGTCGTCACCTTTAGGGAATATCAAGTCAGGGCTGTTGGGAATGTAGCTTGTCTGAAGAAGGGCTCACACAGCTTGCTCGAGGAGGCATTCATGGTGGGATGGCTTTTGCTCTTTTTAAAATGCTTGGGTGTTTCCTTCCTTCCTTCCTTTCTTCCTTCTTTCCTTTTCCTGCTCCTTTTCCTCCTCCTCCTCCTTTATCTTCTTCCTCTCCCTCTTTTGTTTTTCATATATGGCTTTCTGTAAATATTTCAAGATGGTTATTTACTATGATGATGAGAACATGGTCCTAGCTGATGTCTAGATTTTATTTCAAGCAACTGGTTTCCATCATAGTTGGGACTTTCCTGATGCTGACTTTAAGAATTAAAGAACACTTTTGTTTTTAGTATACCAAAGATTTCCTGTTTCTGTTGAGCAGAATAGAGGAGATCCTCCGGAGTGTGGCTCATTTGATGACTGGTGAAGGGTGTGAGGGAACCCCTCAGCTCTGGGGATACCTTTTCCTAATCTCCAACTGGCAAAGCTCAATTTCATGTCCAGATGATATTTCTTTTTCTGTTAGTGTTTCATTGGGGACAGGGTGGAATTCTTTTTTACTCTTTATCTAGTTGATTTGAAGTTCACACCATGAAGAAAGGGAAATTACTAGCTAGAGGCTTTGTGGGGAGTGGTTACAATGCTAGGAGTTATGTGAGGAAAAAGAACTCCATCTTCAGGAAACTTCATCACTTCTCTGGTGGAGGAACAATTAGGGAACAATATGAGGCCGTCCATAATCCAGGGCCAACTAAGTAGGGGGCAGGGGGGACAATGAGTGCCACGTGGATTCAGAGAAGAAGGCAGAGGACCATGATACAGCTCAGCATTTTGGACAACAATCAGCTTCCAGGGAGCCGTGTCTGCCTTCCCCTTGAGAGTCAGTCAGTCCACTATGTGAATCTACCATTAGTGAATCAGATCAGAGCACTTTATGCTTGGTGGCACATTAGTGGCAGTAGAGCCTGGGTAAATAGGATGTGGAAACAAGTCACCTACTGCAAGTCTCTCTGGCGTCTAAGTGAGAAAGCAGCAAGACAGCTCTGCAAGACAGGCACAGCTTCAGTCTCCCTGACAACAGTTTCTGCTGAGCGGAAAACCATTAAGAGGTGGATCTCTGCAGCGATAGCCTACAGTTTCCAAGGGATAAATCTTGTCTGCAACAGAGGTTGGCAGCTAAATTTCTGTTCCCCTGGCTTCCCTCTTTATTCTGCGCACAGAGCAGCTCAAAGGCCAGCAGTGGCTGATGTGATGGGAAATATTTCTCATGGGGTGTGAGGCAGTGGGTGGAAATCTCTCCTGATTTACAGAGACATGACCTCCCTACTGTGAAGGGTTGAAATCAGTCAGACTGTGGGTGTGGGTAGTCCCCAGCTGTTCGATGCCTACAGCTTTCGAAAGATTCTGACATACCCGAAGTTTTGACGTGCCTACGTCCTGAAAGAGATAGTCCTCCTGGAGGAGAGTACAGACCATGTTCTCTGACAGATGTGGTGAGGATGGATGGCTGTGGGAGAGTCAAAGAAGCCTGAGCAATCAGGACTATGTCTAAGTGTAGGATGATGTCATTATACAGGTGAAGGCAGGTACAGGATAGAACGAGGCCTGTCATTGGATGAGAAGGAAGGATGGGCGGGAGAAAAGTTTTAGAGAGGGGAGGAGACTGGAACAAGAGAAGGAGAAGCAACCGAGAGCACATGGAGGCAGATGTTAAGATTCCTCTCTGCACATTTACAGGTTGGTATGAATATTCTTAAGGGATGGATGTGTACAGGGCTTTGCATGTCTAGATCAGTAAATTATGTATTATTAATTGGATCAGAGGTTATTGTGTTGTGTGTTCTTTCATGTGGCAATTTAAGTTCAAGAGAGTATGTAGTGGCTAGACATGCTAGCCTGCCACGGAATTGGGATGTGTATGTCTGGCATGGTGGCAACCTGCCTTGGGAACTAGACGGGGTAGAGAGATTGTTGCCAGGCTCAGAGGGTAGCCATCGGCAGTGTGACATGGGATAGAGCAAAGCGGGTGAGAGGCTTTGCTGACTGAGATGAAGACATCTACCAGACATCTTGGGGCACTGTGGTGCCAGATCTAGTGCGGAATAAAAGACAGCCTTTTTTATAATTTTACAGCAATGTCTAAGTTCTAATCAAAGAGTGTAAATTAATTAAGACCTGGTTCATTGTCTGCCAGCAGGATGGAAACTGGCCTCAGTTGCTTGTTCCAGACACAGACTATGGAGAACACATACCATTCATGGCTTATGAGGTCATCCTGGCTTCTTTTTCTGTTGTTGTGATAAAATACCTTGACAAAAATGACTTAAGGGAGGAAGGTGTATTTTAGTTCACAGCTCCAGGGCATGGTCTGCTATGGCAGCAGGTCAAGGTTAGGAACTTGAAGCAGCTGCCTACCTCACATCCATAATCAGGAGGTCGAGGGATTGGAACGCCTCTGTTCGGCCAGCTTTTCCCTATCTGAGCTCAAGCTCAGAGAATGGCATGGTCCACTTTTAGTGTCAGTCTTTCCATCTCAGTTAACCCAATCCTTTGAAGGCATGAATAACCCCTCACAGAGAAGCCCGGGGTTCCTCAGACTGACAGTTAACACTAATCATCATAATAGCCACGGCCTCAGATGTATACTTTGTCTGGCTTTGGTTTTGTTCTTTTCTTTACTATGTATGAAGATATGTATTTAGCGTGCATGGGTTATAACTGTGACAAGATTATAGCTACTTCATTCCAACCTCTGGTGCAGAACCCAAGGTTCCATGCACGCTAAATACCCTCAACGGCCTACATCCCTATGCTATGAGTAGAGTTTAGTGTTCACTTAAAAAGATAAGTTCTTTGTGTGAGAAGTGGCTTTCCACTTCAGTGAGTAAACACACGAATAATAAAATAATGTGTATTCTAATATTCATAAAAACATTTTTTAAACGTCAGGGTATGGATTAAGTCACTGAGTTGAATTAGGCTGGGAGGAGCAGCTCGCATTCAAGATTCCCTCAGTCCCAAAGATTTCGGAAATCTAAATGAAAACTACTATTTGGCAGTTGAAACAATAATGAAGATGATGGCTCATATTTCCTGAGCCTTAGTCCTACGCAGACTCAGTGTAACAATTTACATGCTATGTTACTTCACCTTAACCTGCATAACTCTCATATTCCTTTGTCTTACTTTTCTGTTGCTGAACAAAACACCAGGACCAAAGCAACCTTTACAAAAGGATCCCTTGCAGTTCCAGAGGGTTAGTGTAGAAGTAACATTTATTTCCTCAGATGAAACTGTTGCCTTGGAAGACTTAACTGCCTCTGTCTGCTAACCTAGGCCTAGTCCTCCCTGTACAATCGAATCTAGACCTAGAATGGTTTCAGCCTCTGAGACTTGCTACTGAATACGCCCATTCTTGCTTTTCTAGTTCTTTCTGAGCTGTGACTGGCAAGTCAGCTGAGCCCTTCTGGCTCAAACGCCTCTCCAAGCTGACTGACTCCATCTGGCTTCTCTCTACCGGCCTCTCTGAATTGCTCTGCTTGGCCTCAGACCGACTCTAGTAATCTGTTCTAATCTTCTGGTTCCTTCTCATTCTCTGGCTCATTTCTCTGCAACCTACCTCTATAACTATCCAGGTAAACGCACTGCTCTCTTAAGTGGCCTCCCTTTCCTCTCTTTGTGAGAGTTGGGCATATCCTACTCTGTCAAATCTTTCTCTGATTTGTCTGCCACTCAATTAGACATCACTTTCAGACATGGGTGCTTCCTTCTACAAACTAACTTAGCCTTCATTGTTTGGCATTAAAGGAGTGTGCCAAGGGTGCGGTTTTTTTCCAGCCAGAGGGATTAAAGTTGTGTGCTAAGGCTAAGCCACACCACAACAAGAAACAGCTTTTTTTTTTCAGTAAATAACACAATCTTGGGGTTCACAATGTGATCAAATATCTTGCAACAGGTTTAAGTCCATGATGATGGAGTAAAGACGTGGGAGCAAGTTCACGACTTGATCCACAAGTAAGGGGCAGGGAGGGAACTCTGGGAATGCTGTGTTTTGAAACCTTGAAGTCTGTCCCCAGTAACACAACTCCTCAATCTGGACTAAACTTCCTAATCCTTCCCAAATAGGCCCACCAATGCAGACTAAGTATTTAAATGTATGAACCTATAGAGGTAAATCTCATTCAAACTACCACATCCTTGTTTGGCAGAGTAGGAGCAAGACAGGAAGGACGCACACAAACCTTGTCTGAGTTACAAGACCAGAGAGTAGCAGAGCTGAGCCCACCTTACTGCAAGTGAGTGCCAAACCCATGTCCTTAACTGTTGAGCTATTACACACAGCCCAATTTTGTTGTTCAGGTTTTGCTACACACTAGAGAAAACCATTGTAAGCTTGGATGTGGTCAAAGCCATTCAAGCTTTACCATTTTTTTCAAGGCAGAACCTGTTTGCCTTGGAGTCAAAGGCTTGGTCTGGGTTCTTTAAGATTAAGTGGCTTTCAGCCGGTTCAGGTCATTGTCTCTTAAATTCTAAGTCCTTGTCACAGTGACAGGAGTTAGAACAAGGAAACTCAGAGAGAGAGAGAGAGAGAGAGAGAGAGAGAGAGAGAGAGAGAGACAGAGAGACAGAGAGACAGGACAGAGAGACAGATGAGAGAGAGATTTAATTGCCCCTAAGAAGTTGTTCAATTCTAAGTGTGGGCGGGATAACTACTTTTAATGACTCATTCATTCAGCCCAGTGAAGTCACTGTTTGACCTTGTTTACAGTCTAAGAAGGTCATTCATAGGTCAGCCAATCAAGGCCTGCCACATCCTCAGACCACGAGGCTGTGCTGGTAAAGTCAGACTTACCTGGTTATTATTTGGCCTGCTAAATTTGCATTGGGCCTTCCCACATTTGCCCACAGCACCTCTTGTTTCCTGTAAGCATAGGCAACTGGGTGTGTTTTTCCTCCTTGCTAAGCAAAAGCCGTTAAGTATGGATTTTTCTTCAGTGAACGCACCAGAGAAACTTCCCTTAAGGTTTCGAGTGAGGCCAGTGGAAGTATTATCCAATCTATCATACTTCTGGAAAGAGCTCCACTGATTTTTATTACACATGCAGGCTGAATTCCGTTAAGCACTCTTTTATTCCGGCCACCGGATTGGATTTGTTTAGCGTTTGATTTTCATGGTCTTTAAAGCACTTGCAGGGTAGCAAAGGGAAGGTGTGTGAAACGTGAGGGAAGGATCAGTCTCCACACTGCTGGCATCTAACCGCACCCAGGATTAAGATTACCTGGCTGGGTTAAGTAGAGTCTTGCTTGTAACCACTGAAGTAAAAAAGAGTGAGAAAGGAAAGGGAACCTCTCTTTAAAAACAAAGTAGCTATCTATCTCTCCTCCCTTGAAGGCTGTCCCACCCCCACATCTCTTTCTGGTTTCCTGACCTCTGTGGGTATTCCAAAAGAAATGTATGTATCCGAGGATTCAAAGCTAACAAATGAAAGAAAACATGGGTCGTTTGTCAGGGATACTTAACTCGGAATGATATCTTCAGCTGTACCCTTTACCTGCGAGCTTCCTAATTTCATCTTTTTTAACAGCTGAATACTATTCCACTGTGTAAATAGCCACATTTTCGTTCATCAAGACTGTAAGAGGCAGAGGTGGTGGATGAATAGAGGAAAGCAGTGTGGGCAGCTGCATTATGACAGCGATTGTGACACAATGTTGCTCCTCTTGTGTCTGGAAGACGGTTTTCTTGGAGCCATTCTTCCCCTCTGGCTCTTAGACCCTCTCTGCCTCCTTTTCCTCATAGAGTTCTGAGCATCATGGACAAGCACGCACAGACAAGTAATCGCCTGGACAATCCCCAGATGACCATATGCGATGTGAGTCCTGCTTGTCCCCATAATGCCGTGAAACTGATGAGTTACTGAGCGAAGCACCCGGGGAGACTGGTCATTTCAGTTAATTAGCTGCTCGTTTTAAAGTCAGGTCTTTGCGAAGTTGTGTACAATGGGTTTTGGTCAGATTCGCGGCTCCCCTGACTCCTCCCAAATCATCTTTACCCTGCCAACTTTGTGTTCTTTTCTCTCCCATTCTCCCAGTCCAATTGTTCTGCCCTTATGTTCCTGGACATGTGGCCCTCCCCTGCAGCATGGCTGGCACACCATAAGCAACGTATGTTTCTTTTTATTTACTACTGTATTCTTCCATATCTTTTTAAGTTTATTTTCTCATACAATGTATTTTGATCATGGTTTCCTCTTTTCCAGTTCTCCTAGATCCCTCCTACCTCCTCTCTCTCTCTTTCTCTCTCTCTCTCTCTCCCTCCCCCTCTCAAAACAAAACAAAAACAGAAAGTCAAAACAAGCAAAAAAAAACCCAAAAAAAAACCCAAAACCCCAAAAACCAAAACCAACCCCCACCCCAAACCCTATAGAATAAAAACTGTCAAATCCAAACAAAATGTCTGCAACAAAATAAAACAAAAATGGAGGGAGGGTTTTTCTTCTTGTTTTATTTTGTTTTGCTTGCTTGCTTCTTTGGTTTAGGTAGAGTCTCTTTACATAGCCCTGGGTGTCCTGAAACTCACTGTATACACCAGGCTGGCCTTGAACTCACAGAGATCTGCTTGGCTCTGCTTCCCAAATGCTAGGGTCAAAGGCTTGCACAGCTATGCCCTGCTTATCACCACTTTGATTTTCCTCCTGTGGAATCAGATGCTGGGCCTGGACTCTAGGTACTCATGTTTACACTCCTTCACTCCATATCGGTTCCAATTCTGATATTTTTCATGGGATAAAACTGAATCAAATCTATTCACTTGGGCACTGAAACGCAAAGCCCTAGTGGAGGATTAAAAATGGCTTCAAATATTTTGATGTTCTTTCCACTGAGAGACTGCCTCTTTGCCCCTGCTCTTGAATATAGGGTGATTTGGGAAATGCCGTGATCAATAGACTAAATGTTATTGTGCTGACTTAGGGACCACAA
Source organism: Rattus rattus (assembly GCF_011064425.1). Taxonomy (NCBI): domain Eukaryota; kingdom Metazoa; phylum Chordata; class Mammalia; order Rodentia; family Muridae; genus Rattus; species Rattus rattus. Next base: position 50,176,617 of record NC_046158.1, on the reverse strand, counting down.
ACAACTAATGCCTTCTACTTCCTTTCTCACAAGGCACTGACTGGGAGGTCTGGGATGCCGTATGGGAAGGTCAACTCTGATGATCACCACGCTGGAGTGAGGCTATGGGCAGCCACCGTGTACCACAGCCCCAGAAGAGCACAGTCATTCCCCAAAGAGACTGGACTCATGAAAGAAGCCATCTAGAATGCTCTGGAAGCACCCCTCCCCCCAAAGCCAAGTACCATCACTATATGGACAGAAGATTCATTCAGCCAAGCTCAACTCCAATTTTTAACTCAAAACTTACGAGGTGTACTGGTGACTGCTTTCAGTGCCTAAGCCTCCAGGGAAGAGCTGTAGTTTTGCTAGGGTCTAAACTCCCACTGTGCTCTGAGACATTGAAGCAGCAAGTGAGTCCATGTGGATGAAGAGTTTGTTAGTGCTGGGCTGCACACGCAATAAACACGAAGCAAGTCCAACTGTTATTCACAGCCTGTATCAATCCCTTGATTCCACTCTCCGCATCACCGCACGAATCAATCAACAGGGATATATATGGCGGATACTGTTAAGCAGTGGTCCCTTCAATATCAAACACTGTCTCCTGCAAGTTTGGAAGCTTTGTTTCTTGAGTTGGTGTCCGTGAATACAGATGAAAGACATGGTTTAGCTTCCATATAGAGTCACACAGCTAAGTTACAGCTCACACAGTTTAAATAGAAGCCACGGAGTACCTTCTAGGTACTTCTTCTGTTCATAGTACCTGAAGCATAAATATGCTGACTAGAGCCCAAATCCTCCATCTTATCCTATATTAATGAGGTCTCTGTTCTTAGGTTGGGATGCATCAAGCGAGAAGAACGGCGGACCCCAGGCACTGCCTTCACAGTCCTGGATTCTGTTTTCTGGGTGTTTTCATGTGAGCGAAAGAATGTTGAGTACTCGAGGTTGCCTTGGTTAGTTTGGTCTTGGTCAAACATAGTATTAGTTAACTTTCCATTCCTCCAGTGTGTGCATTGGTACCGATGATAAGGCAGACAAAACATAGTCCTTCCCGTTCCCTTCAGCTCTTAGTCCTGAGGAGGATTGGGTGAAAAGAATAACGGAAGGATATGGGCAAAACGTTTTGTACACCCTGTAAAGTTTATCCCTGGGTTATTCAAATGCCGATTTCTCTGTCCTCTTGTCTTGTTTCAGACAAGCCACAGTATTGTAATGTTTATACCAAGAACCTCCTGTCTCAAGTATGTGTAAATAGTTCTTACCATTTATTCTCTGCCTTGCCAATGCTGATCACTCAATGGCTGGACAGAATAGCGAGTAGGTTGGGGTGTCCACTAGCGAGAGGAAGGAGAGAGGGAGAGGGGGATGAGATGGGAGGATGGAGGAATTAGAGCCATGAAAGAAGGGTCTGAAGAGCCAGGTCAATAATAATGGGGCCGGGAAGTAGCCAGATTAGCATAGAAGTTTCAGATACAAAATTTAACTGCGCAACTATTGAGGTACAGTTTTAAATAAATCTTGGTTTCTCCGTGAAGTTATTGGGGATTAGCATAAGGTAAATAAATACAGCCTCTCCGCTGGATTAATTCACGGTTTATAGTTTATATTAAGAGTAATTCCTTTACAAAGGGATACTGACGAGATGGGACAAATGTCCACCTCACATCTCACTATTCAGGGACCCTTCCTCATCATCTCGCCTTGCCTTCACGGTGGTCCTGTGTAATAATGGTGGTCAGTATTGGTTAACACCGTCTTAGAAAAGGAGGGAGTGCTTCAGAAAGTCTAGGCCATTTGGTTAGGGTTAGCGTGGTGAAAGGGAAGCCCCAAATCTATGGCATTCTTCTCTAGTCTTGGCCATTTACCATTTCTTTCACTTCACACTGCAAGAAGGAGGGCACTGTGGACGTTAACTAATAAGATGACTTCCTCTGGGCTTTGGTGGATTAGTAGCTATTGAAAGACATAGAATGGGAAAGAGGGAAGGAATTCCAGGAGGTGGGAACTCGGGCAGAAGTGACCCAAGACAGCCTGAGTTATACAGGGAGGCTCTGTCTTGAAACACGGTCCGGAGAAATTTCTTTACTTCCAAGAAAAAAAAAAACAAAAACAAAAACAAACAAACAAACAAACAAAACCCAAAACCAAAACAGGTGTGGGTGTTTTTTGTCTGCCTGTATGTCTGCCCAGTGTCCTTAGAGGCCAGGGGGCATCACTGGATCCCCTGGGATTAGAATTACAGACAGTTCTAAGCCAGCAGGGATTAACTGCTGTTAACCGCTGAGCAGTCTCTCCAGCTCAGGGCCTGACATTCTTGCACACCTTTCATGTATGGAACCACACTACCCAGAGCTTACCTTCAGCTCTCTGCTGGAGTGTTTGCACCACGCTGCTGATACAGTAATGAGAGGACAGGAGGATGATGTGGCATTTGGTGACCAGGCCTGAATCTAGGATCTTCCACTACTGCCCCTCTTCCAATGAGCACTCATCCTGGCTCCAAGCCAACCATGTGGGAGAAAAACATGAAATTCAAAGCAACTAGCCACTCGCGGTGGTGAGCCTTTCAGAAAATGAGACGTCTCACAGTACTGTAACAGCTCTTTCATGCCCCATGGCCAAATCCCAACCACTTTCCAGGCGTAACTTCTTGACGCTTTCTTGCATTCCTCCTCCGTACTCTCTTCTTGTAGCGAGTTGCTGAAAGCTGTCTTTATTCCAACATGCCCCTATGCTTTTTTTTTTTTTTTTTTTTTTTTTTTCTTTTTTTCGGAGCTGGGGACCGAACCCAGGGCCTTGCGCTTCCTAGGCAAGCGCTCTACCACTGAGCTAAATCCCCAACCCGCCCCTATGCTATTTGAACCTCTCTAACCTGCTTCATACATCTCTTAGATCTACAGAGCTTGGCACAGCCATGCATGTACGGCATACAAGAATGGAATCCGTGATCAATATATCGGCGACATGGTTCTTTTAATGTCAACTCGTCATAAGCTAAGGTCACCCGAGTAAGGAGCCAACTGAAGAGGAGTCCTGATTGCCTTCGTGTGGGAAGACCGCCTCCCGGTGGGCGGTGCCTTCTGTGGGCTTGCTGGAAGGAGGGCGGTCTGCTTTGCCCACGTGGCTTGCTTCCTGCATCTGAGTCGGTTCAGCCTGTTGTTGCTGCTGTAATTCTTTGGCTGACATTAGAACTAGTGCTGCCAGGCTTTGATCATGGACGTAAAGACCTGCAGCTCTCTAAGAACCTCACAGGTTCTCGGTGCCAGGTCGGGACGACTGAGGCACTTAGCCGTGAGGACTGAGCCTCTCAGATCTGAGACAACTATTGTTACTACTTTAACGTAAGCTAATTTAATAAATTATATTATTATGTTTATTTATATAATTAAATTTTATAAATTATATATGTAATTCATAGAAAATTATAAGCAAAACATATAAAATTATACATAAATATAACTAATATAATATATTATGTATAAACAATTATATCCATATATTTATTATATAATATTATAATATAAATATACGATGTATAATATTTACATATTTAAACATATAATATTTACATATTTAAATATATAATATAAATATATTATACAATATGCAATGTTATATATAATGTATTATATATAAATATATACATAATATATAACATATATAATACATGTAAATATATAAATGTGTATGAATAATATATAACCCAAACCATATATAAATATAATATATAATGTTATATAACATATAAATAAGTTTATAATTATATAAAAAATATATAAAAATGGCTTAGCAGGTACTAAGTCAATCAGGTGCCTACAGTCAAGGTTGATGCTCTGAGAGCTATGTCCAGGGCCCATGTGGTGGAAAGAGAGAACCAACTCTCACACATTGTCTCCTGTTCTACTCAAACATATTATGGCACATAACATGACACATGAACACATAAATAAATAGACAGATAACTGCAATTAATTATTTTGAGACAAGGCTCACTATGTAGCCCTGGCTGGCTATCTATATTTATCTATCTATCTATCTATCTATCTATCTATCTATCTATCTATCTATCTATTTATCTATCTATCTATCTACCTACCTATCCATCTCAGGAGAACCCCGACTGATACAGTTGAGATAAAAAGAGAAACGAAAAAAAAAAAAAAACATGCCTAAAACAAACAGAATGTTTTCCTCAAACGTGTTTGTCTCTTATCACCTTCTCTCAGTTTGCATAATAATTATATGATGTTGAATCAAGCAAGAAAATGGAAAACGCAGCTACACAAGGTGAGAGACACTTGTCAGCTTCATGTTTATCTAGCCAACACCGAGGGCAGAGTTGGTAAGACAAAGACAGTCAGGGTCACTGAAGGTGACGTCCTCTCAGCCTTTAGGAGTGTGGCTTCTGGAGTCTGAGGAAGGCCTGCAGTGCTTAGAGAGAAACCCTTGGGCACGGCAGCCTGGGTTCTTCCACCAAGGTGAGCTCTTTAAGTGGGAATGGAGCAGTGCTAGGGGGGAAACCTGCACTTTTCCTAGATTGACGTGTCTAGCTCATGAATGCTCATGGTGGGAAAATCCACTGTTGTTCTAGTCTCAAGAAAACCAAGTTCCAGTGAACCCAGGGTTTTCCTGTGTCGATGTGAAAGAAAAATTCTCTGGTGATGGCTCGTGTACAGGGTTCAGTGCCAAGAGAAAGAGAGAAACAAAAACCAGGCAAATAACAAGAAGTATCAGATCAATCCGGCTCTGATTTTATCCTCCCAAAAGAATTCTCTGCCAATAATTGATTTATAAATAGTTCTCTTCACAGGAACCCATACTGTGCTCAGTGTGTTTATCCTCTGTGCGGAGACTCAGTTAATATGTGGCATTTGAAGGCTTTTGCACATTACACACTCTTGTTCTTAGCAAGGGGACAGGCTGGGCGTACACCTCCTCTCCTTTTCCTTGCGGGTTTAAATGAAATCATTGGCCCCCGCTTACTTCTCTCAATTTTATTTTCCCATTAGGAAAGAAGACGACTCAGATGGATGTGCGGGAGGAAATGCACCAGGAAATCCCAAGCAGGGCGCAATCAGTCACCATTAATGCTCGGAAGGATGAAAGCTACTTGAAGAAATACAGCCACTTATGGACGGACGGTAAAATTGAATTCATGAAGCAGTGCCTTCTCCATGGGCGATTTCTCAGAGCTGAAGCCCCAGAATTGCACGCTGGCTGTGAGTGTCAGGCTTCCCCTCCGCAGTTAGCACACTTTAAAGAACAGGTATTGGATTTTAGCTGAATCTGGCACCATTGTTTTCAACTAGACAGACAGATGTTAAACTATAAAATATTTTGAGATACAAAGCTCTTGCATTAGGAGATATTCCCCCCCCTTCTAGAGTCATTGTTTATGAAATATCATGTGAATGGATTGACTACTTTAAAAATGGGGAGACATTTAGTAGATAACTTCTAGTTGGCCTTTTTAAAAAACAAAGAAGGGCTGGAGAGATGGCTCAGTGTTTAAGAGCACTGATTGCCCTTCCAGAGGTCTTGAGTTCAAATCCCAGCAACCACATGGTGGCTCACAACCATCTGTAATGAGAGCTGATGCCCTCTTCTGGTGTGTCTGAAGACAGCTACAGTGTACTTATATATAATAAATAAATTTAAAAAAAAAAAAGAAAAATGTAATAAAAGTGGAGTTTGATATTTAAGGAACATTTGCTTAAATTAACCAGGTAGCCTATAGGTAGAGTAATTTGAATCTGATGAAGGAGGGGTGGGATAACACAAATTGTTTGATGAGAGCATCCTCCTAGAATTCTAGTGTAACTCAAATAATAAGTATTTTAACGCATTTCTTGTGTGCTTATTTTTAGCCTCATATTCTGTAAGCTAACAGGGAGTTGCTTTCATGCATGGGGAATGCAATTCTCTCCCTGTACAAACGTGACACGAAGCTCGCCCCTCTGCTTTGATTGCATTTGCGCGTTCATTAATGTATCGAAATGTGTAGCATCCCCCAAGTTTTTACAGGCTTGTTCCTAATTAGCGGTTGGCATGTTCTCACATCCCACATCAGGACAGCCAGCCAGGGCTAGTTAGTTACACAGAAAAAGTTACACAGAGGAAGGGAAGAGGGATTTCCGCTCACTCGGTTCTGGGGGGGGGGTCTGTTCAGTTTCAAGTGGGCTGAATGGAGAGCCCGGATGCTGTAGGCAGGAGCCCTCTGCGTCTGCAGCTTGAGCTACTGAACTGAAGTGTCCAAAGAGATTTATGCAGGCATCAGTCATATTCCTTCAGAAAGAGGTTTCTTCTACAAGAAACAATAGACATCTCTCTTCGTAACTGGCCTCCAAACTATAAAGCAAGGAGACTCTTGGGCACTTAAACGTGGTCTGGATATTGCCAGTGTACTTTTAAGGTCTGTCAGTGATGATGCAGTAGAAAGGTCTACAATAAAAAAACGGCTTCTTATTTTTCTTAGTCCCTGTCATCTGATATGAGTGAATTAATCAGAGGGTATTTCCTCAAAGGGCTTAAGTCTAATAATTATGCAGTCTGTCTTTGCAGCCAATCAGGATATGCTTAAAGGCTTAAAAAAAAAATCAGAAGTTAGAAATAAGTGCACAGGGCTAGTAGTCAGTAAAAAAGAGAAAACTTGTCAAGTTAAACAAAATGTTTGAAATCCTATTTTTGTTTTTATGGATTAACGAGTGGAAAGAATCACTTTGCATTTGCTTTGTGTATCCTCATTCCCTGTCTGAGAGGATTTATACGTATATCCAACGAGATTAAAAACTTTTCATTTAAAACCTTTTTTTGAGTCAGGTTCTTATTATGTGTTCAGGTCTTGGAACTCATAACCTTCTTGACTCAGCCTTCTAAGTGCTGAAATTAGAGATGTGTGCCACCGGTCCCAGATAAAACGTCGTTCAAAAACTTTTAAGCGGGCTGGAGAGATGGCTCAGTGGTTAAGAGCACTCACTGCTCTTCCAGAGGTCCTGAGTTCAATTCCCAGCAACCACATGGTGGCTCACAACCATCCGTAGTGGATTCTGATACCCTCTTCTGGTGTGCATGATGACAGTGACAGTGTACTCACATATATAAAATAAAAATAAATCTTTAAAATAAAAAATGTAAATGCAATTAAATGAAAATGATTTGGTTGGCATTCCTTTCTGATAATAGCTGCATCCCCATCCCAATTATTATTATTAATTATTATTATTATTACTGTTGTTGTAGTAGTTTCAATTTTCACGTGTATGGGTGTTTTTCCTGCATATATGTTTGTGTATCATGTGCGTGTAGTGCTCAGGAGGCCAGAAGAAGATGTCAGATCCCCTGGGACTGGAGTTACAGATGGTTGTGAGCAGCCTTGTGGGTTCTGGGAAATGAACCCAGGTCTTCTAGAAGAGCAGTCAGTGCTCTTAAACTCTGAGCCGCTTCCCTTCCCTTCTGAATGCATAACTTTCTTTTGGAAGTGGTCAGTAGGTGACACATTTAAAGCTCTCTCAACTCTCATGCATGCAGATGGGTAGTTCCCAGGGCTGGGGTGCTTGAGGAAGTCTCACCTGGTAGGGACCTGGGCCTGTTCAAGGGCCGCTGCAGGGAAGTATTACAGATAGGATATGATTGAGCCCAGATTTCTGAACAGTAAACACATTCGAGTCCCAACTGGAATAGGTGAGATTTGCTGTCCGAAGGGGGGTTTCTTTGGAGAAGAACTGCTGTGGGAGGAGCAGTGGGTACTACTCATGACAGGCCAATGGTAAACACACTGACCTGCCACATGGCCTCAACTCCGCCCAGAAAGCTTCACTGTGTGTGTGTCCCACACAGATCATGTTTAACTCCACTCAGTAGATGCTGTGGGTGTCCAGGATTCTCAACGCTCTGCTTGACTATGTCATGGTTTGTCCGTGTGGTGGGTTCCTTTCTGCAATCACATCCCAACGAAGAATCTTTCCTTATGTTCAAGATCAATTAGAATGCAGAATCTAAGAGCACAGTTTAAAAATTCACATCTGAGCTGTGGCATAGAGCATTTGGACTCCAGAGGGAAAGCAAAGATCTACTTTAGAGGAAAATGGGAATAATAACAGGAAAAATAAACCGAGCTTTTACCATCAATTTTTATATTCAAGAATCAAGTTCCTTGGACCTGCGAGATGGCTCATGAGATGAAGGGGAGCCACATGTATGCTGTGGCATGTGTCATGTACATACAAATATGCTTGATAAATAAATGTGACAAAGTTTTTTTTTTAAAATAAAATACAGGGTACATTCGGAAAAAGTTCCTAAATAATCCATGAGCTTCCAGCATTCTCTGTCTACCACCAACCCTCCCCCCTGCCCCATCCTCGGTCATTCTCTGAGTAAATATTTAATTGAATATCATATATGGGGACAGTTGTTGACAACAAATAAAATGGGGAAATAGGGCAGGAGTTTGAGGGGCCAATGATGTGAACTGAATGTCTTATGTGTCTTCTATAGGACTCCATGGGAATCTCAGGGTTCCCCTACATTCCCAAACATATGTAGACAATGTTACCCCAGAAGACGTGGGTTATTAAACAAAAAGCCATAGAAAGGTTGAGGCAATATGGTGCCAATGTAGATTTCTAAAACAAGACAGCTAAGATCACAGCTACTGGATATTTGGGGAACCACGAGTTAGCCATAAATATGACTATGATGTAATTTGTTATAGAATCATCTCTGATAAAATGCTGCTTTTGCATGATTCTGCATACATATGTCCTTGGGTCAGTCTTTCATCTGGAGTGAATAAAGTATGTTCCATCTGCGTGTACTCCCCATTCCTTATGTAAATTCCTGGACCATCATAACCCTCCTTCTTTGGCTTCAAAGCTAGGATCCTGACACAATGCCCTCCTCCCCAGCCTCTATCCCTCACACTCTCCTGCCCCATATTTCACAGATGCGCGGTTGAAATGGATATCCAATTTAGGGCTGAACATTCAGTAGTCATTAATCCTCAGTACTTAACCAGTCAAGAGTTTCTGCATTAACTGTTGCCCACTGCAGAGGGGAGCATCTCTGTTCAGGGCTGAGAATGGCACTAATCTATGGGTATAAACCTGATTATCTAGGAGGCAGTTTGACAACTGTGCACTTAGTAAGACACCAGTAGTGTGCGCCCCATGAGGACTCGTGTGCTTTTGCTCAGGTTTTCCACAGGAGACACGAATTCCTTCCTATGACATGTAAAGTAGTTCGTCACTCCAGTAAGGGTTGTACAGTAATCACACCATGGGCGCATCCCGCCTGGAAGGTTAGTTATAGAACGCAGGGTTTGATGACAGCTAATACCGTTGGTGGCTTTGTCCTCTAGTGCCTTCATAGCCTGTTGTAGCACTATGAAAGCTAGCCAGCAGGGAGCAAGTCTTCAGGTCAGTTTCAGCTTCGTTTCTTTTCGTCCTGTAACCTAAGTATATTGTGCCTTCTGCCATAAGGCCTTACCATAAAACTCTTAGAGTGGGAAAACAAGACCAAGTTAGTAGTCTGTGTTGTTCTGAGGGACTCTTGGGCCACCCTGACTGGGATGGTTTACATATCCTCAGCCAAGGAAGTAGCACTATTAGAAGGTGTGGCCTTGTTGGAGGAAGTGTGTCACTGTTGGGGTGGGCTTGGAGACCCTCCTCCTAGCTGCCTGAGGATGCCCAGTCTGTTCCTGGCTTCCTTCAGATGAAGATGTAGAGCTCTCAGCTCCTCCTATACCATGCCTGCCTGGATGCTGCCGTGCTCCCACTTTGAGGATAATGGACTGAGTCTCTGAACCTGTAAGCCAGCCCCAATTACATGATGTTGTTTATAAGACTTGCCTTGGTTATGGTGTCTGTTCACAGCAGTAAAATCCCAACTAAGACACTGACTTATACTTGGGTATCAAATGTCTGGCACTGAGATTTTTTTTGTTAATAAACCATGTCTTCTTCGAGAACATTGTGTACCCATGTGGGATACCCCTGTTCAAATTCCTTTTAGAAATAATTACAGTTTTCAATTAGCTTTAAAAGTAGTGAGTTCCTGTATATGTTTCTCACACGGCTTTAGTTTGGCTAACTCACTCTCAGCCCATCTTCCCCTCTGTCCTCTCAGTCCCATTTCTGCTACTTGATCTCTAGTCCCCAGTATCCCCTGTCCCCTTTCATATCATGTGTACTGACTGCTTGTTTCCTGATGGGCCTAATGGTGCACATCTATAATGCCTGCATTCAGAAGACTGAGGCAGGAGGATGCCTTGAGTATCATGCTAGCCAGAATTAGAGTGAGACTTTGCTTAAAAACAGACAAATACACAAATTAAAAGGCATTGCTGTGCTGTTTTATAACTGCACAGGTGGGCTGTTAGAGCGGTTTTGGGTTTAGTCGTAGCTCTTGGTTGACCATAATAGTTAGCAGCGGAATGAAAGCTTCTTGACTTTGCCCTGAGCTAACCCACCAGTGTGCAATCTTAGGTGTTTAGTTTCTTCAGAAGACAAACAAGCCAGGGTAGAGACCAGGTTGGCCTCTGGGCATCCCAAACTTGCTCGCCTTGGGTACTCACCTGAAGCTTTTATTTAATCACTTGAGGATCTGGTTCAAAGGCAGCTTCTGGCTTAGTAGGTGTGCAGTGGGGACGGATTAGTACTGGCCCTTGTTTGTTCAAGGGCCATAACTTTCTATTCCCTTCTAAGATTCTACATTAAAAAATAAACAATTTATACTGGACACAGTGACTCACGCCTGTAATCCCAGCACATGTGACACTGACATACAGGATCACCAGGGGTTTGGGGCTAGCCTGGGCCACATATCTAGTACCAGGCCAGCTAGAGATACATAGCAAGACATTGTCTCAAACAATAACAACAGACAAACTAATGAGACAGGCTTCACATTGGCAGTTCAGGAGACTAGGCCTAAATCTGTTTCTAAGAACTGGGCAATCAGGCAAGCTCAGGCTTCAGAAGCTGCCCTACCTCCTGGCCTGAGACAAGGACAATGGGTCAGCAGCAGTTTCCAGACTTCCTCGGCAACAGTTTCCAGACCTCCCCAGCAATGGTTCTGGAATGTCCCTAGAGATAAAGCCAACAATAGAGGTCACCTACCTCTCTCTGGAATTCCCATAATGTGCTTTAAATTGAGCCTGTAAGCTCATGTTGGGGTCTCCATCTTGGAATGGGAGACCCCAGCATGCTGGACTTCTGCAGAATAAAACACTCTTTGCTTTTACATACTATCTGAGTCTGAGGTATCATTCTTTAGAGAATCATGGAACTTTACAAAGCAAAGCAAAGCAACAACAAAACCCTCCTGCTCAATCCAGCAGGCTCTGAGAGAGTGAGATGGAATTCTTTTCAATGGCGATCACAGCAGAGGGGCCGTGAGGGTGCTTGGGAAGTGGGGGTCCAGGCCCAGGGAGATGGGAGTGAGTGAGCCATGCTTGTCAAAAGGAAAGGCTCTCAATCTGAGTTGGGTTGGAGGTGGGGCTTGGGGTGAGATAGGGGTTGGAGTGAGGCGAGAGAAGAATCCAAGAGAATTTGCAAAGAGAATGGGATCTAATTCCCTATTGTGTTTAGTCCCTAATTGGGACTCAGCAGAACAACACGGGCCCCATATCTCTTCAATACTTTTCACGGGGAGCCACTGTGAAACTTCAGCATCTCTGAATTTAATCCATTACAGGCTCCTATACTTAATGAAATTACAACAATCCAACAAATGATATAATTGCCATAAATACTGCTTTAATATAATTATGTGTAGCTCACTGGAACATACTATTGCATCCCACAATATAATTATGACATGTGCTGTTATCAAATCCCTTATCGAAGGCATGCAACGAATGCAGTTAACATGTTAATCAGGTGTTAGGGTTTCCACCTGACAATGTCCCAATTTAACAAAATGATAGGATCGTAAACATATTTTTCAGGGGGCTAGGTGTGAGGGATTGGGACGAAAGTAGAGGAGACCACAGTCAGTATTTTCGGAAGTGAGACCTCTGGATGACCCTCTGTGAATCCCTGAGGGTAGTTAAGATGCAGTTACCTTCCCATATGCTGGTTTTATATCGCCTTTTGGATGGTTTCATTAGGATAAATCCCCTAAACCTAGGTGGGCACTTTGTTTTTTTAGGCCTATAGTTATACAAGGTAAGAGCATTTCAAGAGAGCTATTTCAAAGGAAACCTGTTTTCTTGGGCTTGTCTGTCCCAGACTCCATTGGGAACACTGGAAACTTGGCTGTATCTGCTCCTTAGCTTGTGGGAGGACCGCACGGGCCTCCTATGGTAGGCGGTCACATCTACGGCTGGCTTCTGAAACCCTCAGGGAGCTGAGCATTCATTGTTTTCAAGGCAGAGTCTCATGCATCCCAGCCTGGCCTTGAACTCAGTAAGTCACCGACTTTGAACTTCAGGTCCTCCATTTTCCAAATGCAGGGATTATGAGCATGTGTTACCATGGCCCATCTCCGTGGTGCTGAGGATCGAACGGAGGGCCTCATGTATGTTAAATATGTATGAACTGAGCTCTGTCACCAGCCCTAGAAAGCCGAGTTGTTGAAGGAACATCTGATGCTGGCAGGTGAGTACCACTTTCCTCTTTTCTGAGGCAAGAGCTGTTTGTTGACCCATGATATCCAAACATCCCAAATTGACGACTGGCTTCGCTGGACAGCCATGCTGGAGACATCCTTCAGCATCACCGAGATCAAAGCTTCTCTCTCTTGCTTCTAGCCTGTGGCATGACCAGAAGCAACAAGTCACATGTCACAATGGCGGCTATCACCAAGGGACAACTGCTATCTTCATGGGGGTCCGCTTTTTCTGAATTCCACTTTCTCAATGGGGATACTGAGTGTGAGTAGCTCAGGGTAAGTCAGCAGCAGCTCCACAGCCCCAGGATTCCAGCCAAGGGCTTCCAGAATGGAAGGCCTCGGATCTACGCATTCGGAACTCCACTGACATTGCTTTATCCGGAACATCAAGATTGGCATGAAGCAATTCCTAAGTAAGATTCAATTGCTGACTGATTCTAAGATATGGTGGGATGAAGAAGTGACGTCAGGGTTTTGTTCACACCACCCAGGCCGGTAGACGGCGAGAAGCTGTGGTATTTATGTTGGGAATCTGTTGTTTAGCTTTAGAGAAATCTGTAGACCTGAAAGAGGTGAAAAACTAGGGACCTTTCAAAGTATGATTGCTTACTTCCCAATTTCAATCTTCCACATAGCCTAATACTTCCTGGGACAAAGACAGTTTACTATAGAAATATTTTCTTTGAAGATGCAATTTGAAGACGAATTTCTCGTGCCCTCATTTGTGAATGCATTGTCAACAAATCACACGCGTTTATTCAACTTGTCCAAATAAAAGCCCAATAAGGCTCAGAAATAGATTTCTCAGCAATTTGACTTTCTGATGCAGGGGAAGGCAGCAAGGAGCTGGCTGCTTCATTCATTCTCCTTGGATTAAAATTCGGTCAAAGAAAGAGGCATGAGGAAATTTAGGGGGCAGTCGACTTGTCTGTATCTTTGATTGTGTTGACAGAGCCTTGGATATATACATTCGTAAAAACGTGAATTGCATATTTAAACAAGTGCTGCCTATTGCATGTCAATACAATACAATTAAATTGTATTAAAGCAATACAGTTAATAGACAAAAACCAAAGTGGAACCAGACTGGCTCAATTTAGGAAAGTCATTAAATCATTTGAGACAGGGTCTCCCTATGAAGTCCACACTGGCCTCAAACTCCTGCCTCTGTCTCCTTCAGGTTGTGGGAATATAGGTGTGTACCACCATGCTCACAAACTTTGTGTGTGTGTGTGTGTGTGTGTGTGTGTGTGTGTGGTGTGGAGGGGTGACTTTGGAGGCTAGAAGTGGACATTGTGTGTCTACCCTATTGCTCTCCACCCTATTTTTTTTGAAACAGACTCTCCCACTGGCCTGGAGTTTATTGATATGCTAGACTGGCTGGCCAGGCAGCCCTTGGGATTCTGTGGGCTCAGATTGTCTTCAAGGGTGGATCTCTCCCTCTCCTTGTTCTTCTCCTTATTCCTCTTCCCCTCTCCTCCTGTCCTCCATTCCCTCATTAAACACACATGCCCACGCACATGCCCACGCACATGCACACACACACATACACACACACACACACACACACATATGCACACACTCTTTGCTTTAGATTTTGAAACCGTTTTGTTATTTCAAAAGGGAAAATATGATAGGAAGAAGACAGAGTCTTTCCTTATTACGGTCACTTGGAGTCAGCTATGAAAGTGAAGACGCTCACTTAGAATTTGAAATGGCAGCCTTTGCCTCCCTTTCATTGAGACGGGTAAATGTTTGGAGGGAGTGAGGAGGGATTTATGTGATTAAAAAAAATGTGACAGGATGGCCTGCAAAAGTGCAAAAACTTGTTTGCATGGTGTGTGGCTAAACACACAGCCTGCGTGTCTGAAGAGCTAAGGAGTGTGGTTAGTGGGTTCATATGCATTGTTCCTGGGTCGAGAGGTCATTAAAATAATATGTCTTCGTGGTGAACAAAGCACTAAGGGTTCCTCTAGGAACTGCACTTTATGAAGCTTCAAGCATCCTGGTGACAGAAAGTTAGGGAAGACTAAGGGGACATGGGGAGGGAAAGACGACTCTGCTCTGGAGTCTGACAGAGGTCTTAGCGGCAGAGAGACAAAACTTACAGTACAATTAGAAAATTCGCCCTGAAGTTTGCCCGCATAGAGGCATTATCCCTGTTATAGAGAGACATTTCAAACTTATATGAACGGAGAAAGAACAGCTGAGGGAGTTCAGGGACTGGGACCTTGAAAACTAGCAATTCTGTTTCTTCTCTTTGACAACTAGTCCTGTCTTGGCTGGAAGCCACACATGTCCTCAGCTCTGTTGGCAACTATGTCCTGGCTGGAGGCCTGCTAGACCAAAATATTTAGAGACACTGGTTCGCCTTCTGGTTTTTTGTTTTTATCCTTCTCCTTTACATAGCAGCATTTTTTAAAAAAATAATGTGACACTCTATGTATTTGTTATAAATGAGCTCACACTCTCCCCTAAGGGAATCCAAGGAGGAAAAGCAGTCATGTGGCCCTGGAAACATAGGAAGGTAGCCAAGTCAGGGTCACAGGTATGGCTGGTCCCTGGACAGCTCCTACCTCTCCATGGGAGGATCAGGTGTCACTGCCCTCTTCTCAATGGCTGCTACAGCAGAACTCTCAGCTGTCTTGCCCAACACTAGGGCCTTTTGTGAGGACATGATGATAGAGGGAGGCACAACTTCCTGGCGGCCATCACAAGTACAGTAGTAATTGTTGGGCAGCTTGTGACTGGGGCCCACAGAGAGCTTCGGAGGTGGCTGGGTCCGCTTGGTGATCTCCAGGTAGCGAAGCTGCAACTTCGCCTGCCGGTCTTGCCCAGACGCCCAGTTCAGCAGCTTTTGAATAGCGCCAGTAGTGGACGCCATATTCATTCTGCTCCGAAGGATGCCGGTGACGACTCTGCCCTGAGGGTTCCTGGGTACTCTACATAGCAGCATTAGCAAGCAGCTGCTTGGAAGCTCTGGATGATCAGACCTCTGGAAGATGTGTCCGGAGCTCAGGTCCTGACGTTGATGCAAGGTGCATGAGAACTCACCGACCAGCTCCCCAACCCCATGCCTCAACCCAGTGACGTCTGCTTAACTCCTAGAGTGACAACTCCTTGGGAATTTCTCTTAACTGCTCACTTGGAATAAAATGCTTCTTGAAGCTTCCCTTTCTGTGGCCCATGAAATGCAGTCATGAGATAATCGGAGAAGAAGTCCCTGGTTGGAGTGATTTTAGTAGCCATTGATTGACACATTGATCAGCACTCTTACTCCTGATACTGCTCACCTGAGGCGAGAAAGGCGCTGTCACAGTCCAGCAAACTCCTTTATCTGCTTTTCCATGTTATCAATAAGAATGTTAAAAAATTCCCTGTGTAAGGCCTCCATGTATATGATCTGTGTGTACTTGTTTCTTTTCAGATGTAATTTCTGTGATTTTTTTTTTCTGGGAATCATACAAACAAAACCATACACTTCGTTTACATCAAAAGAAAATGTCTGTGCTGGCTCGTTTTATGTCAATCTGACATAGGCTGTAGTCATTTGAAAGACGGAAATCTCAATTGGGAAAATGCCTCCATAAGATCTGGCTTCAGACAAGCCTATAGGATGTTTTCTTCATCAGTGATGGATGTGGGAAGGCTCAGGCCATTGTAGGTGGTACCACCCCTGCGATGGTGGTCCTGGCTTTTATAAGAAAGCAGGATGAGTAAGCCACGTGAGCAAGCCAGTAAATAGTATGCTGACTAAAGTTATGTTTTAAGTTTAAATTACTATGATTAAGACATCTATGAAACAAAAATGCCTCTAACTAGTAAGTTCCCAAGGACAGGTAACTTCCTGGAATGCTGGGGTCTGTTGTTCATGTAAGATAATAAGCCACATGCTTTCACTTCTGTAAACAAGCTTGGTTGCCCCAACTGCCCACACATAGGTAGGAGGTTTGTAAGCAGGAAGTACGTGAGGATGTATGCTTTACCCTGAGAGGACAAAGGCAAGAAGTGTATAGCCTTGTGGGTTTTTCCTTTACAAGCCCCAGATTAATGCAATTTGTGGCCTCACTCTGGGAATCTCTGGTATGGACTGTAGCCAGTGTCAGTATTTAATAAAATTTGCTTCAAATTTGGCTAAAAAACAGTGGTAGTGGTCATCCCTCCATGGCCTCTGCATCGGCTCCTGCCTTCAGGTTCCTGCCCGACTTGTGTTCCTGTCCTGACTTCCTTCAGTGATGAACAGTGATAACAGAAGGGTAAGCCAAAGAAACCCTTTCTCCCCAATTTGCTTTTTGGTCATGGTGTTTCATCTCTACAAGAGAAACACTAACTAAGTCAGTCTCCTAATATTACTAAAATTTTTAGAGAGTCTCACCAGAGTTGCCACATGTTGAAACTGTGGAAATTGTGGTTCCCTCTTTGAAATCTAAGTCATTAATGATAGAAGGTAAAAATTGTTTTAAAACTTAAGGACAATTTTGTTAGAATTTGAAAGAAAAACCCCAGGGAGGGCAAACTGTAAATCTTGGAGTGCCCAGGCTTTGAGGTAGTCACGGCATGTCAAAAATGAGCTGGTGTGTGTGTGTGTGTGTGTGTGTGTGTGTGTGTGTGTCTTTCTGTCTGTCTGTCTTTCATTCTCGACTCCAAAGAGCTCCTGAACAGATGGCTGGGAGTGCAACCAGCCAGGAGCACAGAGCAATGTAGTCAAAACTAGATCACTTGAAAGTCTTACCAGGAGTGGAAGAGGGTCACTGTTTTCAACCTGATTGCACTGTACAAAGCCCACCTGATCAGTTTATCTGGAAAACTCCCCGAGAAGGAAGCTTCTGAGAGTAGCATGATATGTCAGCTTTCACCACATTTTACGTAGTGTTTGCAAAATCACTGTATTGTAAAAATAATATATTTTAATATTATATTATAATAAATAATTATTTCACAATGCCTTCTCTTTGTTTCACAATCACTTCGATGTTATGCAAAGGAATCTGAGACTATAACCTTGACTTCTGTCTTTATGAACAGTGAAAGATTCAAATTGTCTGTACAAGTTTTATTTCTCTTTTCCTATTTTGGGGAAGACTTCTTTGGCTGGTTTATTTTTTCTTTTTATTTTATGCGTATGGGTGTTTTGCCTCTGTTTATATCTGTGTACTAACTTTATGTCTCATGCCTGAACAGGTCAGAAGAGGGCATTGGCTTCCTGGGGACTGAGGTTAGAGATGGTTGTAAGCCAAGTGTGGGTACTAGGAATCAAACCTGCGCCCTCTGGAAGGGCAGCCAGTGCTTTTAACTACTGAGCCCTTTCTGCTCTCTCTCTCTCTCTCTCTCTCTCTCTCTCTCTCTCTCTCTCTCTCTCTCTCCCTCTCTCTCTCTCTAGGATATTTTTGACTGGAGAGATAGATGGCCCCATGGTTAGGAACATATACATCATAATCATATACATTCTAGACGACCTGAGTTCAGACCCAGAAGCCATGTTGGGCAGTTCTCAACTGCTTGAAACTCCAGTTCCAGGAGATCTGATGCCTCCATCCACCAGAAGAAATGTGCTCTCATGTATGTGCGCACACACACACACACACACACACACACACACACACACACACCACAATTAAAAATAGTAAAAGTGAATCATTTTAAAACATTTTTATTTACAGAGCAATAGTGATAAAAACTGCATGGTATTGGTACAGAGACAGACAGATAGACCAATGGAATAGAATTGAAGACCCAGAAATGAACCCACACACCTATGGTCACTTGATTTTTGACAAAGGAGCCAAAATCATCCAATGGAAAAAAGATAGCATTTTCAGCAAATGGTGCTGGTTCAACTGGAGGTCAACATGTAGAAGAATGCAGATCGATCCATGCTTATCACCCTGTACAAAGCTTAAGTCCAAGTGGATCAAGGACCTGTAGATCAAACCAGACACACTCAAACTAATAGAAGAAAAACTAGGGAAGCATCTGGAACACATGGGCACTGGAAAAAATTTCCTGAACAAAACACCAATGGCTTATGCTCTAAGATCAAGAATCGACAAATGGGATCTCATAAAACTGCAAAGCTTCTGTAAGGCAAAGGACACTGTGGTTAGGACAAAACGGCAACCAACAGATTGGGAAAAGATCTTTACCAATCCTACAACAGATAGAGGGCTTATATCCAAAATATACAAAGAACTCAAGAAGTTAGACAGCAGGGAAACAAATAACCCTATTAAAAAATGGGGTTCAGAGCTAAACAAAGAATTCACAGCTGAGGAATGCCGAATGGCTGAGAAACACCTAAAGAAATGTTCAACATCTTTAGTCATAAGGGAAATGCAAATCAAAACAACCCTGAGATTTCACCTCACACCAGTAAGAATGGCTAAGATCAAAAACTCATGTGACAGCAGATGCTGGCGAGGATGTGAGAAAGAGGAACACTCCTCCATTGTTGGTGGGATTGCAGACTGGTACAACCATTCTGGAAATCAGTCTGGAGGTTCCTCAGAAAATTGGACATTGAACTGCCTGAGGATCCAGCTATACCTCTCTTGGGCATATACCCAAAAGATGCCCCAACATATAAAAAGACACGTGCTCCACTATGTTCATCGACAGCCTTATTTATAATAGCCAGAAGCTGGAAAGAACCCAGATGCCCTTCAACAGAGGAATGGATACAGAAAATGTGGTACATCTACACAATGGAATATTACTCAGCTATCAAAAAACAATGACTTTGTGAAATTCGTAGGCAAATGGTTGGAACTGGAAAATATCATCCTGAGTGAGCTAACCCAATCACAGAAAGACATGCATGGTATGCACTCATTGATAAGTGGCTATTAGCCCAAATGCTTGAATTACCCTAGATCCCTAGAACACATGAAACTCAAGACGGATGATCAAAATGTGAATGCTTCACTCCTTCTTTAAAAAGGGGAACAAGAATACCCTTGGCAGGGAATAGAGAGGCAAAAGATTAAAACAGAGACTGAAGGAACACCCATTCAGAGCCTGCCCCACATGTGGCCCATACATATACAGCCACCCAATTAGACAAGATGGATGAAGCAAAAAGTGCAGACTGACAGGGCGGATGTAGATCGCTCCTGAGAGACACAGCCAGAATACAGCAAATACAGAGGCGAATGCCAGCAGCAAACCACTGAACTGAGAATAGGACCCCCGTTGAAGGAATCAGAGAAAGAACTGGAAGAGCTTGAAGGGGCTCGAGACCCCACATGTACAACAATGCCAAGTAACCAGAGCTTCCAGGGACTAAGCCACTACCTAAAGACTATACATGGACTGACCCTGGACTCTGACCTCATAGGTAGCAATGAATATCCGAGTAAGAGCACCAGTGGAAGGGGAAGCCCTGGGTCCTGCTAAGACTGAACCCCCAGTGAACTAGACTGTGGGGGGGAGGGCGGCAATGGGGGGAGGGTTGGGAGGGGAACACCCATAAGGAAGGGGAGGGGGGAGGGGGATGTTTGCCCGGAAACCGGGAAAGGGAATAACACTCGAAATGTATATAAGAAATAATCAAGTTAATAAAAAAAAAAAAAACAAAACATTTTTATGTTTGACCAATATCATAATACATACATGCATGTATACATACATATATACATGCATATATATGCATATATATGCATATATATATGATGTATCTTGTTTATACCTACTCCTTCAGATGCTCCTGCAGCAAGTCCCCCTCTCCCCTAAATGTTTCCTTTCTCATATAACCCAGTGAGCTCACTCAGTGCTGCTTGTATGTCCATGGGTGTGGAACCAACCACCAGAACATGATTCTCCTTTCCCAGTAGCCATCAGTTGTCAGTAGCTCTTCAGCAAGGGCAAGAGCTCCCTACCCCTCTCCCATTCATGATGGGATGCTGGCTGGCTTGAACTCTTGAAAGTTCTGTGCAGGGGACCTCAGCTGCTGTGGGCTCATGGGAGTGCAATGGTCACGTCATGTCTTAAAGACAGCAGCACAGTGCTGCTCCCTAAACCTCTGGCTCCTACAATTTTCTGCCCCTCCTTCCATGATGCTCCCCAGGCCTTGGGGATATATGTGTATTTCTGTTTATGTGGGGAATACCTCTGCGATTTTGTACTGTGCCAAATCTGCCCATTCTCACCATATTGAGTCTTCCGAGTACTAAAGATCTTCTTATCTTCTTGTGTCTTCCTTAAATCCTTTCTTGAGTTTTAAAGTTTTCACTATAGAAATCGTTCCCATCCTTACATCTTTGGTAAGGCTTTCCGAGGTCCCTACCCCCCACACGCACTATTGTGAATGGAATTAATTGTTTTCTTTGTCATTGACATATAGGGAAGATATTGACTTTTGCATGTCAGTTTTATAGTTTGCCACCTGGCTGAAATGTTTATTATTTCTTAAAAATTTTCTGAGGGAGTTTCCAGGTTCTCATGTATAGAATGGCATCATCTACAAATGGAGATACAACGAATTCTTCCTTATCTGTATTCTGGCACTTACGTCTTCTGTTTCATTGCTCTTACTAAGACTTTTGGTAATGTATTGAATAATCGAGGATAAATAGATACCCTCGTCTTGATTCTAGTAGAAATGTTTTCAATTTTATCCCCTTAATATAATGTTAGTTGTAGGTTTGCCATCTATCCATCCATCTATCTATTTATCCTCTCTCTCTCTCTCTCTCCCCTATTATATTTATTTATATTTCATGTATTGTGAGCTTCATCAGGGCTTTTAACATGGAGGAATGTGTTCCAGAAGCCTTTCTGTATGTATCAAGACGGCCATATGGTTTCTGTCCTTGAATCTACTTACCAAATTTGTAATACTGATTTGTGTATATTGAACCATTGCTGTCTCTACAGAATAAACCTAAATTGATAATGCGGAATGATAGTTTTGATGTGTTCTTGTACTCAGTTGCAGTATTTTGCTGAGAATTTTCTCATCCATATTCATTTGTGGAATTTGGCCTATAATTTTTCTTTCTTTCTTTCTTCCTTCCTTTCTTTCTTTCTTTCTTTCTTTCTTTCTTTCTTTCTTTCTTTCTTTCTTTCTTTCCTTTCCTTTCTTTTCTTTCTTTCTATTTTATTTTTCTTGGAAATTTTGTGTATTTGCATTTCAAATGCCATCCCTTTCTCCCATCTCCCATATCCCTTCCCCCTGCTTCTCTGAGGATGCTCCCATTCCTACCCACCCACTCTAACCTAAGCACACTGGCATTACCCCACACTGGGGAAACAAGCCTTCACAGGACCAAGGAATTTTCCTCCTATTGATGCAGGACAATGCCATCCTCTGCTACATATGTGGCTGGTGTCATGGGTCCCTCCATGTGTACTCATTGGTTGGAGGTTTAGTCCCTGGGAGCTGTGGTGGGGTTTGGTTGGTTGATATTGTTGTTCTTCCTATAGTGTTGCAAGCCCCTTCAGCTCCTTCAGTCTTTTCTCTAACTCCTGCATTGGGATCCCTTTGTTCAGTCCAATGGTTAGCTGCAAGCATCCTCATCTGTATCAGTAGGGCTCTGGCAGAGCCTTTCAGGAGACACCCATTTCTGGCTCCTGTCAGCAAGAACTTCTTGGCATCAGCAATAGTGACTGGGTTTGGTGGCAGCATATGGGATTGATCCCCAGGTGGGGAAGTCTCTGGATGACCTTTCCTTCAGTCCCTGCTCCTCTCTTTGTCCCTGTATTTCCTCCCATATTTTGTTCTCCCTTCTAAGACGGAATAAAGCATCTACATTTTAGTCTTCATTCTTCTTGGGCTTCATGTGATCTGTATTCCAAGCTTTTGGGCTAATATCTATTTATTAATGAATGCATATTATGTGTTTTCTTTTGTGATTGGGTTACCTCGCTCAGTATGATATTTTCTAGTTCCATCCATTTGCCTAAGAATTTCATGAAGTCATTGTTTTTAATAGCTGAGTAGCACTTCATTGTGTAGATATACCACATTTTCTGTATCCATTCCTCTGTTGAAGGATATTTGGGTTCTTTCCAGCTTCTGGCTATTATAAATAAGGTTGCTATGAACATAGTGGAGTATGTGTCCTTGTGATATGTTGGGGCATCATTTGGGTGTATGTCCATGATACCTGGGTCCTCAGGTAGTACTATGTCCAATTTTCTGAGGAACTGCCAGACTGATTTCCTGAGTGGTTGTACCAGCTTGCAATCCCACCAACAATGGAGGAGTGTTCCTCTTTCTTCACATCCACACCAGCATCTACTGTAATCTGAGTTTTTGATCTTAGCCATTCTGACTGGTGTGAGGTGGAATCTCAGGGTTGTTTTGATTTGCATTTCCCTGATGACTAAGGATGTTGAACATTCCTTTAGGTGCTTCTCAGCCATTTGGTATTCTTCAGTTGAGATTTCTTTGTTTAGCTCTGTACCCCATTTTTAAATAGGATTATTTGACTCTCTGGAGTCAAATTCTATTGAGTTCTTTGTATATATTGGATATTAGCCCTCTATCAGATGTAGGATTGGTAACAACCTTTTCCCAATCTGTTGGTTGCCATTTTGGCCTGTTGACAGTGTCCTTTGCCTTACAGAAACTTTGCAATTTTATGAGGTCCCATTTGTCAATTCTTGATCTTAGAGTATAAGCCATTGGTGTTTTGTTCAGGAAAATTTCCCCTGTGCCTATGTTTAAGGCTCTTCCTCACTTTCTCTTCTATTAGTTCAGTGTATCTGGTTTTATGTGGAGGTCTTTGATCTACTGGAATTAAGCTTTGTATAAGGAGATAAGAATGAGTCAATTTGCATTCTTCTATATGCTGACCTTCAGTTGTACCAGCACCATTTGTTGAAAATGCTGTTTTCCCCCCCAACTGGATGGTTTTAGCTTCTTTGTCAAAGATCAAGTGACCATAGGTGAGTGGGTTCATTTCAGGGTGTCCAATTCTATTCCAATGGTCTACCTCCCAATCTCAGTACCATTACCATGAAGGTTTTTTTTTTTTTTTTTTTTTTTTTAAATCATGAGTCCTCTGTAATGCAGCTTGAGGTTAGGGATGGTGATTCCCCAAGAAGTTCTTTTATTTTTGAGAATAGTTTTCTCTATCCTGGGTTTTTTTCTTTTCCAAATGAATTTGTAAATTGTTCTTTCTAATTCTATGAAGAATTGAGTTGGAATTTTGATGGGGATTACATTGAACCTATAGATTGCTTTCAGCAAGATAGCCATTTTTACTATATTAATTATACTAATTAAGCATGGGAGGTCTTTCCATCTTCTGAGATCTTTAATTTCTTTTTTCAGAGACTTGAAGTTCTTATTATACAAATCTTTCACTTGCTTGGTTAGAGTCACACCGAGATATTTTATTATTTGTGACTATTGTGAAAAGTGTCATTTCCCTAATTTCTTTCTCAGCTTGTTTATCCTTTGAGTAGAGGAAGGATACTGATTTGTTTGAGTTAATTTTATATCCAGCCACTTTGCTGAACTTGTTTATCACCTGTAGGAGTTCACTGGTGGAATTTTTGGGTCAGTTAGGTATACTATCATATCATCTGCAAATAGTGATATTTTAATTTCTTCCTATCCAATTTGTATCCCTTTGACCTCTTTTTGTTGTCTAATTGCTCTGGCTAGGATTTCAAGTACTATATTGAATAGGTAGGGAGAGAGTGGTCAGCCTTGTCTAGTCCCTGATTTTAGTCTGATTGCTTCAAGTTTCTCTCCATTTAGTTTGATGTTGGCTACTGGTTTGCTGAATATAGCTTTTACTATGTTTAGGTATGGACCTTGAATTCCTGATCTTTCCAAGACTTTTATCATGAAAGGGTGTGTTGAATCTTGTTAAATGATTCCTCAGCATCTAATGAAATGAGCATGTGATTTTTTTTCCTTGAGTTTGTTTATTTAGTGGATTACATTGATGGATTTCCATATATTGAACCATCCTTGTGTCCCTGGGCTGAAGTCTACTTGATCATGGTGAATGATCCATTTGATGTGTTCTTGGATTCGGTTTGCAAGACTTTTATTGAGTATTTTTGCATCGATATTCATGAGGGAAATTGGTTTGAAGTTCTCTTTCTTTGTAGGGTCTTTGTGTTTTAGGTATAAGTGTAATTGTGGCTTCAAAGAACTAATTGGGTAGTGTTCCTTCTGTTTCTCTTTTGTGGAATAGTTTGAACAGTATTGGTATTAGGTCTTCTTTGCAGGTCTGATAGAATTCTGCACTAAACCCATCTGGTCCTGGGCTTGTTTTGGTTGGGAGAGTTTTAATAACTGTTTCTATTTCTTTAGGCATTATGGGACTGTTTAGATGGTTTATCTGATCCTGATTAAATTTGGTACCTGGAATCTGTCGAGAAAATTGTTCATTCCTCCAGATTTTCCAGTTTTGTTGAGTATAGGATCTGATAATTTTTAAAAATTTCCTCAGTTTCTGTTCTTTTGTCTCCCTTTTAATTTCAGATTTTTTTTTTTAAATTTGGATACTCTCTCTCTGCCCTCTGGTTAGTCTAGCTAAGGGTTTATCTATCTTGTTGATTTTTTCAAAGAACCAGCTCCTGGATTTGTTTATTCTTTGAATAGTTCCTTTTGTTTCTGCTTGGTTGATTTCAGCTCTGAATTTATTTCCTGCCATCTACTCCTCTTTGGTGAATTTTCTTCTTTTTGTTCTAGAGCATTCAGGTGTGCTGTCAAGCCGTTAGTATATGCTCTCTCCAATTACTTTTTGGAGGCATTTAGAGCTATGAGTCTTCCTCTTAGCACTGCTTTCATTGTATAAATTTGGGTATATTGTGCCTTCATTTTCATTAAATTCTAAAAAGTCTTTAATTCTTTTCTTTATTTCTTCCTTGACCAAGTTATCATTGAATAGAGCATTGTTCAGCTTCCATGTGTATGTGGGCTTTCTGATATTTTTGTTGTTATTGAAGACCGGCCTTGCTCCATGATGATCTGATAGGATGCATGTCATTATTTCAATGTCCTCGTATCTATTGAGGCCTGTTTTGTGACCAAATATATGATCAGTTTTTGAGAAGGTACCATGAGGTATGAGAAGAAGGTATATTCTTTTGTTTTAGGATGAAATGTTCTGTAGACATCCGTTAAATCCATTTGGTTCATAACTTCCATTAGTTTCTTTGTGTCTCCATTTAGTTTCTGTTTTCATGATCTGTCCATTGATGTGGTATGTTGAAGTCTCCTACTTTTACTGTGTGTGGTGCAATGTATGCTTTGAGCTTTAGGAGTTTCTTTTATGAGTGTGGGTGCCCTTGCATTTGGAGCATAGATGTTCAGAATTGAGAGTTCATCCTGGTAGATTCTTCCTTTGATGAGTATGAAGTTTTTTTCCTTATCTATTTTAATATCTTTTGGTTGAAAGTCGATTTTATTTTATGCTAGAATGTCTACTCCAGCTTGTTTCTTGGGACCGTTTGCTTGGAAAAATTTTTTCCCAGCCTTTTACTCTTTGATAGTGTCTTTCTTTGTCACTGAGGTGTGTTTCCTGTATACAGTAAATTGCTGGATTCTGTTTACATATCCAGTCTGTTAGTCTATGTCTTTTTATTTGGGAATTGAGTCTATTGATGTTAGTAGATATTAAGGAATAGTGATTGTTTCCTGTTATTTTTGTTGTTAGAGGTGGAAGTATGTTTGTGTGGGTATCTTCTTTTGGGTTTGTTGCAAGATTTCTTTCTTGCTTTTTCTAGGGTATAGTTTCCCTCCTTGTGTTGGAGTTTTCCCTCTATTATCCTTTGTGGGGCTAGATTTGTGGAAGGATATTGTGTAAATTTTGTTTTTTCATGGAATATTTTGGTTTCTCCATCTATGATAATTGAGAGTTTTGCTGGATATTGTAGCCTGGGCTGGTATTTGTGTTCTCTTAGGGTCGGTATGACATCTGTTCAGGATCTTCTAGCTTTCATAGTCTCTGTTGAGAAGTCTGGTATAATTCTGATAGGTCTGCCTTTATATGTTACTTGACCTTTTCCCCTTATTGCTTTTAATATTCTTTCTTTGTTTTGTAAATTTGGTGTTTTGACTGTTATGTAATGGGAGGAATTTTTTCTGGTTCAATCTATTTGGAGTTCTGTAGGCTTCTTATTTGTCATGGGCATCTCTTTCTTTAGGTTAGGGAAGTTTTCATCTATAATTTTGTTGAAGATATTTACTGGCCCTTTAAGTTGGGAACCAACCACATGAAACTCAAGAAGGATGACCAAAGTGTGGATGCTTCGGTCCTTCTTAGAAGGTGGAACAAAAATATTCATAGGAGAAAATATGGAGACAAATTTGGAGCAGAGACTGAAGGAAAAGCCGCCCAGAGACTGCCCCACCTGGGAATCCAGGCCATATACATACAAGCCACCAAACCCAGACAACATTGCTGATGCCAAGAAGTGCATGATGACAGGAGTCTGATATAGCTGTCTTCTGAGAGGCTCTACCAGAGCATGACAAATACAGAGGCAGATACTTACAGCCAACCATTGAACTGAGAACAGGGTCCTCATTGGAGAAGTTAGAGAAAGGACTGAAGGAACTGAAGGGTTTTGCAACTCCATAAGAACAACAATACCAAACAACCAGAGCTCCCAGGGACTAAATCACCATCTAAAGAGTACACATGGACAGTCCTGTGGCTCCAGCTGCATATATAGCAGATGGCCTTGTTGGAGCTTGTTGAGGTTGGCCTTGCCATGGCTTGACCCCCAGTGTAGGAGAATGTCAGGATGGGGAGGCGGGAAGAGGTGGGTGGTTGGGGAGGGAGAACACCCTCATAGAAGAAGGGGAAAGGGGGATGGCATAGGGGGTTTATGGACAGGAACTGGGAAAGGGGATAACATTTAAAATGTAAATAAAAAGTAAAATTTAAAAAAAGGTTGGGAATCTTTGTTCTCTTCTATAATTATTATTCTTAGGTTTGGTCTTGGATTTCCTGGATGTTTTGGGTTAGGAGCTTCTTGTTTTTTGCATTTTCTTTGACTATTGTGTCAACATTTTCTATGGTATATTCTGCCCTGAGATCTTCTCTTCAAACTGATGCTTGCATCTATGACTCCTCATCTCTTTCCTAGGTTTTCTATCTCCAAGGTTGTTTCCCTCTGTGATTTCTTTATTGTTTCTATTTCCATTTTTTGATCCTGGATGGTTTTGTTCAATTCCTTCACCTGTTTGGTTGTGTTTTTCTGTAATTCTTTAAAGGATTTTTGTATTTCCTTTTTAAGAGCTTCTACTTGTTTACCTGTATTCTCCTGTATTTCTTCAAGGGAGTTGTTTCTGTCCTTGAAGTCCTCTATCATTATCATGAGATGTGATTTTTAAATCCAAATCTTGCTCTTATGGTAGGTTGGGATATCCAGTATTTGCTGTGGTGGGAGAGCTGTGTTCTGATGATGCCAAGTAGTCTTGGTAGACCAGCTCTCTGATGGCAGGATTTTGGCTCCAATAGCTGTGGGGCAGATGGAGACTCAAAGGGTCCTGTCCTAGGCTACCATGAGGCTCCTGAGCCCTGTGAGCTCCAGGTATGTATCTCCTTGGACAGTCAGTGGGGAGAAAGTGTGGTCCTACCTGTGGGCTGAGGACTTAGGAGGGAGAGCCGTTCCTGGCAGACCAGCTTTCTGCAGGCAGGTTTTGTGTCTGAGGGCTGTGAAACAGCCCCTAGCTCTGGGTTCAGATGGAGACCGCTTCTTCTTTCTTTCCTTTCTTGTATTTTTATCTGCTTTTGGTATCAAGGTAATACCAACCTCATAAGAAAGTTTGAAATGTCCCTTTCCTTGCTATTTTCATGAGTAGAATAGGGAACATTGCTGTTAATTCTTCTTTGAAAGTCTGTTAAAATTCACTAGTGAAACCTGAATCTGGATTTTCTTTAAGTTGGAAGATTTTAAATTACTGATTCAATCTCACCACTTGTTATAGATTTATTTATTTAAGTCTCATCTCAGTTTAATTTTGGTGGGCTATATGTACCTGGAAATCCATTCTTTTTTTAAAAATATATTTCTAAATTATAGGAATATATTTTTCAAGGTAAAATGTTCTACATTTCATTGGTATCTGTTATAACGGCTCCCATTTTATCTTTAATTTTATTAATTTGGATCTTTTCTCTCTTTCAGTTCATTTGGCTAAGACTCTGTCAATCTTATCTTTTCAAAGAACCAACACTTCGTTTTGTTGATTCTTTTATATATGTATGTGTATGTGTGTGAGCATGTGTGTGTGTGTGTGAGCATGTGTATGTGTGTTTATGTGTGTGTGAACATGTGTATGTGTGTGTATGTGTATATGTGTATGTGTGTGCACGTGTGTATATATGTGTATATCACAGCTGTTTCTATTTTATTATTTTATGTTCTAATCTTAATAATTTCTTTCTAGATACTGATTTAGAGTTTGACTTTTTCTCCTTTTTGGGGGGCCCTAAGGCATATCATTAAGTTATTTGAGGTCTTTCTTATCTCTTAATGTAGGCACTTAGAGAGCTAAAATGTTTCTCTTAGACATTTTTCATTATATCCTGTAGGTTTTTGACATGCTGTGTTTTCATTTTCTGTTGATTCTATAAATTAAGACTTCCTTCTTGATTTACTCAAGGACTCATTCATCCTTCAGTTGTGTTTGCTTAATCTCCATGAGTTTGCCTGTTTTCTACGGTGTCTCTTGTTGATCTGTACTCTTCTTCTATGGGGATCAGATACAGTCACATAATTGTTTCATTTTCTTCTGTCTGTTGAAACTTGCTCTGTGCCTAATGTAACAACCATTTTAGTAGTTTGGGTTGGCAGGAATAAATCATTCCAAGGCCCCTTGGCTTGTAATTTCAGTGGAAGTATCTGCAGTTGCTCTTATGGGCCTGCTTTTCATGTGACTTGGTGTTTCTCTCTTGCTGATTTTCATAAACTTTCCTTGCTCTACATGACAAAGGGAGTTTGTCTTCTGGTCTTGTCTAGTTGGTGTCCTAAATGTCTCTTGTATCTTGTTTGGCACTTACCTTCCTAACTCTGGGAAAATAAGTTTCTGTTAGCATTCATTTGGATATGTTTTCTATGCTTTTAGAATGAGATTCTTCCTGTTGTTCTAGTTCTGTAACCTGTAGATTTAGTGTTTTCAGACGGTCATGTGTATCTTGAAATGCCTACTGGTACCTTCTTATAACTCTCTCTTTGTTTCTGTTTGGCCGTTCTACTTCCTCCATCTTGTCTTTTAGCTCTAGTAGTCTGTCCTGTTTTTGATCTGTTTGACCAATGAGACGTTCTGTAAAGGTTTTTACGTGGGGTACCATATTTTTTATTTCCAGCATTTCAAATGTAGAGGAATTTTAAACAAGTAACATAGCTGCTTTTGAAAGGGATCACATCCAAAGATATGATCTGGTTGGAATACAGACACCCACTGGGTTACAGAATGATCTTGCTGAAATACAGACATACCCTTAGTATACACCTTTAGTCCCTAGCAATGAAGATAAGGTTAGTTTGTAGAAGGAAGCAGTCATATTTGAAAATGACATCTGATTGAGGGGCAGACAAATTGATGAATCAGAGAAAGATTTGACAGAATGAGTCTGAGATAGGATATGCCCAACTCACATGAGAACAGCACAGGAAAGAGGTTACTGAAAGACAGACGGGGGGGGGGTGTACAGGAGTTTTACTGGGACAGTTTTATAGAGATAGGTTGCAGAGAGAACAAACTAGACTCAGGTGAAGACAGTGAGAGCCAGAAGAGTAGAATGTATTGCCAAGGTTAGTATGAAGCCAAGCAGAACGATTCAGTCAGAAGTGGAGAGAAGCCAGGTTGAATCAGTCTGCTTTGAAGACTGATTGTTTGGTGGCTAGAAGCTCTGGGCTCAGCCAAAGCTGTGTGTTTGCACACCTTGGGTATGGCTCTCATCCCATTCCATCATCAGAGGAAATAAAAGCAACATTTACATTCTTTTTTTTTTTTTCAGTATTTCTTTGTCTTTGTGGAATTCCTCTTTCTGGCTGGTTTTTTTGGGGGGGGCGGGCAGCTGTTGCTGTTTCTTTCAGGAACCTATTTTCTCCCTCAGTTCTTCAAGCATGTTTATAATTGCTCTTTTGAGTTCTCTGCCTTGGATTTCATCTAATACACTCACAGTAAATGCCATTCATTTGGGTTAGTTATTCCTACAGGAGTTATAGTACTTTGGTTTTTCGTGTTTCTTATGGTATTGTGTTGGGAATCATTGCTTCAGGGTTGTTTTTTTTTTTTTTATCAGTTGTACTATTTCAGTTGAAGTATTTACAGTGGTCAGCTGGGACTTAGATGTGGTGGGGTTGAAGTGAGTAGTTCAGAAAACAACTCTTGGGAAACTCAGGGCGACTGACGAGGACTCTGTGTGAGCCGCTCTGTAGACTATCAAGTGTGAGAACAACCACAGCTGCTGGATATTCCCATTATGCAAATGTCACAGTAGCCAATTAACAACAGTGGCTCCTTGACGTCAATAACTGTTGGAAGATAATCAAATACAGATAGTATGGAGTATACTCAGATTTTAGTCAGTAAGATCAGGGGTGGGAGGAGGTAGGTGGGGGGGTATGGATAAGGATTAGATAAACTTCAAAAAGAAAAATTTGAAGGGAGTAAAGTAGTGGGGCAGGGGAGGGGGGATTGTGTTATAGTCTATGGAGTTTAGAGATTGTTAAAGCTATGGAAGGTTATAGCGAAGAGGTCGAAAGAAGAGGGGGAGAAGGATGAAAGACAGAGGCATAGAAATGAGAGAGGGAATATATGAAACACAGGTGAAGGGTTTGGAAACAATGCCTTGTGGTAGATTAGGTGAAGAAACATACACGGGCCTAATCCATAAACCTACAACAAACAAAACCATCATAACACACACACACACACACACACACACACACACACACACACACACCCAAGGATGGAGATTAAATAACAGTAAATTAGAAAGCAGAAGAATATTTACAGACGAATGCTGGCACAGCTGCGCTGAGTTAAAAGGTGATAATTCTCATGCCTCTGGCACTAGCAGGGCCCCAACGCTGGTGTGGAGGAAGAACAAGTGGAAATCCCTAGTCTCTGCTGCTCCTGTGTCCTGTGTGGTCCTGGGTTGTAGGAAAAGCTGTGATTCCTTCCTGATAATCCCTAGACCCCTGACCTCCACTGTGGCCTCCTCTGGTCAAGCTGGTCAAATATATGTGAGGAACAGTGCTTCCCAGGAAGTTTCTACTGCCGCCCCTTGGACAGCCTAACTTGTCTGAATGATGCCAATTCATGAAGGTTTGCAGCTGATCTATCTGGGCAGTTTGAGTTTATACAGTGCTGAGATTTTAATGTAAGTGACCTTCTTTAAATGTTTGGTCCAAGGACTGGAGAGAGATGATGGCGCAGTGGTTAGGGACACTAGCTACTCTTGTAGAGGATCCAGGTTGGGTTCCTAGTACTCTCATGGTGGCTCAGAACCACTCTGGCATCAGGTAGAGCTGATGCCCTCGTCCAACCTCTATGGCACCAGACACGCACGGTATATATGTGCATTCAGACAATACATTCATCCACATTAAATAAATATATAGATTAAACATTTAAGACAGCTCTGCCAGGAGGCAAGTTCCTAGGACAGGAGACTGTGAAGTCTATAATTTGCCGTCGGTCCTCCAGCTAGTCAAAGGCTGAACAGTAATATTTTCGTGAAGGGGCTGGAGAGATGGTTCAGAGATGAAGAGCAGTGGCTGCTCTTCTAAAGGACCTGGGTTCTATTCCCACGCTCATACAGTGGTTTACAACAGTCTGTAACTCCAGTTGCCCTCTTCTGGCCTCTGTGGAACCTGGCAGTGCACAGACAGACAGGTAAACCATCCATGCATATAAAATGAAATATAATAAAATATCTCAGCGTAGGTCTTTTGGGCTCCTAAATTTTGTGTTCTTTTTTACCCGAAGAGGCTGCCTTCTAAGAATGACATGATTGGCAGGGTGGTGGTGGTGGTGGCAGTGCGGCACGCCTTTGGCCCCAGCACTTGGGAGGCAGAGGTAGGTGGATCTCTGGAGCAACCCCCAATTAAGCTACTCAGATTGATCCCGGTGGTGGCGCATTCCTTGCTACCTGCCCCAATATTCTGGGTTCTCTAATGAAACACACACACACACACACACACACACACACACACACACACACACACACACACACACACACACACACACCTACCTTATGTTGTGATACGCCTAAAACAATTGAATGGTTCCAAGTGACTGATCCTCCTTCTTCCAATATTCCTGTTACTACTTACTAAAATCTATAGTCCATCTTTGCTGCCCTAGACCCAGTCGGGGGGCTCTCTTGGGGCAGCTTTTCCCTGAATCCTACATGGCGGTTGTGCTCTCTGTCCTGCACTTTCTTGGGCATGGTGTCTTTCTTCTTTTTCACTTTCTCCTGCCATGGTGGATCTCCTTCCTTTCTCCTCCCCGGGTTCCTTGCCCAGGAATCATAAAAGTTCCGCCTCTATCTGCCCTGCCCAGCTATTGGCTGTTGGCATCGTTATTTACCAATTAGAACTGAGGGAGCAGGATCCTCAGTCCCCTCTGTGGGACACCGAAACAGGTTTTTGGGGAACATAATTAGCATGAGAATACAAGGGGCAACAGTTCGCCTTGAGCTCGAGGCCCGCCTGATCTACAGGTTGAGTTGCAGGACAGCTAATGCTACACAAAAAAACTTGTCCCTGAAAAACAAAATAAAAACAACAAAACTGCAGGATTAAAAAAACATTTTCCTCTCAATTTACAGGACTTGTTTGCACGAGGTGGCCCATGGCACAGTTTTGGCCTAGTCTTTACATCTTGACGGTCTTCCTAGATTTAAATCTTATTACTTAATTCTAAAGCCTTTTCCAATTAAAAAAAATTACTGTCAAAGAACAAAAGTAACCGAAAACAAAACAGAGAACAAGATAAAATGTCCATTAGTCGAAGAGCTGGGTACATTAACATGGAATGGGAGAAGGTTCCAGAAAGTCAGCAATCATCAGGCTAGTCCACAATGCCAGCATTTACATACCTACTGTGTGCTAGGTTTCATGTTTGCCAAGGAACAGTTTTCCAAAATGTCTTAGGTTACTCTTAACTCTGGCAAGATGAGAGGGAGGGAGGGAGAGAGGGAGAGAGAGAGGGAAAGAGAGAGAGAGAGAGAGACAGAGAGAGACAGAGAGAGACAGAGAGAGACAGAGACACAAAGAGAGACAGAGACAGAGACACAGAGAGAGAGACAGAGAGAGACAGAAACAGAGAGAGACAGAGAGGCAGAGAGAGACAGAGACAGAGACACAGACAGGAGACAGAGAGAAGGGAGGGGGAGTAACAACGCATCATTAGCTGCTTGTAAACATTGCATTCCCACACTACAAACCTTTAGGTTGAAAGCTATAATCCAAACTTTGGTTTAGATGAAAGATTTCTGAGGTTTTTGTGGTCAACCTGGACTCCCAATATTTTCCTTTATTTGATAGATGGCTGGTGCTTGAGACAGAACCCGGGGCTTTATTGGTTCTAGATAAACACTTTTCTACCCAGACACGTCTTCGGCTTTGTCTTTCCTTGTTTTTCTTTTTATTCAGAAAGTTGGAGATTTGATGTTTCATGAGATTATCTGTAACTTAAAAAATAAAAGCCATTCATGTAAAAAGCATTTGTACGTGTGTGCTCACGTGTGTCAGTGCATGCGTGTGAAGGTCAGAGGACAGCATTATGGGTTCCTTCTTTTTCCTCCTGAGTAGGCCCTCACGGTATCCACTTCAGGAGGTCAGGCTGGGTGGCAAGTAATCTAAAGAGCCATCTTGCTAGCCCTCCGTAGCTTGATTCTTAACAGAAGTATTTTTCCTGTCGGGTTAAAATCTGTGTTTTCAAAAGTCTGATATTTTTGTATAAAAACAAACAAGCCCAAACAAAAAAATAACACAATATGCTGTTGTATCCAAACTTAATTTATTTAACTTTCATTAATTAAATTTTGTCAATTTGCTTTGCATAATGAATTCAGCTACATTCCTAATGAGAAGGACTGTGGCAAAGCAGGAAAGATGCACACACGTGCTGTGCTCGTTGTATATGAGTGCGCGTCGTCTCTGTGGTGTGTGTGTGTGTGTGTGTGTGTGTGTGTGTGTGTGTGTGTGGTATTTAATTAAGCGATGGCGGTGGGGCTTGGTGGGACTTGTATACCTTATTGGTATACAAGTCAGTAGCCAGCCTGGGAATTACCCGGAACAAGGGAGCTCCTGAAATGGCTGTCCAAGAAGTGACCCCCTCGCTGGCTGTCCGATGAGGTGTCTGTTATCAGAGGGAAATGTATACTTTTTGAGGTGAGGTCGGTTCTGTGCCCTGAACCGAGTGATTTTTCGTTTTTTGTTCTGATAACAAGCTGGTGCTAGGCTTCACTGAACTGAGAAATTGTAAATTCTTAGAAAAGGCTGTCTAAAGATAACAATTCAATGTTTCTTGGTAATGTACTCTGGGTGAATCTGATAATTTAAAGCCCACTTCAGCGAAGTGGGTGTGCTGCTTGCACCCGCTCTTTATCTTCAATTATGTCTAATCTGTTTCTAATTCAAACACGCGGCTGCTGTTGTCAGTTCAAATATAGATTTTAAATGTTTTATGCTTCTCCACTGGGAAGGTTTAAAATGTGTGCGGGCTGTCTGTCAGGACTGTGCTGGGGGAATCTAATAAAGTTTTAGATAAATTTAAAGGAAATAAAAGAGTACTTAAAACTGAAATGATTCATGGTTCATGAGACGGAACCTGCTTAATGAACAGCAGTTTGGGGAAAGTTATGGCGGAGTCTGTGGGTCACCTGCTTCCCCTCTGTGGCGCTCTCCTTGAAGGAATACATTGTACCTTTCAGTTTCACAGGCAGGAGTTCAAAAACCAATTTAGAAATCAGGGCAGAGTCGGACTCGCCGCAAACAGGGCCTCATAAGCATATAGGACTGTAATCCAGGCCATTTCATTCCACACGATGACACTTCCATCTCGGGTAGCAGATTGGAAAACATAGTTGCGGGTTTTCAATCACTGAATGGGATGCGGCGGTTGCTGGTAATGGAATCCTTTCTCCGCTGATTTATGCAGATGCGCCGCAGGTCCCCGAGCGAGCGTCACAGAATATCAAAGCAGAAACGCGTTCTAAGATAATATAAGGCATCCTTAAACCTGAGACCCGGGGCCGGTATCGAGGTTATGTGTGCAGAAGTGGTACCTGAGACATTTAGGGAGAAGGGGGGGATGTTTTATTGTCGTTCAGACGGTGTCCGTCTTACAACACAGCCATTTTTTTTTAGCCAGGAGTGTCTCACTGGGCCTTAAAGGTGAAGGCGCTGGTGCAGTCTGTCACCACAGAGATTTTTCCCGAGTTTGTTTCTAATCCCTTTTGGACCGGCAATGGGTATATATCTCTTGCCGCTTTGGGCTGTCTCCCCGGGTTTGGTTTAGGAAGGATTGTGCTGGAGTGTTCTTTAAATGTTAATTGGAATTTGTGCTTAAGAGAAAAAAGGGCGTTGGAATTTTAAAACCATAATCCTTCTAGATCCCTAACCTCTCTTGCCCCAAGTTTTATTTTCAGAGCCACAATATTTTCATCTGAGGTAAGACCATAGAATGACGGAGAACGGTACAAGTGAGCCGATTCCCAGGAGAAAAATACATTCAAATTACTGCTCCCTTAGCTCGCTGCGCTTGGCCCTTTTCAGAACGGATAGTAAAAAATCTAAAAGGGCATTTTCTTCCTGGCGACCCCCTGGCATCTTCTTATTCTCTGAAGTCTTAAGGTCAAATTCGTCTAAACAAGTAATATTTTCTCCTTACCCAGACTCTGCAGAGAGGCAGGAGAATTCTCTTCTGTGCTTGGAGGCATGCTCCTTCCGACCCACCGAGACTGGCCTGTTTTCTAGCCACCTGAAGACGGTAGGCAGTGCAGTGGGGAAGCCTGACACTGCGCTGCAGAAAGTATGTAGCATTTTCCCACTGAGCATGGCTTATGCTTTTGTCTTGGGGGCTGCAAGGACATTTCACAGAGAAAGAGGGCTGGGCACCGCCTCACACACTCTCTCCTCCTGGATCAGTGGTGCCTCTAGTGCCAAAACTGCCTCCTGAGTGCCCTCATGAGCTTCTGTCCACAATCCCTCTCTCAACTGTGCTATTGGTTCAGTTTGTCGCTTTACCCCCACCCCCCAAGTCTTAGTAAATTTTTCACAGGAAGGGAGGGATAGAGAAGGGGGAGAAAAGGAGAAAGATTTCAATGGGTGCCTGCTGAGGTTGCAGTATTGTTAAACTGTGTCCGTAGTAAGGCGAGGAAGCCCGAAGAAAGCCCCAGAATGTCATCAAATTCAAGGGCAAGAGGAGCAAGTCCCTAGCAGCAAACACTGCCCGGAAGTCAGGCAATGTCACACCAGCATCCACAGTCAAAGGGATGCGTTCAGGGACTGTCAGACTTCTGACATTAATTGATGCCCCCAAGCACAACAAGGAGGGAATATATATTACACCAAGGGACTTTCTTTCCCTTTGACAAAGTACATTATGCATTGATGAGCCATTTATACTCCCCCCCAGACACGGGTTAATTTCGGGATGTAGACTGGCTGCTTTAGAAACTTAATGAAATGACACTCAAAGAGGAAGCATGCTACTTTACACGGTGAAGGCAGCATGGGAGGGAAAGGCTAACTTGGTGTGAAGGTTGTGAGTAGGAGAGAAATAGAGGGCTTGGTAAAGAACTTGACCACCGTCTTTCCGTTGAGAGT
Organism: Rattus rattus; assembly: GCF_011064425.1. Classification (NCBI taxonomy): domain Eukaryota; kingdom Metazoa; phylum Chordata; class Mammalia; order Rodentia; family Muridae; genus Rattus; species Rattus rattus. The sequence goes on along the minus strand of NC_046158.1, from coordinate 50,139,255 downwards.
TTGTGGAAGAAATCTACACACACGAGAAAACACAGGCTGCAGAATGGAACTTGTATAAGGGCAAAGGACGATTGTCAGAATATAAAGAGGTTCTAGACATCTCAGTCTGCTTTGTGCCCTTTAGGGAGTTACCAGAGGCCAGGTAGCTTATAAAGAAGAGAGTTTATTTCCCGTAGTTCGGAAGCTGGGAGGTCCAAGGTCAAGATGCTGGCCACGGTCTCCAGTGGCTGGTGAGGTGGTAAGAGAGGCAGGAGAAGAGGTAGGGAGGCTGAACTTGCTTAGAGCAAACCATATACTGAAACTAGTCCTGTGATAACACTAATGCATTCACAAGGGCAGTGACCTCACCGCCGTCCAGGGTGCCATCTCTCTGTGCTGTGACCTCACTGCCATCCAGGGTGCCAGCTCTCTGTGCTGTGACCTTACCGCCGTCCAGGGTGCCATCTCTCTGTGCTGTGACCTCACCACCATCCAGGGTGCCATCTCTCTGTGCTGTGACCTTACCGCCATCCAGGGTGCCAGCTCTCTGTGCTGTGACCTCACCACCGTCCAGGGTGCCAGTTCTCTGTGCTGTTACATCAGCAAACTTTCCAGCTCTGGAGCCCTGTTTACATCTTCAGAAAATCACATTTGTTTTAATTTTATGTGTATGAGTGTTTGGTCTGCATGTTTGTATGTGTGCTACATGTGTGCCTGGTGCCCATGGAGGCCAGAAGAGGGTGTTGGATCTTCTGGAGCTGGAGTTACAGAAGGTTTTGAGTTGTCATGTGGGTGCTGGGAATGGAACCCAGGTCTGTAGTCAGGCATTTGGCTACTTTGTGGGTTCCTGTTTCTGTCACCTTCTCCACTCTTATCCCTTCCAACCCCCAGCACTAGGCAGGAGAACAAGAAAGCTAGAGGGGAAAGGAGGTATCAATATTGTTAGATTACTCTCTGCTGATTAGAGGTGTTGGATTCCTTGGGGCAATTTTGATCTTTGTCATCTGGTTATCTCCGGCTAGCAACCAGCAACCAGGAATTGGCAAATGGCAAACAACAGCAGCAGCAACAGCAGGAAGAGGAGGTGGAGGGGAAGGGGGGGGAGGAGGAGGAGGAGGAGGAGGAGGAAGATGAGGAAGAGGAGGAGGAGGAAGAAGATGAGGGAGAGGAGGAGGAGGAGGAGGAGGTACAGCAGCAGCACTGCCTATAGGAGCTCTTGCATTTATCTACCCTCTAAAGAGTCCCCAGAATTCCGAATGTCATATACTTGCGAAAACTATCTGCAGCAGGCAAGCAAAATCAAGCCCGTGCCAGAGCACCAGGCAAATCACAGTCAGCTACTGTGGACAGTCTTAAGCAGCCCCATATTCCACATCTAGGATCGAAACGAAAACATATTCCTATAGCATTCCTGATTTAAAGAAACCCAAATTCTCACTACACAGGTCCTTTGCAAGAGCAGCAAGTTTTCTTATTCCCTGAGCCCTCTCTCCAGCCCCCATATTTAAATCTTACTACCAGCCACAAGATAGTATTCATCATTATTGTATAAATTATTTACATAATTTAGCATGCTTGCTAAGGATTTTAAGTTTAAATAGCTGTCATATTGAAAAGTGCAACTTGCTTCTTAAAGAAAACTCAGAAACGGTCTGAGATTCACTTACGTTGAAATACACAGAGGAAAGTTTGCTTATTTATTTATGAGTGTTTACATGTGTGCGTGCGTATCTGTGTGGTTGCTTGTGCCATGGCACTTGCGGTCCTGGGACAACCTTTGAGGGGTCCGTTCTCTCATTCCACCACCTGGGAGTGAACTCAGGCTGCTCAGCTTGGCTGAAAGCACCTTTGTCTACTGAGCCAAATTGCTGGCCTTTCTGACTCATTTTTGAGACAGAGTCTTATTATGTAGCCCTGGCTGGCCCAAAACTACCTCATAAATTAGCTTGGCCGTGAATCCACTGTTTCCTTCTGCTCTAGTATTCTGAATGCTGGGATTTCAGTACCAGCCACCATGACTGGCAAGTAACTGATACTAATATATTGGTTATGGTCAAGTGTGGGAATATACCACCTTATTTGTCCTGTTCTCCAGGAGGGACAAATGGACAAATAGGAGAGAGGGGATCCTGGCTGAGGCTACTATGGCGGAGGACAGGCCAGCAAAAGAGAAGCATAACACATTTATTTAAGTTTTACCTGATAGTTTTCAGATATAAAGACCCAGCAAACCAGGAGACGCTACTTTTGCAAGCCATTGTGCAGGAGTGTGACTGTGGAGAAGAACTGGGGATCGTGTAGGCCTTTGTCCGGGTTCTTCTTGGCTGCCAGGAAGGTGACAAAGCTCTCTGGCACGAGCATCTTCTGACCTACGTTCACGGATGGGAAGCCACAGAATTCTCTTATGACCATATTTCCAATAAGAAGAGGAAAGAGGTCAGAGAATCTGGTTTCTGTTTTGTTTTGTTGGTTTTTGCTTTCTTTGTTTTTGTTTTTCCACAATTACCTTTAGCTAAAAAGGTTACGGTGCCATATTTTGGGGCTATTTATACTCCCCAAAGACATAGGATTTTCTTGTTCTACACCTACATCAGCATACACAATATATTAATATTGTTATTGAGATGAATAGTACTTTATTACAGGTTAAATTCCTGTGCCTTTTTGTTGTTGTATAAATATAAAAATAAAAACATATAGTCTTTTACCCTGCTATGTCCCACTGTGGTGCCCAAGGCTAGATATCTTGGTGGAAACACAGCCCAGCCGCACTCTTTCCTACACTCAAACCCTCACATAAAAGAACACACAACACAATAATCTTAGATCCAATTGGTAAGATATAATTGCCCACTAAACATACAAATCCAGGTACTATCCATCCCTTGAGAACATTAATAACAACCTGTAAATACACAGAGCAGAATCTTAACATCACCTGCCATCTTGTCCTGCCACGGCTTCTCTCTCTCTCCCTCTCCTCTTCTTTCTCCCCTAGTCTCCTCCTCTTCCTTCAAACTTCTCTCCCACCCATCCTTCCTCCTCTAATGACAGGCCTCCTTCTATCCTGTACCTGTCCCTCACCAGTACTTTACAAATTCAATGGAGAGGTGGTTCTGGTGAAGACACTTGAGTTCTGAGTCCTCGACTAGGCAGCTGTCCTTGGGGCAGTGGAATTAGCATCAAAATACTGTAACTCCAGGGCAAACCACAACACCTTTTAGTTTAGGATGTGTGATGGTTTGAATAGGTTTGTTCCCCATAGACTCAAACCTTCTGGTCCCATGAGAGGACACTCTTGCATTGCTACACCTTGTGACCTTTCACTGGTCTTCACTGATCTTCATGTCATAGAGAGAAACACATCAAAGAACTTCTCATGGTATTCTGACTGATTCTTGCTGTTTCTGCTGACTTGTGCCAGTTTGTTGGAGCCTTGGGGTTTCTGCTGGATCCAGCCACTGCTACCGATTTGTGTTTGATGTTTGCCATTGGACTGGACTGTTGATATCCTGACAATGAAGACTGGAATCACCCCAAAGAACTACTTCCAAACAGGTCCATGACCTTGTTTTCCTATTAACTCTCATTCTCAACTACATCTAGTTGGTGGGCTAGAAGAGAGGTTGAAGTATTTAAGAGTCCTAAATAAAGTAGGTTTAGAGAAAAATCTAAGCCTACAGCTATGCTTCTCGCCATGATTATAATGGATTGAACCTCTGAAACTGTAAGCCAGCCCCAATTAAATGTTGTCCTTTATAAGAGTTGCCTTGGTCATAGCAATGAAATCCTAGCTAAGACAGGAGAGGTTGAGTATGTTTTCTTCTGTTTATCACAATTATCTATTTGGTCTTGTATATGTAGTTTTGAAACAAGGTCTCTCGAGTTGTCCCAGCCTAGCCTTGAACTCACAGCTTGCCCCAGCTTCCTAAATACTAGATTGCAGACACACATTGCCATATCTAGCTCTATTCTATTTTTGGTTGTTTATGTTTTTAGTAGTAAGTTGTACAGCTTCTCTGCCCGTTCCAGAAGCTGATACCATGCCCGTTATACATGAGGAACAAACATGTTGTCTACTCTCTGGTGTTGGGGATTGAACCCAGGGTCTTGTTCATGCTAAGCATAGATTCAACCACTGAGCACACCTGGACCTTTGTAAACCCTTGGGAGACAGTCTGCCACTCACTGAGCTTCATCCACAGCACTGAGTCTGTTTTAATACCGTCAAACCCGGCATCTTCCTGTTGGTTTTGTTTCTGTTTTTGAGAATCTTTCCCTATTCTGATTATAAAATAGGCTATGTTTTTGCCCCAGAATCTCACTTGTGCCTCTAGTCTTTAGGGAAGGAGGCTAGATCTGGGTATGTGCCCTGATGGCCCTGAATTCTTTCCCTGACTGTGGTGCTATTTTGTACAGATGCCAATGTTCTCCACAGGCTGGGCTGTTTTAGGATGGCTTCCTTATCTACATTATTTATATATACTTTTATAACCATTTTTCTTTTTTTTTTTAAAGATTTATTCATTTATTATATACAAGTACACTGTAGCTGTCTTCAGATACACCAGAAGAGGGCATCAGATCTCTTTACAGATGGTTGTGAGCCACCATGTGGTTGCTGGGAATTGAACTCAGGACCTCTGGAAGAGTAATCGGGTGCTCTTAACCGCTGAGCCATCTCTCCAGCCCTATAACCATTTTTCTTAAAGGATGGCTCTAGCCTTAATACTTAAAACTTTCAAGCCAAATGTGGTAGCACACACTTGTAATCCTAGTACCTGGGAGGCAGATACAGGAGGATTCCTGTGAGTTTCGGGTTATCCTGGGTTATACAGTGAGACTCACTTAGAAACAAAACAACAACAACAACAACAACAACAACAACAACAACAACAACAAAAACCCCCACACCACTGGCTAATGCTAACGATGACATGAAAATTTAAGATCTCTGCCTATTCTTTCTCTTTCCTACTTACACTTGAAGATCACCTTGTCAAGTTATATGAAATGTTCTTTTAGGATTTTGATTAGAAGAACATTGAATTTATAGAATGATTTGGGGAGAACTATCATTTTTATGCACCGAGTCTTTTTTACTGAGCAGGGTGTATATTACGTAGCTCTTCTTTATGTCCTTTATTAAGGTTTTATATCTCTCCCTTGTATATCTTTTGTTAGATTTATTCTTAAATGGCTTAGATATATTTTTGCTGTTGCAATACATCTTTAAAGGCATTACTTTGCCTAATTGATTGTTGGTAGTGTTCAGTGATGAATTTGTGCACGGCAGAGTACGTCTGCACATATCGATTAAAATAATATCATTCTGGGTCCATTAATGATTTTTCTTCTTTTCCTTTAGCAGTTTATGGTTTGTTTTTCCAGAAAGTTATTCATTTTGCTTAATGTTCTATATTATTGGTATAAAGTCTTCATTTTCACATCTCTCCTTCTAAGTATGTCCTTCCCCCTCCCCCCAACCAACCCCCTGCTGTCATGCTCCTCCCCCATCTGGGTGGTACAATCCCTTTAGTAAGAAATCTGTCACTTGCATTGGCCTTTGAAAATTTGACATGCATTTTTGGTAGTTTCTTCATTTTTTTAAAAATCTCATTAACTTTTAACTTTTTGGATATTTTTATCCTCTTTTTGTTTTGTATCAGGTTACTAGCTCAGCAATGTTGTTTTTATTTTAATTTTTGTTACTTGTTGTTGTTGTTGTTCTACATTTTATTACTGAACAAACCAGTTAGCTCACATAGAACAGACAATAGCAAATCAGAACCCCAGTGTAAACCTGAGCAGGTCTCAGAGGTTAAAAATGCTCAGCTCTGTCTGGTAGGAAAGATGACTACAATTCACATAAAGCTTCAGTCACGCCATTGTGTGGGTCCTTACAGATCCGATATCCTTCTCCTGCACTGTCTTCTCCTGTCCCCGCCAGCGGGGACCCAGTTATTCAGGGTCCCGAAGAGGCTTTCTACCTGTGGGCCAAAATGGGGGTGAAGAGAAGAAGGAGACCAAGCAAGAGTTCTGTTGTCAAGGTCTCGTTTATTGGGATGAACATTGCAGCTTTTAAGGCTTTCAGGTAAGGGGGAGTGACCTTTATTGAAATATGAAGGAGGGGGAGATGAGGGATAGGCAGTGATAGCTGGAGGCAAAGAAGTCAGGCGATGAGGTCAGGTGGTGGAGACACTGGGTATTGACTGAGGAGATTGTAATGAGGCATCCTTGAATAATTATCCTGTGCCGTAAATTCATGGGAGAGGCTTTATCCAACAATCTTAAGACTTATGTAAAGTCATCTAAGGGGTGAGTCTCTGTGGCCAAACAGCCCAGAGTCACCTTGAACCATGCAGTCAAAAGCGGCTAGGCCCAAATCCAAATGGCTCCATACTGCATCTCCCCCATTTTTTTTTATAAAAAAACCATTAGGTGGAAGCAGTGGTCTGAGAGAGATCAGACATACTCACAGAGTGCCCAGCTCGGCCATGGTGAGCCACTCTTGCAGTTAGGACTGCACCCCAATGGCTAGAATGAACTTATGCTGTAACACACCGTTCCTGGGCTATACGGGTGTTATTGGGGGAGAAACTGGGCAGAGAAGCATTTGACCGCCCAAGACGTTCGAACGTGGGTGTAGCCACCTCTGTCTTAGGATCGACCTCTCGAACCCCAGCCTTATCTGTCATAGGATCACCTTGTAAGCCCCCAAGGTTCCTGCCTTTAGATTGGTCAAGGGTCAGAGGAAGTTGCCCATCCCGAGGATAGCTACATTGGATCATCTTCTCATTCCTCTTACTTGAGCCCAGGGGCGAAAAAGAGTAGAAACCAGATGGCATAAATGTAAGAGATTGTGGAAATTGAGCCTCTCCCGATAAGTAGTGTGGGCACCTCATCTGGTTCTCCTCAGCTGCTATGGCCATACCACCAAGGGCCTAGTCAAGCCTCTCCTGTAATAAAATTTGAATTCCCAATTGTTAGCAAACTACTCCTGAAAGTTAACCACTGTGCTTGCCTAACAATAGATTGGGGAGGTAGCTCCAGACACTGCAGACACAATGGCTGCAGCAGTAATGGCTGTTACAATAGCCGAAAGTGCAAGGACTTTCCCAGGACAGTTCAGGATCGGTCATTCTTTCTGGAACAAGCAGTAGTGCACAGAGGGTTGGGCGAGGCCGCATGTGGGATGGGACACAATGACTGCAGTAATGCCCAGAATTTCTGTGATGACAAAAAGATGAGTGGGAATCCTCCATATTCCTCCAAGGACACAGGAATGACTCCAGGGACCCGAACCACGAGAGCTGAATCTTCATGCTTCCAGGATCAGCAAGTCTCAGCAACCACCTCTGGCAGCTGGCATACTCTTGTAGCATCCTGTAGAAAAAAACACAAAGATTCCCTCTTCCCCATATAAAATATCTGAACAGGATCATGCCAATATGTGGTTCTTTCTATTTTACCTAGGCAGAAGTATGCCTAGTTGTAGGGTGCCATAAACTCAGAGTGTTCTTGGCATCCAAATTTTAAAATTGAAATAAAAAGGAGCATATTTTAGTATACAGGATAACTCCTTTTTATTTATTAAAATATTGTTAAAATATTATCTATTAAGATAAGTCCTTGAGGATTAAATTGAGGACACTGAGCACTTGTATTTATAAATTGACTTTTATACCAAATTATTGTTTTCCAGCATTATTGTTTGGATATATAAAGAATGAGATTTTTGACTAACTGTTTCTATATAAAGGCCTGTAACATGCCCTGGTATAAACATAAGCATTAATTAGAGATGCCAAATCCTGCAAATATTGTCCAGATTCAGTCACACTAGAAATCCCTGAGCTGGCAAGGTGAGGCTGGGAGTTGAAAGTAAGCAAATGGAGCCTTCTCTTTTGTGAGGGTTTGTTATCACCTCCATTACCATTTTCAAGAGCTGGGTCTATGGTTTGTTTAGTTGTCTGAGCCAGAGCACTGAAAGGACAGTGAGTTGTCAGACATTCACACTGAAATCACTCACTGATTTCAAGTAGAAAACCTGCCTCTAATATAGTATTAAGTAATTGTATAATTTGAGGGCTAGTAGTATCTAAAAGGGAAACTTTTTAATCAACTGTAAACCATAAGCCATACATTGGCTATCAGTATATGAATTGAAAGCTTGATTTTTTAACATTTTAAAAACAGTGAATACAGCACGTAATTTAATAATCTGTGCTGAAGCAGCGGAAACTCAAAAGAGTAAACAAGTGATCCAATCATACATGTAGCCTTTTCATTAGATGAACCACCTATAAATACAGCAAGTGCATTTCCTATGGATTGTATGCACAAATTTATAGGAAATACAAAAGCATGTAAAGAGTAAAATTATCAATTTTGCCTGAAAATTTCTATATGTAATAGGCCAAATATCAGTATTTTGTAATAACCAATTAATTGCTGTTTGGAATAAGATATGTTTTACCAGGTTTCTTTTTAAAAATACTTCCATGACTCTAGTCTACAATTCTGTATTAACACAACTGAAGCTTTATCTCCATAAGCCTTGTGTTGCAGGGCAACAAGGTAGAGAGCCATGGGGATGTAGAAAACCAGTTTTGGTACCAAGACTCTTGTTGCTCTCTCTCTCTCCTTCGTTTTTCTAGGCTATCTCTCACCTTTTTTAGACTGTCTTCTACAAGTCCAGTCTTATCTACATAAACACAGCATTCCTCTTTAGGCTAAAAATCCTTTTTGTTGTAGGAAGATTAAGTCTAGGCCTCTTCTATTTTGTAAGACTACTTCAGACAAGCGAGGCAACTGAGTCTTTTAGGTTAGCTAATCCATCTCTTAATTCAGCAATATCCTTATCTATGGCTTCACTAAGCTGGTAATAGTATTGATGGGAAGTAACGAGGGAAGCGATGCCAGTGCCTGCACCCGTGGCCCCTAGACCTAGGAGAACCTCGAGAGTGATGGTAGTTACTGGTTCTCTGTTTACCTTGTGAGGCATCTCCGAGCCCTTTTCCCAGGATTTAAGAAAAGTCTCTGGCTCATGTATGCTGAGTCTGGGAAATAATTGAACCAGCACACAGTAATCTTTAGTCTTTAAAAATTGAGATGTTATAACATATGTGGTTAGACCAGTGGAACATGCTAGATAAGTATACTTGGGGGCTTGTAAATATGTATTTTGATTGTACATGTTTCTAATAATTGTTTAGGGAGGAGCATATTTCTTCCAGGAGGCAGCTTCCTATCCCTGAGACTTCTGTGATGGTGAGTTCTAATTGTTCCAAGAGAGACCACCAGTGTTATTAGTATATGTGATGTTGCCAAAAGTGGCTATACCCTCATAGAAAGGAGGTTGGCTGAAAAACACATCCAGCATTCCTCATAAATAGAGGTATTTGTTTCCTGTTCATATACCAAGGCAAGAGCTGAGGCGTTAAGAACAGATAAAATCAGGCTTGTGGGGACATTGGCCCAACAGGTATGGTGGGCTGAAAAGGTAGTTGGAGGACTAGAGGTGTTAAGGGGGCTGAGTCACCACCTGGGCGGCAAGAACCCTGGCTATGCATTGAGGGTTAGGCCCAATGGAGGCCTTATGTAATCTAATTTGAAGGTTCTCCGGGGTCTCTATTACAACATACATCCGGAGACCCCACTCAAACCCATGCCAGTTTTCTGGGGTGATCTTTTCCCAGCATCAGTAAAAGTTATTGTAAGAGGTTGCACCAGCCCTTGGAAGGCTCAGTGTTCCGCATTCCTGGGTTAGAGTATTGTTTCTGTTAGAATTGTGCCACCCTTTTACTGTGATATAATCCCAAGAGGAGGTGGGTTTCCAGTATGCGTCTCCTGTGGTTTCACACCCCAGGAGGCACAATAGAATTGATCCTGTATCCACACTTATAGTTTAGGAGCGATCTCTGGGGATCCGGGGGACAGATGCAAAAAGTCAGTTTCCTAATATTTTAAAATGAGGATGGACAGTGTCACAACCGACATATCTTTCTATTAAAACTAGACCCATGAGGGGCTTCAATTAGGTAAGTATTTGTCTGCGAGGCCCCAGTAAATTTCCTCCTGCAGCTAGTTTACATAAATCTGGACTCCACCTTAAGATAGCCCTAAGTAATTCTCAACTCTCTTTTTGTGTCTTACTAAGTCTTTAGCATCAGGATTCCAATCTAGGACACTATCTGAACCTACACACCAAGGTCATGACTGCCTTTTAGAACTTCTAAACTTATACAGGTTGTGATCCCAGAGGCACAGCCCCAAGAAGTGTTAGGAGTACTAACATATGCAATGTTACATCATTTTCAATAGAAATAAAACCTATCCCCACACCTATCCCAAAGGAAACCAGGGCAAACCTGAAATTCTTGTTTCTCAAGCACACTCAAGTGAACATTATAGATTTCCTGTAACAGCCACTAACAAGCATCCCAAGTGGGATGGTGAGAAAACAAGAAGAGAGTCCAGAAAATAGAGGTCTGCTGAAGAGGGCAAAAGCATTTAGTCACATAGAAAGACAACCAAAAGATTAACAGACAAAAAAAACAAAAGTGCACACAAAACAAAAAGCAAGCGGCCGCCACAAGATTGCCACAAAACTGAGCTGATTCAGATGGGAGCTTCCATGAGCTCAGCAAAGACAGATGAACGGGAGCAGATTCCACATCACTCCTCCTTCCCAACCAGAATCTTCCCATTGTCAAAGTCACAAGTAACACAAAACAAAGACCTAAGACACACAGACAAAGACCACTCTGGAAATACAGACAGCCGGAAAGGCAGGTCTTTTCTCCAATCCATGAGAATCGCCGAATCCTCACCAGCACCCAGACGGGAATCTCCCAGGCATCCCTGGGGTCCCTTCTTACCTCCTGGGACGTCTCCCAGGGCAGCGCAATCGGTGACTCCCTGGCACATCTACCGCTCACATTTGCCTCTCTCCTGAGACACGATCCTCCCTCTCAGCCTGAGATGGGAGCAGCTGCAAAACCAGAACTCCAGAACTCCAGAACTCAAGAGCAACTACAGACCCAGAGTTTAGCTGGCACAAAACACAAAGACACAAAGACACAGACACTACCTCCTGAATCGGAACGCCTAGGATCCTTTTTCTTTAATAAGACATTTAAACACTTTCCAACCTTATTCCAACTATAGGAATTAATTTCTGCTCCTTCAATAATAAACCAAGGACAAGTTTCTCACACAAAGACAAAAAAAATTCACTTAAAATTAACCATGGACACTTTTCATCAATAAAACAAAAGAACTTTAGGATCGGCTAGTGTAGGTTTCTAGCTACAGATGTAGGCTCCAAAAGCCAATTGAAACTTTTTATTTATTTGTACCTTTTTTGAAAGGAGTTAAAACTACATCAATGGGTGAATCAACCAGCATTTAAAATTTTAACCTTTTCTTTTAAACATGAAACACAAAACATTTAAACAACGAGAAACAAAATCACAGACATAAACTGACAGACATGGACAGCTTGGTGCACCAGGGACAGACAATAGACATAGAGGGAAAAAAACTAGATGGTGTCCCACGAAGGGACCCACATATCCTACCTATGGAACCCAGAACCAGAAATAAGCATTTCTCAATAGAAGCCAGCAGAGAGAGGCAGGGCGTCTCCTGCTTTCCCTCTGTTCCTAGGAGAGCCTGAAAAGGTTTTTTCTCTTTCTCCAAAGCATCTCACGGAGAGTCCGGGAGGACTGTTTTCCCCAGACACGAGCTATCACATGTATAGGGTGTAAACTTTCTCTAGTCAGAGTCCAAATACTACAGAATAACAATAAAAGAACGCCTGCCCCAAAACACGTTACCAATACCTTGTCCCTTTTTTATTACAAGTTTTACTTATGCTAGCCCAAAGCATCAAGGCCTTTTCTAGCCCATCTTACCCCAAGGACACTTTTCATCAACAAAACAAAAAAAAATTGATTAAATCCTTTTTCTTAACTCTTTCCTCTCTCCCTGAATGAGCGCTTGATCTCTCCTATGAATCAAGCCTCCTTAGACAATACCTTCCCCATGGCGATGGGACGACACTTATTCGACCGGTCTTACCTCCCTCTCCAGTGATGCACGAGCGATGCAGCCTGAGAGTCCTCAATCTCTCCGCGGATCTCCTGTCTCCATCGTCCGGTAGTTGGCCGTACTTCGGGGTCCCTGTTCGGGCGCCACTTGTCCCCGCCAGCGGGGACCCAGTTATTCAGGGTCCCGAAGAGGCTTTCTACCTGTGGGCCAAAATGGGGGTGAAGAGAAGAAGGAGACCAAGCAAGAGTTCTGTTGTCAAGGTCTCGTTTATTGGGATGAACATTGCAGCTTTTAAGGCTTTCAGGTAGGGGGAGTGACCTTTGTGAAATATGAAGGAGGGGGAGATGAGGGTATAGGCAGGGATAGCTGGAGGCAAAGAAGTCAGGCGATGGGGTCAGGTGGTGGAGACACTGGGTGTTGACTGAGGAGATAACTGGTATCTGCTCGAGCTGAGGCATCCCTTGAATGTTATACTCCTGTGCCGTAAATTCATGGGAGAGGCTTTATCCAACAATCTTAAGACTTATGGCAGTCATCTAAGGGGTGAGTCTCTGTGGCCAAACAGCCCAGAGTCACCTTGAACCATGCAGTCAAAAAGCGGCTAGGCCCAAATCCAATATGGCTCCGTGCATTCTCCTGGAGTCATTCCTGATTTTGTTACCAGTTTTCATCTGAATCCATTGGGGGATAGGATGGTATTGCTTTTGTTTCATGGCCAGGAACCACCTGATTCTGAAAGACTTGAAAGAGGACAGATGGGAACCACGTCAGGCCTATGGTGTAAGACAGCTGAGGAAAGAAGCCGGTGAGGAAATGCAGCTCGGAGGCATGGAGCTTAGCTGCTCAGTGACTTTTCAAGAGCTTTTTGTTCCCCGTACATTTCTTTATAAGTACAACTTAAGCACTATTTTTTCAGGATACTTGATCATACTGTGATCCCTGAGATTGTGTTGTTTGTTAGAAAAACCCTGTTTCTAGTTGTGGTGTGGGTCAACCTTAGCACCCACCTTTAATCCCTCTGGCTATAATACAGAGAGAGAGGGGTGGGGTGGGATAAAGAACAGTTATGGAGAGACAGGTTACAGAGAGAGAACAAGATGACACAGGTGAAAACAGAATGAGTAAGAGAATGAGAAGGACTCAGAGATTAGAACAGATTGCGAGAATTAGTTTGAGTCCAAGTAGAGCAATTCAGTCAAGACCAAGAGAGAAGCCAGATTGAACCAGTCATCTTGGAGTGGAATTTGAGTTGAACCAGCCAGCCAGAGCTCAGAAAAGATAAGAAAGGGTGAGCTTATTCAGAAGTAAGTCTCAGAGGCTGAAAATATATCATAACCTGACATAGGTTATCAGAATTAGGTAAGACTGTATGGAGGTTAGGCCTAGGTTAGCAGACTGAGACAGCAAACTTCAGAGATGACAATTAGCAGAATAAAAGTTACATTTGCACACTTTCTTATAAATATTGGTCCATTCACTTTCAGTTGTGAGCTCTCATTCTCATCAGAATATTATCTTTAGCCAACAAAGTATTTACAAATTTATATTTTTATTCTTCTAAGTTTTTAAAGGGTTATATTTCATTGTCTATACTTTTGGGTGTGTGTGAGTGGTGTGCAGGTGCGTGGTGTACATATTTGCGTTTGTGCAAGTGAGTCAGAGTGCAGATGTGAGGTATGCTCCTTTATAGCTCTCTAATTATTTTACATTTTTTATTTGATATATATATGTGTGTGTGTGTGGTGTGTGAGTGCAAGCCATAGCATGCATATGCAGGTCAGAGAACAGCTTTGGGGAGCTGACTCTCTCCTTCCATGCAGGATCTGAACATGGATGTAACTGGAGTTGTCGCCCTTGGGGGAAGCGCCTTCCCCTGCTGAACCATTCTGCTCACCCGTCCATGCTGTTTCTTCAGACAAGATCTCCCACTGAACTGGAAGTTTGACATTTTCCTTAGCAGGTCAGCAAGCTCCTGGGATATGTCTGTCTCCGTCTCCCTCACAACGCTGGGGTTGCAGGAGTACACGACCATGTTCTGCTTGTATGTGGCTTCTGGGAACCCCAGCCCAGGTCCTCTCGTGTGCACAGCAGGTGCTCTTACCGTTCAGCCGGATCCCTGGCCCCTCACTATTCATTTTGAACTTCATTCTGTCATAGTCAGGCTACATAGAGAGAGCTAGATTCTTGGAGATGTTGAGACTTGCCCGTGTCTTAGCATGTGGCATTACAGCTTTTAGACTGGTTTGATTTATTAACTATTCAGAAGGGTGTGCCAAGATCGTTCACTATGGCTGTAGATTTGTTTATTTCTTTTTTTCTTTTTTGTAAATGTGTCTGGATTTTACAGTACATACATATGCACATGGGAGAGTATATTACTTTGTAATTGTTATGCATATTTAAAAATTTTACTTCCTGTTTATGGCAAGTAATGTGCTAAATTTTATAGCAATGAGATAAGTTTTTTTTTTTTTTTTCTTAAAGATTTTGTTTTGTTTTGTGTGTGTGTGTGTGTGTGTGTGTGTGTGTGTGTGTATTTGCAAGGGGACATGCATACAACAGTGTGCATACGGCAGTCAGAGGACAACTTACTGGACTCAGTTTCCTTCTTCTACCATGTGTGTTCTGGGGATTGAACTCTGATCATCAGGTTTGGCTGCAAGCCCCTTTGTCCAAAAAGTCGTATCTCCAGGCCAAGATAAAGTTTTCTTATAACATAAAGTGTGTTAAAAAAAAATAGGCTATTTAAAGGACAGTGCTGGATATATGATGGTTTAAACTGTAAGTAACTAACTATAGAAGACAGTCATGTAGGTGGAAGAGGATGCCCAGAAGTATGCTCCTGTCTCATTTTGCCCAAGCCACCCATCCACAAGGTTTTTTAGAGAAGGGTTCATGAATCCCAGGTTGGCCTTGAACTCATTACATAGCCAATGACGGAATAAAAAATGAACCACAGGCCTGGCTCATCGCTGTAATTCTAGAATCATTGTTTGTAATCCAGTCCCCTTGAGTGACGTGCCCAGTTCACTCCCTTACTGAGCCCATGTTGGAAGGTCTCTTGACACACCCAGCACTGTGACTGCATAGGCTGTGCTTTGTCAGCTGGAAGGGTTATTAAAATAATACCTAACCATTGCTCCAAACCTATTTAACAACCTTTAAAATTGTTTTATGATAATGTTCACTAATTAGCAAATTCCTAAGAGGAGGAAATGCTCATAATTTTTTTCTGTAAATAAAAGGTATTTATGAGTCTGTTGTTGTGGTCCAATTCCTGTATTTCTAGCAGTCAGTTTGAGGCCATCCTGGTCTGCATAGTGAGTTCTAGGCCAGCCAGGGATATATATAGTAAGACATTGTCTCAATAATCTTAAATAAATACATAAAATATTTACTTATGATACTGTGTGTGTGTGTGTGTGTGTGTGTGTGTGTGTGTACACGTGTGTGTGTTGAGACGAGGCTAATCTTAGGTTTCTTCCCCCATTGCTTTTCAGCCTATATTTTGAACCAAGGTTTTTCACTGAATCTGGAGCTCACCAACTTGACTATATTAACTGGGCAGTGATTCCCCAATCCTTCCAGTTACTGGGTTAAACCAATGTACCTGGTTTTAAAAATATTTATTTACTTTTAAGAATCTCATATATGACTATAGTATTTCCATCATCTCCCCTACCCCAAGCTTCTCCTATGGCTCACGCATTCCCTCTTATCCTCTTATTCTTTAAATTTTGCTACATATATATTTCTACACACACACACACACACACACACACACACACACACACACATACACACACACGTCTTAGTTTATGTTTTATCGCTGTGAACAGACACCGTGACCATGACAACTCTTATAAAGAAAACATTTAATTGGGGCTGACTTACAGTTTCAGAAAGTCAGTTCATTATCACAGTTTCAGAAGGTCAATCCATCACCCTCATGGTAGGAAGCATGGGAGCGTGAAGACAGACTTGGTGCCTGAAGAGCCAAGAGTTCGACATTTTGATCCAAAGGCAGCAGCAGGAGACTGTCTTCTGCAGGCAGCCAGGATGAAGGTCTCTTCTTTACTGGGCATAACTTGAGCACTTGAGGCCTCAAAACCTGCCTACATAGTGATGTACTTCCTCTGACACACCTCCTGATTGGGCCGCTTCCCATAGGTCAAGCATATTCAAACCGCAATGTACACATACATGTGTAAATAGAGCCTGTTGAGTCCTGAAAAGTCCCACCTCTAGATGAAAGGTTATTCAATCCTGAGTCACACCTAAACAAACTTAGGCAAACACTTTGCTGACTGAACTATGCCCCAGCCCCTATCCTTCCTTGTGCATCATTTTTTAGCATCAAAAGAACTTGGCTAAAGCAGTTTCTCATGTTGGCTCCCTAATCCTTTCCTCACAGCCCTGCTTTACCTCAGGTGCTGACACAACTGCCTTAGGAGCAGTACTTCCTGGAGATGTGTGAGAGGCGAGAACCTAACAAAGAAAGGCCAGCAGCTACATTAAAAATGCATTCCTTTTGTTGAAACAGAGACGTGAGGGGATGCTTTACTGAGAACGGACATGTGGTGTTTTTCTGGAAGCTGTCTGGTGAAAGGGCATGTGGTGTTTGGGAAGAGTATAAGGGTGACCCAACAGACAGTGGGCAAGCTCTTGCATTGGTTCACCTTGCCACTCTGTGTCCTTCCTTGGTCTTCGTCGGTCTTTGCTGGTCTTTGATGACAACACTCTGGCATTGGTTTCCCTTCTTTCTTCGATGATCTTCACTTGTTGTGCTTCGTAGAGAGAGACACACCAAAGAACTTCTGGTGGTGTTCCAGCTGCTTCTTGCTGCTTCTGAGGACTCATGCCAATTGGCAGAGCCTTGCGGTTTCCTCTGGATTGAGCCACTGCTGTGGATTCGTGTTTGGTGTTTTGCTAGTGGGCGGGACTGCTGACAACAAAGGCTGGAATTTCCCCCAAACACTGCTTTTAAATAGGTCTGCGTTCGCCTTGTCCTATTAACCATCTTCTTCCTCTACCTTTGGTCACTGGGCTATAAGGGAGGTTGAAGCATTTAAGAACTCTTATTAGGGGTTGGGGATTTGGCTCAGTGGTAGAGCGCTTGCCTAGCAAGCACAAGGTCCTGGGTTCGGTCCCCAGCTCCGGAAAAAAAAAAAATAAGAACTCTTATTAAAGTAGGTTTTGAAAATCTAAGCCTATGCAAACCCTCTGTCTTTCCCCTTTTATAATTAATTTTAGCATATTCCTCAGTTAGAATATAAAATGTCTATCAGCTAGGTCCAGGCTAGTCTTTCCTAAACTATATCTCACTGAGTATTATTTCACATAATGTTAATAGGTGTTTGAGTGAAAAATTATTTGAAAAGGGCCTCCTTCCAAAATACATTTTACTACCTTAAAGGCTTTGGGAAGTCTGTAGTAAAAACCTGTTGATTTGTAGTTCCTGACATTTGTTGGCTACAAACACTCTTTCAAATTAGCACCTCAAAATTGAAATAAAAAATAGGATTAGAAAATTCTCTCAAATTGACGTCTCAACATAGGTTTAAAATATAGGCTGATCGGGGATACAAGTTTCATGTAGTAAAGACTATTTTCTTAAATACAGAATATCAGCTTTCTCCTCCCAAACATAGAATTAATAAACACATTAAACAACTTGAAGTGCAGCGTCAGAAACATTTTTAAATGCTGTCAAGAACTCATAAAAATATACATTATATCATGTGTCAATATTGCAAAGTGCTGCATGATACATTAAAACCATCAGAATACACCCATTACCCTATAATCTTCTACTCATATGTTTATATGTTTTTGCATTGTATCTGCAAAATGACTCCTGTCATAAATATTATGCCTGAGTTATAGAAATATACATACTATAACTGGAACAATAAAGGATTCTGTGAAACAAGAAAGCAATAGCTTTGAATAATGACATTACCGGGATGAGAAGCTGATAAAAAATTTTAGCATCTCTGAACTTTGGAGCGAAGGGCAGTGAGAAGGTCATTTTCACCCAAGGACCTAATGTTAAAAAGGAAGAAATTGACATTTATTTCTGAGGTCCTCAGGGACAGAAATAAGGACAAAGCTTAGCAATGATGGGGAAACACTCGATACAAGAGACGGTGGGGCAGAGCTGCGTGCTGGGGAAGAGGAGCGGGGCAAGGTCGGTGAACAGTTTGAGTAGAACGTGGTTGGTATACTTATCTGTGCCAAGGAGGAGAATGAGATCCCACCCACAATGCAAAGCTGTCCCAAACAGACAAATGGGCTGGGGCGAGGGGCGGGTCTTAAGGGCAACACAAACCGTGACAGTCATTCGTGCTTGACAAATTAATTGTTCATAAGTAATGGCAAACTAAGGTAAATGAACACCTACCTTATCTGGAAACAGCCTTGCTTCCCTAAGTTGCATCATGGGCTAGTTCCACTGTGTGAACGCTCCATACAGTGTACGTGCCCTCCGGGGCCAAGGATGTTTTAACCAGAAGGGGACACTGGCCCACCTTCCATATCTTCTATTCACGGCACTTTTAGACTGCTGGAGTGTCTGGAATGGCTCACCCTGCCAGCTGTCTTTCTCCCCCAACAGGGAGAAAGATGGGTTTTCAAGGAAAGAGCAGTCACACTTTGTTGTCCACTGTGGGGCCAGGCTTTGGACAGATCAGGTAACTGATGGGTCATTCATGGAAAGTATCTTGAAGGTCTCTGTAGTGAAAATTTTGGTTTCTTTGAAAACTCATTATGTGAATATGTTTTTGTTTTAATCCCAGCTATGAGATATGGGGCTGCTTCAGATTGCCCACAGCTGCTAACTATGATTGTCCTGCGTAGTGCCATATTGGATTTGGGCCTGGCCGCTTAGTAACTGCATGGCCACAGTAAAAGTCATGGGATTGTTGGACAGAGGCCTCTCCCATGTATTTACGGCACAGGAAGAAAAGACCAAGTAGTAAACATCCGGTGTCTCCACTGCATGACCTCTGCTGAGCCCGGCTGATGCATGTGGAACCGACACACCTGGACCACACCTGGGTGGTGGTCAATTTACTTCTGCCTTTTGCTTCCTCAGCCTTTATCCTGGAGATTTAGGCTGGTCTTCTGGGATTTCTCCCTAATTAATTCAGGTCTCCTAGTCGAGTCGGTCTTTTGTTACCAAAGTCACGAGCCAGGGTTTCCCACTGTGCTTCCCAGTTATTTTCTACCTGGAGACTTGGGTATATAAGTGGTGAATAAAGCTACAGGACACTCTCACTCTTCTCTCCTCTCTCTTCCTCTCTCTCTCTCTCTCCCTCTCTTCCTCTCCTGGCTTGACACGATAACCTGTGTGTGTGTGTGTGTGTGTGTGTGTGTGTGTGTGTGTGTGTGCGTGTTTCTTTCATCCCATAGGCTTTCGCCCGATTCTCGGTACTGTGTCGGTGCTGGCGCCGACAGTCCTGTGCTGGGTGGTGGAGTGGGGTGGGGGGCAGCTACAGATAGTTTAATCCTGGGGACTCTGGAGATGGCCTAAATGGGAAAGTCCTGAGAACATCTGTGGTGGCTGCTGCTCCCCCTGCTGCTCCTGGTTGGTGGTGGGGTGATTTGTCAGAGAAGAAGAAATTGGACTTTTCCCAAGGAACTCAAGGTCCCAAATGAGCAGGAAGTAGTCTAAAGAGGCCTACCCTCCCTTTCCCTCTAATGCTCCTTCTCTCCTACCTTCATCCCGCCGTGATGATAATGGATTAAACGTCTGAAACCAGCCCCAATAAATGTTTTCCTTTATAAGTATTGCCATGGTCACGGTGTCTCTTCACAGCAGTAAAACCCTAAGACAGCATCTTTGGAAGAAATTCTTTGTCTTATAATGTCTGGGGCTCTTCCCCACCCCCCTTTTTAAAATAATTTACCTTATTACCTTTTATTTTCATTTGGTTTATATATGTTTTTTCTTTCTTTTAATCTTTTCATCATACAGGTCCTTATTGCTTCCAGTTTAGTGTTTTTATGGGGTCCCTAAGTGTGTCAACAAGTGGACCTCTGTTTCTCAGGCCTTCTCTTGGACTCTTTTCCTTCTGTTTGTTTTGTTCAATTCCAACTTGTTAGTTTTATTATTCTATTCCGTTCTATTCTATTCCATTCCATTCTACTGTTTTACTCTAGTCTATTCTATTCCAGTCCATTCCCATAGAAACCTGTTTTCCAATGAGAGACAGAAAGGGGGTGGATGCAGATAGGAAAGGAGGTGGGGAAGAACTGGAAGAAGTAGAGGAAGGAAAAAAAAATCTATTTTCAATAATTTTAAAAAAGCGTATTGTTAGAAGAATGTTGCCCGGCCTCCGAAGCCTTCTTTCTGGTCTATGTTAAGTGGAAGTGTGCTGGGGTCTTGAGATGAGACAATAAGACACAAGGACTAAGCAATGGCCACATAGTGTACCTAGCATGGAGGCCATCCTAAAGCCTGTGAACTCTCATGATGCACACATCTAGTACGTTTTTAAGCAGTAATGACTTTTGTAGTAAGATTTCTTCAGTATATTTGTAAATGCTCTGAAGGAATGGATACTCAGAGCACAACAATGACACCCGCGCATGTCTTATTGTTTTTCATGTCCCTGAGGGTGAAGATGAGTTTAAGGAAAATGACTGTTGAGGCAGACGTGGTGCACCATCCTTCCACTCAAGTCCCCTTCTGTGGAGAGCGTGCATTATTCTGGGTGGCCAGGGGTGCTGTGTGCAGATATTCTTGGCCAGCATCTCCTGAGACATTGTTTCAAGTATAGACAGCTATCATAGCTCCTTAGGGTGACTATAGGAAAGATTTTATAGATATATATATATAACCACACACACATAAGTAAAAGTACATAGACTATAGCATTAGACATTCGCTTCTCATAATTCTAAAGCAGTGGTTCTCAACCTGTGGGTCACAACCCATTTTGGGGGAGGTCCATTGACCTTTTCACAAGGATTGCCTATGACCACCAGATCAAGGCACTGGCAGATTCTGTCTGACGAATCATGATTCCTGCTTCATAGACAGTGGTCTTCCCAGTGTTGCTTCCCAGGTCAGTGGCTCTGTGTCCTCTCCTGTTAGGACCTAAACCAATTCCTGAGAATTCTGCCTTCATGCCTTAATCACCTCCTAAAGACCTGACCTCTTAAAAACATCAGGGTGAGGGTTAGAATTGTAGTATCTGAGCTTTGGGGAGACACATCTAATCAGCCTACACCATATCAGTCACTCTACCAAGGTTATACCCATATGCCTTGGACAGACATTGAATGGACAGAACAGCCAGCCAGTACCAGATTAGAACTCTCAACTCAAGTATGGAAACAGAGAAAGCTGGAAACCACACCCAAGATATAATCCTCTGAGTTACCAGATTCTAAAGAGAAATCCCCCAGCCAAGTCAGACCTGCCTATGTCAAGGTCAGGAGCCTGCTAGGAATCTGATTGGGAAATAGAGATGTGACTCTAAAAGCTCAGCTATTTATGGAAGCAATTATTGTGGGGACAATGTGGCTTTGGGCACTCCCTACCTGCAGGGTATAATGAGGGGCTAAAGAAAACATGAAAATGTAAATGGACAAGCAACAGAGGTGCTACTACTTTAAACTCTCAAAATATATCAAGTGGAAGATCAAGGAAATGAAACTATCTGTCCCTCCCGCCCCCCCAGAACAGTCATGATCCTGGTGAGCCTTTGGGGTCTGAGTTAATCTTTCATCCTGGAGCCCATTGATTGGAGAGGAATCTGGGGATTGTCTTCGGGGGGCGGTGGGGGTGTGTGTGGAACCAAACTATAAGAAGTATAAATGGTAATTATTTTTCCAGGGCTGTCCCAATGATGCATATACCATTTACTTTGGTAACCTTGTAATGGGGCAACAGGAATAGAAACATTTAGACACAATTCAGTGGTTACCTCAGACCTCTTCCAACTAGAGAAATACATAGAGTCAACACAGAGTCTGGTCACAGAGGTCTGGATTTGTGGAATGGGCTCTGGGGCTCGTCCCGTGTCATGGCCCAGTTCTCGATGATGTAACTGAGATATTTGGTAGCCGGCACAATCCACGTATTGGGTCTTCTGATAAGTGTCAGAGGTTTTGTGATAGGAAAGACCCAGTGCAATTTTCTGAAACTACCTTCTCTTTCCTGACTCTACCACAGACAAGATCATAAGTTAAGAACAACACAGTCTATGAAGCATGTTGAATATTAGTGTCACCCTTCAAGATCAGAGCTAGAGATGAGGTGGCCCTTGTTAGATGTTTAATCCATAAGTTCAAGTCCTAGAAAAGCTAGTATTCCTGAAGACTGACAGGAAGCGACTGCAAATTCCACTGAGAAGGGTCCTCATTTAAAGCCTCTGTATTAAATGTAATATAATCTTTGCCTATGCAGATTAACAAGGCCTCAGGAATGTGACGAATGCTTTCCTTTCTTTCCTTTTGGATTTTTGTTTTCTTTTGACACAGGAGCTCAGGTAGCCCAGGTTGGCCTCAGACTCACCTTATAGCCCTTATAGCTGAGGATGACTTCAAACTTTGAATCGTCTTGCCTCTGTCTTCTGAGTGCTGTGTTACAGATGTACGCATTCATGTCTAGCGTTATACATATTCATGTCTCTTCAATCCTAATCCACAAGGGCAATGAGAAGCAGTTTACATCCACAAGGAAGAGACCCCAGAATACATGTGCAGTTTGCTCCAGATCCATGTCCACTCTCCCAGCCTGTATCTACAGTTTACTGAGATCTCCACCATGTGGGCACCCTGTAGAACACTGTCCCATCCACTCCACCATTTCCTTCCTTGCACTGAACGTGACAGTTAATGATTGGCTATTATACATGTATTCTAATTGGTGGGAAATCAACCTTTTGGCAACTTAGGTGTCCCATGGATTATTTTTTGCTGTAGTAACAACATACCTAGAAACAAGACGAGGGAGGAAGCGTTTCCTTTGGCTTAGAGTTTTGAGGATTTCAATCTGCTGTGGAGGAGAGGGCATGGCGGAGGAATGGCTTTATCTTGGCATGGGGATGATATCATAGAGACTCCACATGTTGCAGGCAGGAAGCAGGGAGCCAGAACCAGGGGTGGATATAACCTTCCAAGGCAAATTTCAATCAGCCATGTTTCCGCCTCGTCAAGGTTCCACAGCCTTCCAAAATAGAGCCACCAGCTGGGGACAAGTGCCCAAAACACGAACTTATAGGTGACATTTCAGATTTAAACTAAAATAGTCTGCCTCTGGCTTCCAAAGGCTGACCATATCATGTGAGATTCGTGTAGTCTAGCTTTAGCAATTCTCAAAGTCGTAAGAGCCCCCAATCAAAAGTCCAAAGTCTCTCCTCCTTACCAAGATTGCTCCAGCCTCTGCCATCACAAGTGTCCCACTGGCCAGCTATTGAGAATGATTAACTACAGACATGGCATCGTCTCTTGAGAAGCCTAACCAAACATATTGGTTCTATAGACCCTGAAGGAGATGCCATCCATTCTAGTGAGGACATGTACAAAGTCTGAAGCTGCATGTTTTAGCTTCTTATCAGATAAGCAACTGATAAAAGGGCTATGTTGGGTTATAGCTTTGAGGTTTCAGTCCGTGATAGATTGGACTTTCCTGTTCTTGGGTCTGAGGCAAAGCAAAGCTGTTCACCTTGAGGCAGGGGCATGACACCTTCTGGTTTCATCCTGGACTGGACTGTCTCGAGATAACTTCCAGAATGGCTTTTAAAAGGCAGAGCCCAAGTGCCAGCCCAGCTCAGATGTGAACTTTGTGAGAACAGGACAATTGACCTATGAGGGTGGACAGCTTATATGAGTCTTTGTACTAGGAGCAGGAATCCACTGAGACGGAAGACAAAGGAGAGGGTGTGGCTGGTCTCCCTTCTGACCATTTGCACCAATTCCCTTCTGGAATTTGCACCTCCTGTGCTTCTGTTTTGGGGCTCTGTGGGGGTGGAATTCCACGGTTCCAAGAGAGAAACTCTTGTTTCAGGGCACACTGAAATGGTCCTGTTGAACTATGTACCACAACTCCTGTCCCAGCATTTCTAGTTCTCCCAGACAAAGTGATTAGCAGCCAAAAAGGGAAGTCAATATCTTGGCAGAGATAATTGCCTGTAGTCCTCAGACATTTACACAGACACGATTCCACCTGGAGGTGCAATCTGGCTCCCAAGATGCTACTACAGTGGGTTTTACCACTCTTGTTTCAATTTCGATGGTGGTTGGACAAGTGGGAGTTTGGTCTAAAGCCCCCCTGCACCCCCTGGCCCCCGCCCGTCTTTTCTACCTGACAACTTTCATTGTGTTAACTATGGAAGAAACACAGTCGTTTATCCCAGGGGGCAGCCCAAAGTCCAGATCTTATGAAACCTATAACAGGGTATTTGGAGTATGCTTGATCAAATCCTGTGTTTCCGCCTTGTAGATAGTGATTGGTTCCTCCATTAAGAGGCTCATGTGGGGTCAAGAACCCCACACTGGGGGACTAAGAAAATAGCTGCTACTGGGGGACTAAGAAAATAGCTGCTTTCAATATCTAGTAGATAAATGAATTGAGAGAATGCTCATGGTGGTTTGTATGGGGAAAAGAAACAGAAATATCCAATTCCTTTTTTTAAAAAATCAGTTTTCAAAGCATGGATTGGCTCCCTGAAACCTTTCAAGCATAATCAATAAGCTATTGTAATTTTTAAAACTTAATATAAAAAAATCATGGGGCCAGAGAGACGGTTAATAGCACTTAACTGCTCATCCAGAGGACTTCAGTTTGATTCCCAGCACTGACCCGGAAGCTTACCATCCAGGAACCCAACTCTTTTCTTTGACCAACACTGGGAATGCACATGCTTTGCAGATATACATTCAGGCAAACCACAAACACATAAAATGAAAATAAGTGAATCTCGAAAAATGTTAATCATTAATTAAAATAATATCAATGTCTTGCTATGATTGCCATTGTGCTTATTTAATTAATATTCAGGTTGTGTGGCAACATTGACCCTTGAGAGCCTTTTCAAGTTAGCTCCTGGATCCTCCTGACAAGATACTAGGCTTCTTGGTTACCTTCTTTGTTCTTAGATACGATCAGAGGATTTTAGCTTTAATTCTGGCATCCCCCGGAAAGCTCAGGTTGGAAAAGCCCACTGCTGTAGCTTCTAACTCTGGCTGTAGGAAAAGTGCGGATTCAGCGGGATTTCTAACTGCTGTCCTCACTTGCTGAGACAGAAGCAAATGTCCTCAATTCAAGGGAGTAAGGTTATCCCGTCACAGCCTTGAGCTGCCCTTAGGCAACGACCACAGAGCAATGACACACACGGGGTCACGGATCAAACCATTATAAACACAGCCACAGAAGGCACTGATCGTTTGTAGTCTGGAAGCAGCCAGTTCGGCTCTCTTTCAACATTTCAGATGCGTGGATCTAATTCTGAAATAGATCAAGATGCACTCCCAGGCTAATTCCATCTGTGAGCTGTAGGGTACTTCCGCTGAAGAGTTCGGACTGGTGTGTGTGATTTCCGGTCCCTAGCTCAGGAAACCTGGGCTCATCATGAAATGCTCAGCGTGTGAGGTGGCATCTGTAGGAATGGCAGTGAGACTCCAAGGAGAGTACAGATGTGCACAGTCCAGAGCCTGGGTACCCACTCTGCCCATCACATCCAGGAGTGGCGCTCGCAGGGGTGGGAGTTGGGGGTGGGGCTCTTCTCACATTGGAAAGGCAGATTCCAGATGACCCGGACTCTAGGATGTTTATCAGGACTAGCCACTTTCTTCTATTCTTCCTTTATTTAAGAACAAGACCGAAAACTTCAGATTATCGCCACGGTACCTTCGCTCTTCTCATCTGTCTTCTTCAAAATGGAGTTTGTTTTACGTAAAGAGCGTAAAAGCTAGAAGTGGTGGGTATTTCATCCAAGTTAAACCAGCTAGCAGGCGCACACGGGGCAGCTTGAGTGTTTCTGGCTGGAGAAGACACCAGCGATGGATATCCATGTGACTGCCGTTTCCCACCGTGGCAGCTAAGAAACAGCACAGAAGGGACGTTGAGGTGGTAACATGACTTCTGAAAGCTCTGTAGTGTTCCGGCTCTCGGTTCTCGCCTGTTGTAAAGCTTGATTTTTTTTTTTTTTAAAACTACTCTTGAATTCCCTAAAATGCCCAAGAATTGTTATAATGCTTAAGCTAGCTTAGATGAAGTTCTATTTCTTGAAACCCCCAAATACTCCAATGAAATGTGATTTTTCCTGCGGTTAGCAGGGCTCTGGGAGTCGATTTGTGACAGATCTGGCTTGGAGTGCTAATGTGCATTTTGAGAACAAGGGGAATAGGTTGCAATCGAGGGCTAAGTCTGGAGAATGAAGGCATTTCCCTGCTTTGGCCAATAGAGCCTGGAGGCCTCCAGCTTGTAGCAGAGAAAGGGAATCTCGGAGAAATTGCAAACACACCAACTATATTCTTTCTCTGGGCAAGCGGGCAAGTTCATTCTGCATGCCAGATTGAGATACTGTCGTCTAAAATCTTGAAGTTCCCAAGACTTCTGAGTGGAAAATTGGACCCCCCAAGGCTCATGGCTGTTGGCCTTGAGTTAAGTGTCACCCTTTGTTCTTACCATGGGAAGTTCAATTTAGAGCAATTTGGAGTGATTCCCTCTGGTCTCAGGGCATCATTAGGTATTTCCAGGCTGGTGGTTAGCTTGGTAAAAACCACTTCCCCATATTAGAAGATCACAGGGACTATTGAAAAGACATCACAGAGTGTGTGATTTTTAAGCAAGTCATAGTTTTCAGATTACCAGTATTTTCAGACAGTTTAAAAAGTGCTTGTATCTTGTATATAAACACAATCTGTATAGTAAAGCTCACCTTGACCTTGGAAAATGTCTCTTTAGTGCAGCCTGGAAATATGCTCTCCTTGGGTGTCACAGGATATTCAGAAACATTTTATTTTATTTTATTTCCCTTATAGCCCAGATGTAAACCAATTACTGTGAACCTTGGTGAACTATGGACCACAGCTTAGGGTGAATAGCTCCTTTAGCGAGCTTCCTTCTCTTAAACCGTGGCAGGCAGTAAAGATAGATCCTTTTTACTATCTGTACGTGTTCACTGCTGATTGGTTCTCAGGTATGATTCCTTTTCTAATGCTGCAAGATCAGTGATCTTTGATGACGTTAGCGTTTGTGGATTTTCAGGCTCTAAGCTCTTAAAGTGATAAATGGTGTGTAACACCACCACAGGGATTTCAGCAGATTCATAAAGATAGCAGTCACCACCACCGGCTACATCAGTGCCAAAATACCAGTGTGCCCTGACCTGTGTGTAGACATGCACATTCACTTTTGACAGTGCCAGGAGTGGAACCCAGGGCCTGACACACACATAACAGGCTAGCACTTACCAACTGAACCACACCCCAAGGCCAACATTCACCTTTCACAGAAGCTTGCTTTTCAAACTATGTTTATCCAAGTGAGTTTTCCTCCATTGTTGAAGGTGCATTTAGGCAATGAGAGCCACTTTGGAAAAAGCTCTACAGGGAAACCTCATTAAATGCCTTTTTCTTAGAGATAGAATCTCTCCGTAGCTAATGCTGGCCCGTTGCTCTTCTCCTGGCTAGCTGGCTCAAGAGGTTTTGGGAAATTCTCCAGATTTGCCTCTCATCTCACTGTAGAAGTGCTGGGGTTACAAAAGCCACCATGTCAGGTTTTTTGTGTGAATTCCAGAGACCAGACTCCGGTTTTCAGGCTTTTACGGCAAGTGGTTTTCCCAACCAAGACATCATGGGCTCTGTTTGTTGGCTTTGAACCGATCCATCGTAACTGGGTCGTTTCCACTGCTTGCAGAGCGCTGCCCTCTATCACCACAGACCTTTCGACGCCTGCTTTTCCAATCTGTGCTCGTGGACTCCAGACTAGGCATCGCATTACCATGTAGATTCACCTTCTCGGTTTGAGGCAGAGTTCGTAAATTTCCCATGAGCTCTGGGCATGTCAGTCCACTCTTTGATACAGGATCTTAAGCCCCAGAAAACATTCTAAGATCATTTTTATGCTGCTCTTTTGTTTCTTGAGACAGGATCTTGCTATGTAGCTCACGCTGGTCTTAAACATGTATTCATTCTGCTTCAGGTTTCTGAGTGGTGGAGTTACAGCCTATGACGAATAGCAGTCTCCTTTTCTTTCTTTTTCTTCTTCTTCTTTTTCTTTCTTTCTCTTCTTTCCTCTCTCTCTCTCTCTCTCTCTCTCTCTCTCTCTCTCTCTCTCTCTCTCTCTCTCCCGCCCCTCACTCTCTCTTTCTCAAGGTTTCACTCCATGCCTCAGGCTGTCCTGGAATTCATTAATGTAGCCCAGGCTGGCCTTCAACTTACATTGATCTTCTTGCCTCAGCTTCTTGAGAATTAGGATTACAGGTCTGAGTCACAAAACATCCAGCTTTCTTCTTTGATTATAATTTTGCGAGGGTAATTATTTTAAAAGAAAAAAATACAATTTAATTTCTAGAAATCTCTGACATATTGTGACAGTTAATGAAACAAATATGATATCATTTTTCCAGCTGTCCATGGCGTTTCTACCACTTAGAAACTATTATTAACTTAGCGATCGATATACAGGGGTAGTTCCTTCAGGATTACCCATGCAAACACAGGAAAAGAATCTGGGTTCTACAGTTTTGAGTCAAGATCAGGATCTTACAATTAACAAACTGTGTAGTTAAAATGCTTGATATACATCAACGACTGAAAAGCCATTCTCTCAAAATATGTGACAATGTTTTTAACTCGGTTTTTGATTTCACTTTTGAGTTCATGAAGTCGGGTCTCTAAATGCTGGGAGAACTCACATCTGTGTATATAATTTTGGAGAGCTTTTTATTTAATGATAGACAGGTGAGCTTTTCCCCTCTCACAGTACAAAGTTCAATACAGCTGATTAAAAATTCATAGGAGTAGGAAAAAAACTGTCTTGTGAACTCAAAAGTTTGCTTTTTTTATTTTATTTTTTTTGTATCCCACTTCTTTTTCTTTAGACAAAAAGCTCATAAGGAATCTTGATTACATTCCTAGGGGAACTAAAATGTAGGTTTGTGTATATTGGACAAGTGTGTTCAGAAAGATGGGAGTGTAATGAAACCTATTTCTGACTTCCGTTGCTCTCTAGAACACATCCAGTGGAGGAGTTTTTGTTGGGTAAAAGCTTTGACATATGTCAAGAACGTTGAGTCACTTAAAAGAGGAGAAAGTCCCACTGTTAACTTAAGCCAAAACAGAGTCTTGACTTAGAAATAATATTCCAGCATAACATATAATCATTGTTTCAGTATCTACTGAAAATTAAGACTTCTTTTCATGCCTGGGCCACAACCTGCTCATCACAGGTCATCTACTCTGGCGAGGAGGTTCAGGGTCCTCTTCTTTCTAAAGCTCCATTTTCTTTCAGAGCATCGGGAGGTGGAGAGGGGAAGGGCAGAGAGGACCTGGTCCAGCCGGCCCTTGGCGCTTCGCTTCACGGCCACTCATCCCCTCCTTGGGGGGTTGGCAGGCTCTTTATTGCTTCTTGTGCGAAGTCTCTTTGGTGTCAAGCCTGGGAAGGGGTCCAGCTGTCACCTCTCCTGCTGATGCACACTTGGCATAGCTTGTTTCCTGGACTTTCCACCCCACAAGGCTTGGGACTCTCAAAGGGTCTCTGGAAGCAGAATTAAAAATGGCGGCAGGTGATCTGTTTCCTGGTGGGTGGTAGAATTAAGCCGTGCAGCAACAGCTCAGGGCAGAGGAATACCGTTCCTAGTCTACCTTCTATGCTTTCAACTACTAGACAGCCTCCTTACACACACAGGGCTGGCTACCTGGTTTTTGTGACTCTGAGATTCCACCTGGTGGAAATAAAAATTGCATATTTTTAGGACCTTCGGTGCTTCCGTTGTAAGTTCAACTTTATTATTAGTGCCGTATTAACTTAAATTGTGATTTGTCTCTGCAAATAGATCTCTTCCTAACCCACAGATCTGCACTAAACTATTTTCTTATGTTTTAGTGCTTTCATTTGGACACAGTAATTCTTTGCTGCAGATGGGGCCTGTCCATGACGCTGAGGATGCCTAGCAACATCCCTGGCCAACATCGAGTACCACTCCTATCCAAATTCCCTAGGTATCACAATAAAAATACATCCAGATTTAGACAAAAGTCATCTGGGGTGGGAGTGGGGGGAAAGCAAAAATGATTCCTGTCTGAGACCCACCACGATTAATGTGTGACCACAGGTTAAGAGCAAACACTGTCACATCATGACCTACAAGAGAATGAAGCCCAGACCTCTATTTCACAAACCCAGGGGCCACTCCTAGAGGTCAAGTGGATTACCTGGTGGCACAAAGTTCCTGTCCTAGGACTGGAAAGGACCTGGGTTTCCTGACCCTCACACAACACTCATTGTGAGGATGGGGACACATGATTATTAATTTTCAACAGCACTACTAATTTTAAAGTACCTAGGCTTGGAATTTTCTGTGCCAAAATTAGAACATGGAAAAACCTTATCTAATTAGTTAGTGAATAGCACTGAATTAAAATTGGACACTATAATTAATCAATGCTAAATTGTAGTCAAACCCATTACCCTTGAGTAGATTATCTTTGTGACCCACTGTCCCCTTCTGACATCTCAAGCCAGGAGCTGCAGATACTGATTGGAGACCTTGGGGAAGGGGAGGGGCTGGACCCTGAGCGGCAGTAAATCATGTCTCGTTGTCTGTGGTTTGTTTCTGTCTGTGTCACTGTTCTCCTCCATGAACAAAGCTAATTGAGAACGGACTGCTGCAGACTATTACAGGAGGCTGGAGATAGGAAGATACATCCAGAACAAACAAATTATTCAATCGTCTAACTCTGGTCAGCTTTGGGTTTTAGTAATCAAATTTACTGCTGTAGTTTTTTGTAGAGTGTTCTCCAAGTTGAATGATGAACTTAAAAGTATTCTTGCGTGTGTGTGTGTGTGTGTGTGTGTGTGTGTGTGTGTGTGTGTGTGTAGTATATATGCATGTTCCTGCCACCACAGCCTATACAAGAAGGTCAGAGGACAACTTGTGGAAGTCACTTCATTAATCATGGGTCCTGGGGGTCTAATTCTTGGCGGCAAGTACCTTTACAAACTAACCTATCTCTTTGATCCAAAATTATTACTACTTTTGAATGCCTGAATAAAACAAATGCTTTTCACAGATTTGTTTTCAACAGTGTCTTATGTGACAGGATTTCAGGGTCAAACTGAGTGATTTGTACCACAGACCTCATTTCATTTCTGAACTCTGCTCCAAATGATGGTGTCTTAATTGATCAAGGGCCTCAGGCTAGATGAATGTCGGTCAGCCCTCATTCACATGTCTGAGTCTGGGTTCACTGTGACCTACTTCACCCTTTACAGCCTTCTTCTCCCAGGCTTGTCTATGGTGATCGAGTCTCTTCTGCTAGAAATCATCAGAAGTCTTCTTTCTGAATACTAATTTTAAAATGTAAATGATAAAAAAATATACATTTTCCAAACCCATCCTTGGTGTCAGACTCTGAACTAACATGCCTGTATTTTTTTTAATCCTGGTGACAACCTTCCTCCCTTTGAAGAAGTCATTGTTTCCTTTCTGATACTAGTCAACCCTCCCGAGATCCTCCAGATGTTAATAGGGGTTGGGGGTTCTAAGGTCTTTTGAAAGTCACTGGCCTGTTTTCTTGACTGTGACATGGCCCTTGTCCCCTCAATGGAATGTTGGTGTGGTGGGTAGTTTTGATTGCCAGCTTGATACAACCTAAAAGAACCAGGAAGAGAACTCTCAACAAGGGACTGCTGTGGGAATGACTGTGAGTGATGGAATGGTGTCAATAATTGATGTGGGAAGACGGCACAGATGGGTGGACAGAACAGTTCTGCCGGTAGAGGAGAGGGGAACCTGAGCTGGGTAAGTAAGCATGTAAATAAGCATGTAAGTAAGCATGTAGGTAAGCATGTAGGTAAGCATGTAGGCAAGCAAGTAAGTAAGTATGTAGGTAGGCATGTAGGCAAGCATGTAAGTAAGCATGTAAGTAAGCATGAAAACAAGCATGTGAGTATGTAAACATGTAAGCAAGCATGTAAGCAAGCATGTAAGTAAGCATGTAGGCAAGCAAGTAAGTATGTAAGTAAGCATGTAGGCAAGCATGTAAGTAAGCATGTAAGTAAGCATGAAAACAAGCATGTAGGTGAGTATGTAAGCATGTAAGTAAACATGTAGGCAAGCATGTAAGCAAGCATGTAAGTAAGCATGTAGGTAAGCATGTAAGTAAGTATGTAAGTAAGCATGTAAGTAAGTATGTAAGTAAGCATGTAAGCAAGCATGTAAGTAAGCATGTAGGTAAGCATGTAGGTAAGCATGTAAGTAAGCATCCCTGCATCTCTGACTCTCTGTTTGTGACTGTGGATGGGGAATGACTTAGTTCCTGATGCTTTGACCTGCCTGCTGTTGTGGATTGTAACCTGGAATTGTGAGTTAAAGTATGTTCATTTCTAGTACAGTTATATATTATATTGTAAATTAACCTTGATGAAGCTAGTACATGTTTGGAGGTGGGGGGACATAGCAAATAGGGGTAATCCCCTACTTCCTCCTGTTTCCACCCCTTTCCTCCAGGGTTAGGCACTTTCAAATCTCTCTTGTTTCTTCTGTTATTTGCTCTTAAGGGAATAAGGAGAAAGTGATATAGCAGGACACGTGACACCTTTTGAGAGTGTGCACAGTATGTGTATACAATGTACATAGGTACCACACACTCCCACACATGCATGTATGCACACAGACATTATTTGTATACCGACATTTTTTAAATAATCTTTACAGTAATGTCTTATAACAAATTGTTTCAGTGTGTTAGTTTATTATTATTAGTAGTCAATTAATTTGTCACAAGCTAAAGTCATCTGACAAGAGGGACTGTCAGTTGAGGAACTGACTCTGCCAGATTGGTCCATATGCCAATCTGCATGGCATCTTCTTGACTGATGTGAAAGGCCCCGCCCACTGGGGACAGTTCTACCCTCGGGCAGGTCAGTGTGAGCCAGCAGGCTGAGCCAGCCTTCCTCCATGGCCTCTGCCTCAGTTCCTGCCTTCAGGTTCCTGCCCTGACTCCTTTCATGATGGACCACAGCTGTAAGATGAGACAAAGCTCTCTGCAAAGCTGTGTGTGGTCCTGATGCTCGCCACAGCAATGGAAAGCGAACTAGGACACTTCCACCGCTTGCTTTCTTCTTACTGCATCTATCTTTACTTTTCGCTTCTTTTACTGTAAGTGTGGATCATTATATTTCTCCAAATCTGCTAACAGATCTGCCCATCAATGTCAATAAACAATCTGTTCCAAATGCTCATTTCTGTTTCCTTTTTTTTTTTTTTTGACAGTTTTGGACATTTTTCTCTTTTATTGGATATTTTTATTTACATTTCAAATGTTATCCCCTTTCCCTGTTTCCCCTCCAGAAACATGCTATCTCCTCCTGCTTCTGTGAGGGTGCTCCCCTCCCCACCCCGACACTCCCCTACACTGGGGCATTGAGCTTTGACAGGACCAAGGGCCTCCCCTCCCATTGCTGCCGGATAAGGCCATCCTCTGTTACATATGCAGCTGGAGCCATAGGTCCATCCCTGTGTACTCTTGGGATGGTGGTGGTCCCTGGGAGTTCTGGGACTAAATGCTCATTTCTGTTTCTTTGTACACACTCCCTCACCAAGACCTCCATCATCCATCCATCCTTTTATGT
This sequence comes from Rattus rattus, assembly GCF_011064425.1. Lineage (NCBI taxonomy): Eukaryota > Metazoa > Chordata > Mammalia > Rodentia > Muridae > Rattus > Rattus rattus. Next base: position 50,105,405 of record NC_046158.1, on the reverse strand, counting down.
AAGAAGCATCTCTTTGCTTCACCACCCTTCCATGTTGGTTACCTTAGTTTATCGAGAACATCATCACGAAACAAGCTCCAAAGAAAGGGTGCATGGGGTGCAAATATTTTCAGATTACTTATAGATTTACAAAAATTGTTCCAACCTCATTCCAATAGATCGAATAATATTAGGTGAAGTATGAAATTCTAAACAGTAATTAATGACGTATGTTTTTCTTAGTATTAGTTGCTATGTGTATTTTTTCCTTTCTAAAATCTCTTATTTCATTCGATTTTTCTCTCTCTCTCTTTCTTTCTTTCTTTCTTTCTTTCTTTCTTTTGATGTTCTAAAACTTAAGATTATTGTGCCTGTTAATCTGTTTCCCGAAGCATGTTTAAAAGTACCCTGAAAAGAGGCACAAAGTTTCCAGAATTTCTGAGGCCATTCTAAAAAAAGAAAATTCTGGGGCTGGAGAGATGGCTCAGCAGTAAAGAGCACTGTTTGCTCTTCCTGAGGACCCAAGTTCAGTTCCCAGCAGTGGCTCACAACCGCTAAGAACTCAAACTCCAGGGGATCTGATGGTGTTTTCAACCTCTGCAATCTCCTGTACTCATTCATGGGCATGTGTGCAATGCACACACACACACACACACACACACACACACACACACACACAGAGAGAGAGAGAGAGAGAGAGAGAGAGAGAGAGAGAGAAAAATATTCCTTTGGGAGAAGGCAGGTATGTTGCTCATGGAAAAAATGTTCGAAGGGATTAAAAGAAAACTTTTTAAAATATTAAAAAAAATCCTCAAGATTTTTTGATTCCTTAGAGGAGTGGTTCCCAGCACAGGGCTGTTTTGCCTTGAAGGAATCATTTGTCAGTGTCTGGAGATGACTCTTGCATCTGGCAGGCAGAGATCAGGTGTCGCATTTGGACATACAATGTCCTCAAAAGGCTCATCTATTAAAGGCTTGGTTGCAGCTAGCATGGCTTTGGGGAAGATGCTAGGTCATAAGGGCTCTGACTTTATCAACGGATTTCTTTGCTGATGGAGCCATCGTGATGGCATGGTTGGGATTGGAGGGTGGGAGGTGATGGGATTGGGAGACAGGGCCTGCTTGGAGGAAGTAGGTCGCTGGGAGTGACCTTTTGAAGGACACACTGTTGCCTGCAGTTCCCTTTCTTTGCTCTGCTTTCAGGCCACCGTACACTGAGCAACTTTGCTCCTTTCACATAGTCCTGCTGCTCTGTCTTACCACGGGCTCCCAGCAGTGGGGTTACAAGCTCACCTCACCACGGGCTCCCAGCAGTGGGGTTACAAGCTCATCTCACCACGGGCTCCCAGCAGTGGGGTTACAAGCTCACCTCACCACGGGCTCCCAGCAGTGGGGTTACAAGCTCACCTCACCACGGGCTCCCAGCAGTGGGGTTACAAGCTCACCTCACCACGGGCTCACCTCACCACGGGCTCCCAGCAGTGGGGTTACATGCTCACCTCACCACGGGCTCCCAGCAGTGGGGTTACATGCTCACCTCACCACGGGCTCCCAGCAGTGGGGTTACATGCTCACCTCATCACGGGCTCCCAGCAGTGGGGTTACAAGCTCATGAGGCTATGAGCCCAAAGAAAGCTTCCCTGTGTGCTCAGGTGTGCTGCTGCAGCATGAAAAGCTATCTAAGTGGAAATACTACTAAAAGGCCTCTTTATACATGCTTGGAGTGGTACACAACTGGAACCAGCTCACAGGCAACTGAGGCGGGAGGATTGCTTGGAGTTCAAGGCTACCCTGAGCCACATAGCAAGTCTCAAACAAAACAAAACAAAACAAAACAAAAATCAGAGGCGTCTTGGAGACTTCTCTGCAGCAAATAAATATCAGATCAAAAGCATCAACAGAGCAGTGACTGAGAAGCCCTGCTTTAAAGATTTCAAGTTCCTTTGTTCCTATAAATGCCCCAGTCATGAGGTTGGTTTCTTTTTGCTTTCGACTATCCATTCTGTACATATTTGGTTGGCTGCCTACAAGTTCTAGGTACCACACTTGTTCTCACAGAACTTGGAATGAGCTTGCTTCTTACTTTTTTTTTTTTTTTTCTGGAGCTGGGGACTGAACCCAGGGCCTTGCGGTTGCTAGGCAAGCGCTCTACCACTGAGCTAAATCCTCAACCCCTTGCTTCTTACTTTTGATGTATGTAGAGATCCTACAAAATATAATATTATCCTCTACAAATTTAGAATTGCACCAAATTTGTGTTAAAATATAAATTCTTCAGGGCTTGCTACATTCGAGTCTTGTTTCCTGACAACCTTAGCCACCCCTAGTCAGTGTCTGAATGGTGTGAGGCAGGATACTGACTGAGGACAGGAATCTCAAAGATATTGGTACGTGATATCCTGGGCTGTGTGCCCAGGCACAGGAGCTCCAGAAGGAGGTAGGATCCTAGGTATAGACACAGGCTCCTAGGCTTATGCAGGCAAGGGAAACCCACATCTTTGGGATGTGTGGGAGGTTGTTTTCTTGCTTGCTTTTGATGCTGGAGATGTCCCAGGTCAAGCATGCTAAGCACAGACTCTGCCCCTGGGCTTGACCTCCAGCCCCACGGTAATGCAGCTCTTCAATAAGATCCTCAGGTGAGATGATTACTCACTAGCACCTGAGCTCTGTAGCCAGGTCTTGTGTAGCCGAGAAATGACGGTGAATATTTGGAAGCAGGTTTTTCCCTTGTATCAGGAAGAAAATGAAGTAACTCCGGGTTTAGATCGATTTGACTTACAGGTCGATCCTTTATTAGCTGGATGACATTGTAGCAATTAATGGCCCAATGTCTTTCAGTTCCGATTTCCCTCATTTTAGAACAAAAATTACAACATCCATTGCATAGGAGACGTGTTGGGCTCCATGTGAAATACTTACGTGGTCTGGTACACAGTCACTACCCAGTATCACAGCTATGAAGGATTCAACTCTTAGGACCCCAAGAAAAAAAATTCTTAATCTAACTTTCATGAATGGCAAGATCGGGTTGTTGTTTACATTCCTAGAGCTCTCCACCCCCGATTTAATTCATTCTCTCTCTCTCTCTCTCTCTCTCTCTCTCTCTCTCTCTCTCTCCCCCCCCACTGCTCACACTCTCGAATTCAAATCCATATCCTTATCACCCCTCCCCCACCTCCCTGCAACTCCCAAGCAGGTTTTGCCCCTAGTTCCTGGCACCGTAGGACTCTTCGTTCTGGACAAGCTGTGTATTCACAGCATCTCTGCAGATCTACTAAACTCAAGCCGTTGGCCTAGCGTTTAGTTCCTTCTAGATGGTGCAGTGCAGTTTTAACAGTGGCAAGTGGGCAGTGCTGGGGGCTGGCGGGTGAGAGCAGACGGTAGAGAGTAGAGACGGAATAGTCAGTGTCTTAATTCTGGGTTGTCCAGAGCTGACACCCCCCCTCGCCCCCAACCATCTTTCCTCACTGTGACCTATGATGCTAGGGTTGGGGGTGAGGCACGGATGGAGCACCCTCAAGTCTGAAGAAGCATAGAGTGTAATCAGAGCCAGGCACGGAGAGCCCTCCACAGGCTCTTCCAATCACAATGTTGTGATTAGTCACACTTCCTGCTTGGAAAACAGGCAGATATTAGAAAGGGAAATCCTACCGTGAGGTTTGGATGGGATTTCAAATAAGTCTTTTTTTTTTTTCTTTTTCCTCAAATAAGATTAAAAGCAGAAGGGGGAAGGCAAGCGAGCCAGAGCTCCCCTGTAGACTAGGTCTTGTTATGCCTTAGTGGAGAGGATGCTGGGAAACCCCAGAGCTCTGGCTCCCGGTGACCTCAAGATTGGTCAGACTTTCCTATTCAGCAGATGTTGACCAGCACTTCCAGATGGCGGCTGTTGAGTTGTGGGTGAAGAGTTGAAAGGGCTTTGGTGGAAGGAGACCTTCGTGCAGGTTTGCTGGAGTCAGTCAGCGTCAGAGGCATCTCTATAGGGAGGGCTAGGAGAATTAGTTGGGCAACCACCTTCCCCATGCTAGTTTTGGTTTCTTCGTGTGTAAATTAGGATGATCACAGGATTCATTTCACAGGACCATTGAACTGTGGGAGCATATGCCTAGAGAAGACCCAAGCCGGGGCCCGACCCATGGCTGGCCTTCAGGAAGCCTGGACTACGATTCTCCCGAGGACTGCCTCAATACCGTAGGTCAAACGTTTGCGGTCTGCCTTGTGAAAGTTCATGGCTTTCTATTACATTTTGAGGTTTAAAGGAATGACTTCTTTATAGACTCAAACATTTCCTGAAATACAAATGTACCTTTTAAAACTCCGTCCTGACAGGTAGCAGAGGTACCCCGCTGTGAAGGAAGTGATGACCTGCGTGTTGAAAGAAAGCGCGTCGGTGTTTAATGCTTGGCCCACAAAGAGGCTCCTGCGCCTGAACTTTAAACTTTCCACAGGAACAATAAAACACACCAGAGCAAAAGTTCCTCAGCTTTCCTGCCACCAACGGATGGGGTCAGAGGTCTCTCAGTTTCTCTTTGGACTTGAGGAAGTCATGGACTTTGGACATCCTTTCTGAAGAGTCTTTTCTGTACTTTTTTTTTTTTGCCTGAGGGCTTTGGGGAAACAGAATCCAACCATCCACATGGACATGGTAAAGCAAGAATGTGCAGTTCTGGTGTTTTCTTGATCTAGAAGTAAACTGATGGCTGTCGTTTGAAAAACATGTATATATTTATTGTTTAAAAAGTATATTATATGTACATAATATATACATAGCTATTAAAGAAGCAAATGATAATCATAAGAAGACAATGAAATGATCAGATTGCAGAAACGTTTCTTGCTCTGATTAAAAGCACCAATAAAACGTATACAACTGCTTCATTTAGCACTTGACATGTAATGGATTTTTTTTTCACAGCATAATATCTCCATTGGAATATAATTATTTCACAGATCGCTCAACTGAACACTCTTACATGCATGCTGGTAGGAGGACTCACCCCTGGTGATCATCAGGCTATCTTGACAGTGTGCACAGTTGACGTACACGTGAGAGACGTGGCAGCCTCTCTCGAGCAGAGGAGTTTGTTACACAGCAATTACCCTAATGCATTTTTAAAAGCATAATAAAATAAAGAATCATTTCATTTGCTGAAAATATATTTTAGGTGCTCCGGTAAAGCAGTAACAGAATATTTTGATTGTCAGGTTCCCCCCCCTTCCTTTGAAAGTTAGATAATTACATTTACCAGTTAAAGAATTGGCATTTAAAAATAATATTTTGTCTAAATGTTTAAAGATGTCTATTAAAAATGTATACCGAACATGACAGCGGTCTTTTTGTGCTGTAATTCTAGTCAGTGGTCTGAAAAGAATTAAGACGGAAAAATGTACATTTATTCAGTGCTTGCTGGGGAGCCAGGAGTCTGCGGTGTACATCACGGTTTTAAAGATGGCTCTAATTTTTGCCAATTTAGACTCGCAGAGGAAGGGTCTGTGGTTACCTGTGTGCTGTATTTAGTTTCTCTAGTAATCTTTCTATGGGGGGGGATCCCACAGTATTCTGGGGACACTCTATCTCATGTGAGAACAGAAAAGTGAGGACGACACAGAACAGCCGAATGTCCCCATCCGTTTAGGATCCTTCTTTGTCTGGTGTGTGTGCAGCCAGGGGGTCTGTGCGGGGTGCTGGCAATCCTGAAATACTTGCCCACCTGCTGGCAAAAGTCCTTCCTTTGACACTGTGTGCAACCGAGTCTCCCTGAGGCTCTCAGGTGGCTTGTAGGACCCAACCGTCCAAGGTCCCACGCTTATCACACTAAGGCACTATCCTGCCTTCCAGGCTGGCTCCCACTCCGGTGGGTGAGTGTCTGGGCCATGGCTTCTCAGTCTCTCGCCAGTTGAGACCAATATAAATTTAGCACATGAACAACTGAGATACTGAAAATCACTGTGCAGAAGTTGAGTGTGACCCAGCGGTCCCTGGTACTCTTGCTCTAAGCGAGGAGAAGTGCGGCAGCTCGTGTTTTGGTGAGCCTGGGTTCTGCTGAGAAGCTGCTTTTGTTTTTTTAACCCAGGAACATTTGAAGCCCAGGCCTTCTTTCTCCTCGATCTCCAGTGGCTCTCAACCTTCCTAATGCTGTGACCTTTAATAGAGTTATTCATGTTGTGGCGACACCCAACTATAAATTTACTGTCATTGTTACTTCGCAACTGTAATTTTGCTACTGTTCTGAATTGTAATGTAAATATCTGATATGATCTGGTATGCGGCCCCTGTAAAAGAGTCGTTCAACCACTACCCCAAAGATTGAGAAACGCTGAGACTCTAACTGCATCTTCAAACCTCTCGTTGTCTGGGGAAACCTAATAGGAAAGGCTGCAAATATAGCTCGGTGGTACCATAGTCACACCATGGAAGCCTGCGCTCAATCCCTGCACCCCTCAAGCAACGAAACAGACAAAAAAGCAGACGTCCTACCTCCCCTCTCGCCACGTCTCATCGACCCACCATGGTCTGAGACATCTATCCACCTGTCAGTCTGCTCATAACCTCCAGCCCAAGAACCTACGTGTCTTTGGAGTCTGACAGTCCTCAGTGTGGAAACGTTACCTCAGCTTCTGTATTTACCTATACAGTTATTGTATACATGATATAAAAAAACCCACCTGTGTATTGATCCATATCTGAGGTCCAGTCCAGCACTGGGGAAGCAGAGGCAGGAGGACTGTCAGTTCTGGACCAGAGTGGGGTGTACAGGAAGACTCTATTTTTTTTAAAAAGAGAAAAGACAAAACACTATAGTTAATAATAATGAGGATTTTAATGTTTTCTGCCTGTCTGAGGACAGGCAATGCAGTACGTGAAGTGCCTTTGTGGTCACCCCGATCTGACTGAATGACATATTCTGAATGAGACTCTACTGTGACGGCCCCAGGTGAGGCCGTGGCTTCTGGCCAAGACAGACTTTTCATAGTTATACTGCGTGTGCTTTTCCTGGTCTTCTGAGAACCGACTTGTCTAAATCATCCTTATCCCCCCCCCCCGCTTTCTTTCAAAGCACTTAGAACTTTATGCTGTCACAACTGAGCTAAGTGGTAAATGTGTTTTCTGGCAATCTCTAACTCCCCTGAGGACAGTCACTTAGAATTTATAACAATCTTAATAAAGAATTAATTGGGTACGTCATTGTGACTAGGGAAATTTATTTCAAATTAGAATTTTAAGGAAAGTAATTTTTATTTGTACCCATGACAAAGTAATTAGTGATAGTTGTTTTGTGTAAGAGATGCGTTTGGGAAGCTTTTTTTTAAAAAAGGTATCATTTATTATGGTGGAGCATGAGAGGGACTCTTTGTCCCGGACAATAGTCTTTTAGCCTTGTTAGTGTCTTTTTCTATATAAATACGCCTAATTGTTACAGTTGCTAAACAGAACCCATCCCTCGAGTTGCGCTCATTTAGCCGTGAGGAAGCATAATAGGAGCTGCATCTGAAATTTACAGCAATCTCACATTTTCTTTCTTCAGACATTTCCCCCTTGTTGCCAGCGGCCCCGAGGAAGCACAGCTATGCCTCCCATTGTCGGGGGGCAGCTGTCTCTCTGTGTTCATGCTCGGCGCCCACCAACCAGGCAGATGGTGGCTGGGAGCTGAGGCAAGTCTTCTGCACACAGGACCCACTTTGTTGGCTTTGGGGAGCACAGCTGCCACGCTGTGAGGAGGGTGCCGGGGAGGCACTGCCTGCATTTCAGATGTGGGAGCTCTTGTAAAGAACCATGTGTTTGGAAAGGGTGCTTGGGGTCTCTGGAGCATTGAATAGACAACTCGCATATTCAAACTGCCAGAGCTGTGTGAAAATATGGATGACTATTAATTAGAATTTTGGAATAGGAATCAGGCAGGAGGTGTGTGGCAAGGACTAGGGTAACTGTTCTGCCAGAGATGCATGCTAACTAAATCTTTTAGATGCCAGAGGCTAAAGACTGTACTAAGGACAGTCTTTGTCCGACCAGCTAAGGCCGAGCTCACTTCCACCTTCACCTGGGTGGAGCCTTCATGTAAATCAAATCCACCCTGAAGAGGTTGGGTAAGGCACTCAGTTACCTGGACAGAGGCTCTTTCTGCCTGATACTCAGTGGGTGGGTGTGCCGTTGACCAGTACGTTATATCTCCCTATCTTTTGAGAATTGTAATGGTTTGTTTTGTGTCATTTCCCCCCTTTTCGAGACAGGCTCTTTCTATTTGGGGTGGGACTCATCTCCCTAAGACCAATCTGAGCTTCTGAGGTGTGGCTTCAGATCTGTTTTCTCCCCCTTCCATACCCTTGCTACTTCCAAGGTCGTCAAAGATACTTCATCGAGAGACATACATTCCAAAGCATCTCACAATTCATACATAATGTAACGCAATGACTTGATGTTGTAAGTCAGTGGTTCCTAATATATTCGGTCGGTTTAGAACGTTTTTATTACCTCCTGTTTCATCTTCCCTCAGCTCTGAAGAACCATCTATGTGGCCTCTGCACAGACCCTGAATAGAGATTCTGTTGCATGAACAGTTTTGGGTGTGGAATAGAGGGTGCATTTGTGTGGGTACGCAGGCAGCCTGGAGATGTAGCGTTATGGAAGGGGAAGCTTCTAGAACAGATGGGGATGTAGTCCTAGCATGGAAAGTCATTGAGCTCCGTAGTCATTTTAAATGACACACGCTGGTTTCACCAAGCCAGAACATGGCCTTATCAGTCCATCATTAATTCCCTGCTAATATTAGTAGCTCCCTAATCAGTCTGCCATTGACATACATCTGGAAAATGTTAGTTCATGTCTTATTCTGTGCCATGAGGCAGTGCATTTATTTGATTTGTTAATATTGTACTTTTAGGGAAGAGCCCACTTATTTTCCAGACTTATTTTTATCATCAAGTTGCCCAGAAAGTTCAAACAGTGACAACTAAAAGTAAGATTTGAATCTTGATATGTATTACGGCTTATCTGATAGGGCTTATCCTCCTATCTGTTGAGAATGTTAATACTTGGTTTTATGTCTTTTTATATTATGAGATAAACTCTTACTATGTCTTCCTGGCTAGTCTGGAACTCTCTGTAGAACAGGCTGGCCTTGAACTTGTGGAGATCCACTTACATTGTAAGATTCCGACCCTATTTGAGTCCTGGTTATAATTCTTCTGCAAATCATTGACCCTTACAGAATGATGCCCATAGAGGTTACACAGGTCCAGTCTTGTTGATCATGAAAGTTACCAGACTGGAGCATTCAACCTATGGTTTACCCTCTAAGTCAGTGGTTCTCAACCTTCTTAATGCTACCACCCCTTAATACATTCTTCATGTTAGGGTGATCCTCAGCTGTAAACTTATTTAGTTGCTACTTCATAACTGTAATTTTGTTACCCTTAAGAATCATTATGTAGATATCTGTTATTCAGAATATCTGATATTCGAACCCTGTGAAAGGGTCCCTTGACCCCAAAGGATGCACAATGAATGTATTCTCAGACCTGGTGCTTTGGGATTCAGGGTTCAAATTTAGTTCTCTCTCTCTCTCTCTCTCTCTCTCT